>NW_026596125.1:13273191-13291221 GCF_907164565.1 Psammomys obesus
CAGGTAAAATACTCACATACATAAGATGAAATAAGTAAGCTTAAAAAAAATCTAGTACATCCCACTTTGTTTAATGATTTTGATTCTACAAAGCCAAAAGATAGGAAAGCAAATAGCTCTTGTGCTGATGTTTGAATCTGTGATAGCTCAATCTTGTTTACTGTGCATGTCCATTTCCCCAGCCTTCAGAACTAACCAAGTACTCACTGAAGATTTATTATAGCATGGGAAAAAGTTGTCCTGAGCCATTCTTGTCATTGTTCCCTGCAACAGTGTAGTGCGACAGTTATTTCTATAGCATTTTCTGCCAGAGAGTGCAACAAAAGGCTCAGATTTTTCAATCTTACTTAACCATAGCGTTGGATATTATAAAATTGCAGAGATGATCTGTAAGTGTATTTACATCTTGGGCCATTTTATTGAAGTCTGAATCCTCGGATTTTGGTAACCATGTGTGGCAATGAGGGCTCCTAGAGTCAATCTCCTTTGGATATTATGGGTGCTTGTATATACTTTTTAGGGTCCCTTTTGCCAGTTTTTTTTTTTTTTAAGAAATGCCTGTTAATGTAGAATATTATGGGAAATCATGAAAGCTAAAAGAAATTAAATTGTAACTCTATCTTGAAAGGATTGTTCTTCCTCTATCCCACTTAAATCATCACTTATTTACTTGTTTGCTTATTTTGAGGCAGAGCTTGGTTATCTAGCACAAGCTGGACCTTAAATTCTTGATCCTCCTGCCTCCGCTTTCCATGTGCTGGGTTATAGGAATATACCATGTTCAGCTCCGTAATCACTAGTAAGGAAAATGTAGGGCTGGAGTGGTGGTGGCTCAGTTGTTAAGAGCATTTGCTGTTATTCCAGAGGACCTGAATTGGGTTCCCAACACCCACATCAGGAGGTAACAACCACCTGTAATCCAGCGTCAGGGAGCCATTGTACTCTTACCTTCCGTGTGTACATGCGTGCGTGTGTGTGCGCGCGCACACACCCGCACACACAAATACATGCTTAAAAAAGAAAAATGTGTTAACCCTGATTTTCTGGAAGACAGAATAGGTAGGCTTAGGTGCTAAAGATTTAATGGAAGGTGCAGTCTAAGGGCAAGAGTGAGGTGGGGGAAAGCTGATTAGCAACCTTTTTTTAAAATTTGATTTATTTTATGTCTTAGTTATTTTTCTGTTGCTGTGATAACACTGTGACTAAGATAATTTATAGCAGAAAGATTTTATTTGGGATGTACAATTCCGGAGGCTTAGAATCCATGGCGGTAATGGCAAGAAGCATGGCTGCAGTCAGGCATGGCACAGAAATAGCTGAGTCCTCACACCTTAACTCGCATGTGAACCAGGGAGCCTATAGAAACCATGTCTACCTCAGTATTTCGTTAAGTATGTAATGTAATGTGTTGTGTTGTCAAGTCTGCCTTTTTTTTTCTCTCTCCAAAATAAATGCTGCTTTTTGTTACATTGAGGCAGGTTTTCTCAGTTTGTATCTCTGGTTAGCTTGGAAGTCCCTCTCTATGTAGATCAAGTTGGCTTCAAACTTGCCTGTAATCCTGCCTTTGCCTTCTGAGTGTTAGAATTATACCACACCCAGCTAGAATAATTTTATTCTCCATATAGTCTTGTGTAGCCCAGTCTGACATCAAATTCAAGATCCTGTTGCCTCGATGCTAGAGACTTGGCTGAAACTTGCTGCAGTCCTCCTTCCTTTGCCTTCTGAGCACTAGAATTACGGGCATGTGCTCATGCCCAGCTCAGAATAGAGCATGAATGTCTTTTCTTTATTGACTATCTATACTATGTGGATAGGAGTAATTCTTATGGAGATACTTAACTTTTTTTCAGCTATGTAATGGGTTTTGAAGCTGGAGTTACAGGTGGTTTTGAGTCAGCTGATGTGGATGCTGAGGGGGAATTCAGGTCCTGGAAGAGCGCCATACTCTTACCCTCTAACCTCTCCCTAGCTTCAGTTATCATTGCAAGTGCTTACACTCAACTTGATCTTTTCAGCTTATTATTAGAAATAGTTTTGACTTTACAGAATTTCCCAGTGAGAACAAATGCTTTTTAAAAAATCATTGTGCTTTTTTAATTATCCCCTCCCCCAACACACACACAGGTATGTGCGTCTTTTGCCTCTGACTTCAATGTGTGTTTACAAGAAAGGGATGTTCTTGTAGTCGTAGTATAATTACCAGCTTAAAAAAGCTTCACAATATCATTCTCTCCAGTTTCTAGTTATTTTAATGACCTAGTGTTCTTTACAGAACCACACCCCATACAAAATCCAGTTTATTATTAATTATTAGATTCAGTTGTCATATTTCTTTAAGCTCTTTTAATCTGGAATATTCAACAACCTTCATTTTTTTCTTTTAAAATTTTGACAGTTTTTTGTATATGTATAAAATTGTACATGTTTTCACAAAATCCCCATTTTCCTTACCCTCACTCCCACCACAGACTGAAGTCCTTCTTTTCAGCAAGCCCCTCCTACTTATTTTTCTTTTCTGACCCACTGAATTTAATCAGGGTTGCTTGCAGGAGCGTGAGTCCGGGGTTTACTTAGGTATTTATTGGAGCCTGTCAGCATATCAGTGTTGTACCACTGAAGAACAAGATGCGCTCTCCTCCGTACACATAATTACCTGTAGTCTCTCAGTGAGTGATGAGGCCTCATGAGCTTGTTAAGCCAATCATGTTTAATGGTGCTGGGTCCAGTCTTGTTGTGGTGAATTTATGACTGTGGAGCCATGCTGTGTCTGTTAAGACATCTTTTTCGCTGGGCAGTGGTGGTATGTACAGGAGGCAGAGGCAGGTGGATTCCTGAGTTTGAGGCTAACCTGGTATAAAGAGTGAGTTCCAGGACATCCAGGGCCACACAGGAACCCTGTCTTAGGAAAAACAAAAACAAAACAACAACAAACCCAGATACTTTCATAGCACTCCTTCCTTCCCAACCTCTGGCTTTACATTGTGTCTGCTTCCTCTTCTCTGATGTTCCCTGAGCTAACATTGAAGGAAGGAGGGATATAGGAACAATATCCCTTAATGCTTCATAGACTCTGCAGTTTGGCCAGCTGTGAGTTTTTGCATTAACCACTGCAAATTTACAAAAAGAAGCTTCTCTGATAAAGTCTGAGAGTGGCAATCATCTATGGGCATACTTTTTTTTTGGTTTAAATTTCATAAGTGGCTTTATCTCATTAAACTGCTGAGCACTAGAAAGAAGCGTGCATATGAATCTTACAGGTATCTGGGAGTTGTACACACTTTACACAACAATAGCTTTAGCAGTTCCTATTGTTTAACGTGATACATTTAACCAATAGAAATTCCCAGTAAGACAAAGGAAATGTATTATATGAGATGTGCACACGCTAAATATTATTCACTGTCTGAAGATGAAACTTAAGAAGGTATTTGTAGAGGAAGTCTTAGTTCCAGTTCCGAACATGGCTCTTCTGGCAAGAGATCATATCCAAAGACCTTCTAGGTCTGTATGATCCAGCTGGAATATAGACACGCCTTTAATCCAGGAGACAGAGGCAATCGGATCTGGGTTTAAAGCCAGCCTGGTATAGAGCAAGTTTCATGTAAAGAAAAGCTTAGGTCCAGTTGGGGTGGTTCATGCCTTTAATCCCAAACAATGAAGGTAAAGTTCATTTGTAGAAGGAAGCACCCGTGTTTGAAAGTGGTGTGTAATTGAGTGGCAGAAAAGGTGAGGAATCAGAGAAGGATTTGACAGACTAGGATACACCCAACTCTCATGAGAAGAGAGAGGAAAAGAAAGCTTCTTAATGGGCAATTTGGAGAGAAAGAGGAGACAGTTTTACCAGGGGAGTTTTACAGAGAGAGGTTGAATGAGAGAACAAGCTTGACACAGGCGAAGACAGAACAAGCCAGAGTATGAGAAGGAGCCAGAAGATTAAAGCAGATTGCTAGAGTTAGTTTGAGGCCAAGCAGAGCATTTAGAGGTGGAGAGAAAAGCCAGATTGAGTAAGTTAGCTGGGAGAGGAGTTTGAGCCAGAACAGCTGAGTTGAATAGCCAGCCCAGAGCTCAGTAAGAGCAAGAAAGGGTGAGCTTACTAAGCAGTAAGTCTCAAAGGTCTAGATTAGATTGTATGGAGGCCAGAAGTTTCCAGAACTAGGCCTAGGTTTGCAGACAGAGGCAATAAGCCTCAGAAACAACAGCTGAAAAAGGTTAATTAAAATTCCTTTTACAGGTATTTGTGCATTTATAACTCTAAGAAAGCTTTTTATTGGTTCTTCATTAATGTCACATGTACCCCAATCCCACTCATCTCCCCATCTCTTCATACTCGTCCTTTGTCCTTGCACCCCCCCAACACACACACACACACACACACACACACACACACACACACACACACCCACCTCCTTGTGGAAGCTGTAGTCAGACACACTGTTTTTGTCCACACTTCTTTACTTGTAAATGCTCCATGCAGTGAGTCATTGGTCTGGTTCAAGGCCTCTGTCTTCTGCCACACTATCAATACCGAAACATCACTGGGACTCCTCTCAGATTTCCTGTTGTCCTGTGTCATGGAGATCTTGTAGTTTTGGATCTGTAGGACTGGCTCCTTCACATGCTCTAGCAGTTCATTGATAGTAGGTGATCTGGGCCTGGGAGATACCTGAGCCGGCCAGTTCTCTGGTACCCACACCACCAGTGTGAACTCTCCAGCATTGCCCTGGCTAGCTCATCCAAGAGCATAAACAAGTTTAGAAGGTGGTTTTATACCATGGAGAAATGGTTCAGCAATTAACCCTGGCAGCTTTTTCAGATGGCCCTGGTTGGATTCCTAGCACCCACATGACAGTTAACAATTGTCTGTAACTCCAGCTCCAGGGGATCTAATGCCCTTTTCTGGACCCTGCAGAAACCAGGCATGCGTGTGGTTACCAGGTACACTTGCAGTCAAAATACCCATACACATGAAAACAAAATCTTAACAAAACCAAAAAATTGTCATGCCCATTTAGCATAATTGTAGAAGGTTCTTCCCTGAGGCCTATGACTATCCTAACTATGAGCTTTTGTCTAGGTTCATAGTAGCAGACCTAAGTTTTCTGTGGAACCAGAAAGCTTTTGGTACCCCCACAATAGTCATGACACTATTAGAGCACTGGGCCTATTTTATCAGGCACGCCTTTATTGTTGTTTATGAGGTACACAGTTGGCTTAGGACCTTTGATGACTTTTCTCCTCTAGCACCTACTATAGTACTTTCCAGCGTATGAAAGTTCTCCGCTAGGGAGGAAACTTCAGCTCAGATACAGCTTGATTTCTCAATGCCTTGCAGCCCAAGTATGTGGTGTCTTCATCAATAGAATCTTTCAGTATGGTTCTAGTAGGCAGCCTGTACATTGGCAGTAGCCTATAATGTTTGTGAGCACTTGGGCTTCCCTGATGTGGTGCTAGGGAGCCTTTATTTGGTACTAGGATTTTTTTAAAGTAGCATTTGGCTACTAGGAGAGGAGCATTATCCACCCTTGGAAGGTGTTTCTTATGTGAATTTATTTATTTAGGTTTGAAATAGTCCCTAGCTATGTCACCCAGGCTATTAATCAGAAATCCCCATCCTTTAGCCTTCAGAGTGTTTAGATTACAGGTCTGTACCACCATACTTGGTATTTTTGGTATTGTTTGTGTTTTACAACATTGTTATTTCTGAAAAGTGCTTTAGTGTCCTATGTCCTCAGAGTATCATTTTTTGGAGACAAGAGGTCCATTCACCCTATTGGTGCTGTTAGCCAGGCAGGGCCTTGGCCAGTGTTTTCATATATACCGTTTTTCCCCGGGTAAATCATATAGGGAAACATTTTTGGACCATGTAAATACTCTGTTTTATTTTTTTCTATTCTATGTGTATGGGTGTTTTGCCAGCATTTATGCCTGTACCATGTTCATGCCTGGTGATGGGAGACCAGAAGAAGGTGTCAGATTTTCTGGAACCTGGTTCTGAAATTCAGAACCTCTGGAAGAAGAGCCAGTATTTTTAACTACTGAGCCATTCCTCTAACCCTATGCAGCTATTCTTTAAAAAAAAAAAAAAAAAAAAAAATTGCCTTATACTCAGTATTCATTGATGAGTAACAGGCTATTGGAATAACAGTTTTGCCTTTAGTCTGATAATTACAAAGTAGTAATTTTTCTGTTTCTAGCATACTTTGTTTTTTATCATTTGATAATGGGTGTGCTCATCCAAACAAGAGCTCTCCTCATTTACTTGTCTTACTATTATTGTTATAAAATAATGGATTGTTCCTTCTACTAATCTTGAAGGTAGACATTTTGTATTCATGTTACCCAGGATTTGCCCAGTAAAAGCCAGATGTGTGAATTTCTTGATACTGACTCAGCAGTTAAGAGCACATACTGCTTTTGCAGAGGACGGGGGTTCCGTTCTTAGCACCCTTCACTCAAAACTTGTGTATGCACACACACAATTAAAAATAAAATCTCTGCCAGGTGTGGTAGTGCATTCTGAACAGAGGCAGAGGCAGAGGCAGGCTTTCTTTGTGAGTCTGAGGCCAGCCTGGTCTATAGAGCAAGGCCCAGAAGAGCCAGGGCTATTAAACAGAAATCTTGTCTCAAAAAAAACCTAAAGATAAAGTTAAATATTTTTTTAAAATATGCCTTATAGTTGGATGTGGTGGTACACATTTATTCCCAGAAATGGGAGACAGAGGCAGGAAGATCTCTGAGTTTGAGTCCGGCTTGGTCTGTATAGCAAGCCCAGGACAGCCAGGGCTAAATAGTGTGAGGCCCTATCTCAAGAAAGAAAGGAAGGAAGGAGGGAGGGAGGGAGGGAGGGAGGGGAGGGAAGGAAGAAGAGAAGGAAGGAAAAGAAAGGAAGGAAGGAAGGGAAAGAAAGAAAGAAAAGAAGGGAAAGAAAACAAAAACATACAAAACAAAAGAAGTGCCTTATAAAATTGTCTCTCCTTCGGTGATTCTGGTAGGCTGTACCAGTGTACAGGGTTGGTCATAAGTAGTTTAGCTTAATGCTTGGGAGTTTAAAACATGTAACTGTTTAAGAAGGTTAACAATATGAATATAAATTGCTGGAAATAGCATATATGATTTAAGTACAATTTTCCATTCATCTTTGAGTTACCAATGTCAGGTAGCATAGTTACTCCTATTTAAACTATGAGGATAGAGCAAAAGAGTCAACTATCTGAGCAGGGTGGCTCAGTGGGTAAACTGCTTGCTCTGCTAGCATGAGGCTTGGGTTTGGATTCAGCACCATATAGAAGGGTGGCTTGTCAGTGGGTGTCTGTAATCTTAGCCTGGGGCTAGAGTAGGTTGTGTGCAGTGGGTGGCCAGTCAGCTAGCTGGGACAGTGAACTGCAGGTTCAGTGAGAGGCCATCTTTTCCATTTTTATTTCTTTCTTTCTTTCTTTCTTTTATTTTATATGCATTGGTGGTTTGCCTGCTTGTATGTCTGTGTGAGGCTGTCAGATCTTGGAATTATAGACAGTTTCAGGCTGCCATGTGGGTGCTGGGAATTGAACCCTGGTCTTCTGGAAGAGCAGTCAGTGCTCTTCTCCTCTGAGCAATCTCTCCAGCCTTTAAGAGGTGATCTTAAAAATTAGGGTAAGCAAGAGAGGAAGACACCCATGGTGATCTATGTCCTCTGCATACATGCATGGATATACACAAACACAACACACACAGAAAACTAGGGAAAGGGAAAACTGTGTGGTGCCAGGTGTGGTAGTGTATGCCTATAATCTTAGAATTTGGGAAGCTGAGGAAGCAGGATTACAAATTAGAAAGAAGCTGAATAGTAAGAGACCAAGCAGGCTATATACTAAGACCTGGTTTCAAAATAGAACAAATAGAAACTATCTAAAATCCATATAAAGATTAAACTCAGTAGGTAATTACAGCTCTGCTGGTTCTTTTTTTAAAGAGTTATTTATTATTTATACAGTAGTCTGTCTGCATGTGTGCCTACAGGCCAGAAGAGGGCACCAGATCTTGTTATCGATGGATGTGAGCCAGCATGTGGTTGTTGGGAATTGAACTCAGGACCTTTGGAAGAGCAGCTAGTGCTCTGAGCCATTTCTCCAGCCCCCTCTGCTGGTTCTTTTGCTCACTGCTTTTTATTTAGTTTCAGTATTAAGGTAGTATGATAGAAAATTGCATTAAAATTTTAAAATAGATTAATTTTAAATTGTTTGGTTTTATATGAACTAACTTGTACTTTTTGAAATTTTATAGTGGGCAGAAATGGATCTGGAAAAAGCAACTTTTTTTATGGTAAGTATAGATTTTTGGATTTTAACTATTGAACACTCAAGGCTTTATAAACCATCTTTAAGATGGTTTATTAAAATAATTAATTTGTGGGTAAAATGCTCAGTCTTCATTCAAAAAGGCAGATGGGACAGACATTGGAAGAGGGAGAAAACAGGGAGCCGGACAGGAGTCTATTACAGAGGGCCTCTGAAAGACCCTACCCAGCTGGGTATCAAAACATATGCTGAGATTCATAGCCAAACTTTGGGCAGAGTGCAGGGAATCTTATAAATGAAGGGGGAGATTGAAAGACCTGGAGGGGATAGGAACTCCTCAAGGAGAGCAACAGAACCAAAAAAATCTGGGCACAGGGGTCTTTTGTGAGACTGATAATCCAAACAAGGGCCATGCATGGAGATAACCTAGAACCCCTGCACAGATGTAGCCCATAGCAGCTCAGTGTCCAAGAGGGTTCCCTAGTAATAGGAACAGGGACCATCTCTGACACGAACTTATGGGCTGGCTTTTTGATCACCTCCCCCTGAGGGGGTAGTAGCTTTACCAGTCCACAGAGGAAGACCCTGAAGCCAGTCCTGATGAGATCTGATAGACTAGGGTCAGATGGAAGGGGAGGAGGACCTCCCCTATCATTGGACTGGGGGAGGGCCATAGGAGAAGAAGAGAGGGAAGATGGGATGGGGAGGTGGCTATAGCTGGGATACAAGGTGAATAAACTAATTAATAAAAATTAAAAAAATAATTGATTTGTGACATTATTTCTACATGAAACCAAAGAAGTCATACATGGTTGTAGTTTAGTGTAGAAGGTTCGTGTATGAGTATCTGGATTGTCTGTCTTCAGCCTGGCCTTATGAGACAGCAGAAACACTGTTAAAATATTTTTTGCTGTAATATTGGCAGTGTATATTCTGGATGGATTCTGAGAAATGATAGCGCAATGTAGTAAAAATATTGATACCTGTTTGAAGATAAAAAGTCTAAGGATAAAAAAATGAATAACGTGCCTTTCTTAACAAGTTCTTTGAGGAGAAAAATTATTGGAGTTGCATTGTGTAAGGATTGGTTAAAATGTTAGCTTGTGGAAAACAGGGTTTAGTGGGAGTAAAGGTGCTGTCTGTTCACACATGTATCTGAAGGATACGGAAAGCCCTGTAGTGGCTGTAATATGATTACAGAGCAGATTGAAGTAAAGCATAGATCTCAGAATCCAGAGAAAGGAGGATAGTTTGAATCCGCCCATTCCAGGCAATGCTGAGAAACAGCCAGTCTGTCATAGCACATAGAATCATACATGATTGCTCCCCCTCTCATGTTCTCACACTGACTTGGTATTTTAGAGATCTCTGGGGTAGTCCTGGATCAGAATAGCTGAATTAAAGCATTCCATGTCTTGGTCGGTGGTCCATTAGTTAGGTATTTTGTGTGGAGTATAGGGCTAGTTCTCACCGAAGTGTGCTTACTGTAAGCAGTGCTAGAAGCTGGGAATTTGAAACAGTTCCCTGTATTTCTTAGTTTGTAGAAATGTGCTCAGCTGTAGCAGTATATCATTGCACTGTTATTAGGCAAAAATATTTTTGTTATAATACAGTACATGGCCTTATAGTATTGACCTGATTACAGCGTATACTTCTGTTAGGGTGTAGACCTACCTTCTTCTCCCTCTCTTTCTTTTTGATATTTGAATGTCTCTATGATTCAGTGGAAGCTTAATTCTCCCTACCAAATTAGTCTGATATACTGGAAAGTTGTCTGCAATCATTTTGTGTATGTGAAACAATTTGTCTGCAATGTTTATTATCTGACACATCATATTCTGTTAAGATATGGGGCTATGAATAAGCTGTAAATCCTCCTTTAGGATGTGCTAATAATCTTATTTTTGTGTTTTAGCAATTCAGTTTGTTCTCAGTGATGAGTTTAGTCATCTTCGCCCGGAGCAGCGATTGGCTTTGTTGCATGTGAGTGAGACTCTTTTAAGACTTTATTGTGTATTTTTAAACATTGTCAATCCTTGCTGTGGAAGAAAAAAATTGCTGGGCATGGCAGCTTCTGTT
This sequence comes from Psammomys obesus, assembly GCF_907164565.1. NCBI lineage: Eukaryota > Metazoa > Chordata > Mammalia > Rodentia > Muridae > Psammomys > Psammomys obesus. The sequence goes on from NW_026596125.1 coordinate 13,283,544, forward strand.
ATTGAACCTCTTGAAAGAAACACTCAAGCAGGATTGCCTTGAGTTTTAGGCCACCCAGGGCTTTCATAGTTCCAGGCCAGCTTGAGCTACAGTGTGAGATTTTATCATGTAAAAGGGTCTGGGAGACAGGACTGGAAAGATGGCTCAGCGCCTAAGAGTGCACTGGATGCTTTTGTGGGGAACTTGGCTCTGTTTCCGGCACCTCAATGGTGGCTCACAAATGTCTCTGTCCTCTTGGCTTCTGGGTTCCAGACACACAGGTAGTGCATAGACACACATGCAGGCAGAACACCCATATACATAAAGTAAAATAAGTTCACATTACAGATTCTTTGTGAACAAAGTGGAGTCTCAGTTCCTTATTTTTGCTATTCTGTGGTAGAACTTAGTGTACTACATCATTGCCAGATAAAGGCCTAATAATTTCATAATAGAAGAAAGTACATGCATTTTTTAACATGAGCTTTTTCTGATTTTGTTTTTTAAAAGTGGTTATTGTATGTGTGAATGAGTGTACAGGTGTCAAGGAGTATGCTTTATGAAGGTCAGAGGACTTTGGGGAGCTGGTTTCTTTCCTTGTGGGTGAATGTGATTGAACTCCGGTCAGCAAACTTTTATGGCAAACATTCTTTTTTACTTGGTGACCCATCTTGCCAACCCTTGTATTTGTATTTTTGAGACAAGTTTTTACTTTGTTACTCAGGTTGTCTTCATGCCTGTAATTTTCTTGCCTTGGCCTTTCTTGAGGAAGGAAAAAAACCTAAGCCCCAGCCAGCCATAAAAATAAAATAAAAATTACAAAACAAAACAAAACAAAACAAAAAAAAAACAACCCCCCAAAAAACAAACCCATAAAAATAAGGGTGCCAAGACCTTTTAAAATTTCAAAACGTAGGCTGGACACACTCTAAGCTATCTCACCTAAAATTACTGGCCCACCTTGCCTCACCCAGCCTATGGCCAGCTATTCTTCTAGCATCATGAACACCTGTCTTTCTCTGTTTCTCCTGGCAAAAAAGCTTTTTTCTCTTCCCAGTTTTTTTCTTCCTACTAAGAAGTCCCGCCTTCCACTTCCTGTGCTTTTGTCCAGCTGATTGGCCAATCAGGTCTTTATTGACAGCTGCTACATCTACACAAGACATCCCTCCACACTTAACAATATTTTTTTCTTGATAATTTTCATGTAGTTCTTATATAGAATTAAAAAAGCTGGTAAGGAAGTTTTGTTATTCTGATTCAGTGTCTTTAATACTTGGCAGTCAGGATATGTACTAGTGACAAAACGTTTTCTCTGTTGAGTCAGGCTTGCTTTGTACTCAGCTTTGTGTGTGTTGGGGCCGGGTGGGAGGCATTGTTTGTCTTGAGAAAGAGACCTTATTGTGTAGCCAAGGCTGACATCAAAATCAGCTTCAGTCTTCCTACCTTAGCCTTTCAAGCACCAAGATCACAGGTGTGGACCAGGCCAGTCTGTGCTGCACTTTAAAGTGGGTTTGAAGAGTATAAAAGTACTATTTAAGTTACAAATATCCTGGTCTTTTCATATTTCAGGAGGGTACAGGTCCTCGTGTTATTTCTGCTTTTGTGGAAATCATTTTTGACAATTCAGACAACCGGTTACCAGTAAGTGATAGTTAAGTTTTTGGTTTTTTGATTTTTTTTTTTTAAAGCAATGCTAACAATTTTATGTAACAGTTAATTATTTAGTGCTTAAAATTATGTTTTGAAGATTTATAATTTACTTCATGTTAAAATAAATAAGTAGTGTGTTTTGTGTTTAAGTTTTGATGAATATGCTAGCAAATGATAATATAAAGTAATTGTAAGAAAAAAATTCCAAATATTCACACATTGATCTTTTAAAAATGGTTATGCTCAAGGACTTTAAAATGAACTTATCTAAAAAGTTGTCTACTTGAATATCTGGGTTTTTATTTTTTTTTCTTTTAAATCCCTTAGATCGATAAAGAGGAAGTTTCACTTCGAAGAGTTATTGGAGCCAAAAAAGATCAGTATTTTCTAGATAAGAAGATGGTCACGTAAGGATTTGTCTTTGTTTAAAATTTGTTAAAATGTTCACAGAAACACAAGTGGGTCTTACCAGAGAGAGATTCAGTATGAATGTTCAGTCTCAAGTTTCTCTAAGAGACGGTTCAGTTTCAAACCTGCAGTTCCCAGTACTGTTTCACTTAGCAGCTAATTTGCTTGCTTATCATTGGTTGTTTTAAAATTTTTTATCTTGAAAGTTTTGTTGTTTGTTAACAGGAAAAATGACGTGATGAACCTCCTTGAAAGTGCTGGGTTTTCTCGAAGTAATCCTTATTACATTGTTAAACAAGGAAAGGTAAAATAATTTTATGTCCTTTTTTTTGTAGAAATTATTTTTTTTAAATATATATTTTATTTATCTAATATGTATACAATGTTCTATCTGCATATACACTTGCACTCCAGAAGAAGACACTAGATGTTATTATAGGTGGTTGTGAGCCACCATGTGGTTGCTGGGAATTGAACTCAGGACCTCTGGAAGAGCAGGCAGTGCTCTTAACCTCTGAGCCATCTCTCCAGCCCCAGAAATTATTTTTCTTAATATGAAAGATTTTGAATTGGTTCCAATTTGGTTCCAATTGTTGAGTTGGATCAAAATACTAGGCATTACTATTTTTTGTATTCATTTTGGGTGGTGGTTATTGAAGTTAATGTCCTAAATACAGTAGACCAGTCTCTCTGGCCTCAAACTCACAGAGATCCACCTGCCTCAGGCTCCCTAGAGCTGGAATTAAGGCACCACCACTGGGCACCTACATTAGTTCTATATTGAAAGACGTATATGAGTAGGTTAAGTGGATCTTATTTATTAGTGACCTAGTGAGGTAGAACTTATTGGGAGACATTGGCTTTTGGAAGCTACAGTGATCATTTCTGAGACTATTACATGTATGAAAATTATATTTGAAAAAAGTTACTTCCTAAGCTGGGCTGTGGTGTTGCATGCCTTTAATCCCACTTAGAAGGCAGAGGCAGGTAGATCTCTAAGTTCTAGGCTAGTCTGGTTTACAAAGCAAGTTGCAGGACAGCTAGAGCTATAGAGAAACCCTGTCTTAAACAAAAACTTACTTCCTAAAAATTTACTTCCTATTCCATTTATTTTATTACAGAATTAAATTATTAAAAAAGCTTACGTTGCAAGAAACATACCACAGTGCTGGATTTTTTTTTTTTTTTTTTTTTTTGAGATTTTTTTATCAGCCAAACTCTAAACTTTGGCTGATTATTGTACTACTTCCTTATATAAGTTTCATCTCAGAACTTACCCTTTGGTGGAGTTTTTGTTGAGAATCTTTTTTCTGGAACATTGTTTGATGTTGTGTACTTTAAAACCAGAGTTTAAAGTTTCTTAGCTCAGAACCAGTTCTTTCTCTATGTAAAAGTGTAAGAATAATTTAATTTCTTTAATGCAGCAGTGGTATTTTTATGTCTAATGATTTGTGTTAAGTCACATGCTCCTTCAGTTCTTACCAGCATCTTTGTCTATGAAGACATACCATTCTTGTTACTTTTTGTAATTTAAAATTTAAAAATTATTATTATGTGTGCATGGTATGTGAGTGTATGTGCCATAGCTTGTACATGGAGGTCAGAGATTAACTTTGTAGTCAGTCAGTTCTTGTTTTCTACCTTTACATGGGTTGTGAAGATCAAACTCATTGCCAGGTCTGTATCACAAACACTTGTGTCCACTGACCCATCTTGCCATACAGCTTGTTAGGATTTTAATATAGCCTTAAGAAAAAGTCTGTAATGGGGCTGGAGAGATGGCTCAGCAGTTAAGAGCACTGACTCTTCTTGCAGAGGACGCAGATAGAGGCATGTGGATCTCTGTAATTCGAGACTAGACTGGCCTATGTGATAAGTTCCAGGGCAGCCAGGACTACATAATGAGAGCCTGTCTCAAAAAGAACCTGAACCATAAAACCTAAATATTTTAAGGTAAGTTTTTATTTCTTAAGGAGTAGTCAGTAGTTAACTGTTTTTTTGTTTGTTTTTTTTTTTTTTCTGAAATTATAGATCAACCAAATGGCAACAGCACCAGATTCTCAGAGACTAAAACTATTGAGAGAAGTAGCTGGTACTAGAGTCTATGACGAACGTAAAGAAGAAAGCATCTCCCTAATGAAAGAAACCGGTAAAATAAGCACATGCTGTCTAATTACTTTTCTTCTCGTGTTAATAATAGTGTTATCTGACTTCAGAAATACATTCTGTTGTAATTTTCCTGCATGCTGAATGGAGTGACATTTAGTTTGAAGTAGTTTAAAGTTGATGTTTCTAGTACTTTGTCTTTGAATGAAAAAGGACTATGTTAGATAATAGGGTTGCTAACCACACTAACTGTTGACTGGGGCTTCTTGAAGAAGTGTTAGCAGAGGTCAGTGAACTGGGATGCTTCTCCCTCCACTCCAGATACTTGACAACCAGTTGCCAAGAAGTTTTAAATTATTCAGAAACAAGTGATGCAGAATTTTAACTAGGGATCCGTACTAGTCAACTCTGGGATCCTACTTTGCTTTTTCAAATGTTGCGTCATATCATTATAATGACTTAGAGCCAGACGGTTCTAGGTTAAAGTCAGTAAATTGACATTATTTTAGACTTCCTGACTGTAAACTCCTCCTTTGTAGATTAGATTAGGGCACTTAAGGTAATGTGATGCCCGGGTTGTAGTAATATTCATTGTATGGTAGCAGCATGCAGTGCCTTACTAGAACTGAGAACTAGTAATGCCAGTGATAATTTCTTCTCCTTTAATGTGTGGGACAGCACACTGATGTGAGAAGAAAGTGTACACTGAGGTCTTTGTTAGTGTTTATGTGCTCTCTAGTGTTTTCCTTGAAAAAAAAAAAAGGCGTCTTGATTGCTATATTTTTTTACATCTTAAAAGATGTTACTATGTGGTACAGAAAGAATGCTATATTCTAGAGAGTAATTTTAATATATATTTAAGAAGTGATACTACATGAAAACTGTATTCAGCACCATCTTTTTATTGTTTTGTTTTTTATTTTGAAGAGGGCAAACGGGAAAAGATCAATGAGTTGTTAAAATACATTGAAGAGCGATTACATACTCTAGAGGAGGAAAAGGAAGAACTTGCTCAGTATCAGAAGTGGGATAAGATGAGGCGTGCCCTGGAGTATACCATCTACAACCAGGAGCTCAATGAGACTCGGGCTAAGCTTGACGAGGTAACACGCTGCCTTTACAGGCAAAGTGGCTTTGTTCTGAGTGTGGCGACTTGTCTGCATTTCACCTTTAGTGATTTTTCAATAGAAACTTAAAAATGAAAACCTTTTTGTTTGTGTATGTTTTGATACAGTTTCACTGTAAAACCCAGATTGTGACTACTGAGTGTGGAATTACAGGAATTGGCTTCTACACGAGGCTCAAAACTATCAAATTCATGGGTTACTAACTTTCTTTAGGTTAACTGAAAAGGAAATGTTTAGAGCTGTGCTTATCTAAAATACAGTAAATGGTTTTTGCAGACCAGACATTTTTCCTTGCATTTTAGAATGTATTTTGTAAAATGATGATGCTTTATACAAAAATTTATTTTAGATTATCTTTGAGGTTTCTATTTAAAGAAAAACATTTTTTTTTCTTCATAGAATTCTGAGCAAATGATTATTGTCAGTATTTCTTGGCAGTTGCAAAGCAATTTTTAAACTATATGTTATGAAATGTTAGATACAAAATGAGTTAGAAATAGAAGTTTGTTATGTTTTTCAGCTTTCTGCTAAGCGAGAAACGAGTGGAGAGAAATCCAGACAATTAAGAGACGCCCAGCAGGATGCGAGAGATAAAATGGAGGTGAGGCTATAAATAGGCTTGATTTCTTTGTATTTTCAACAGTTGAGAACTTTGTGCCAGAATTGTGGGATGGTGACCCATAAGGGAACAACGGAGGTTGGATATTGGAGAGTAATTGTTGTATTGAGTTTAAGTGAGAGAAAGAGATGGAGCCCGAAAAGCGCTATGTGTGGGTACAAGGCTAGCTGCCTGAGTTCCGTCTCCGGGCAGTGAAAGAGAACCTGTTCCGTAAGGTGGCCTCTGGCCCTCACTTGCACTCTGGCGTGTGCACACTCATGGTGTGTGTGCATGTGGCTCTATGGAAGTTTGTAAAGACATGTAGGTAGTTGGTGGTGTCATGGTCGTCGCATTGTACTTCTGTTTATGACCTATTTTCTCTCTCTGATTAGGACATTGAGCGCCAGGTTAGAGAGCTGAAAACAAAAATTTCAGCTATGAAAGAAGAAAAAGAACAGCTTAGTGCTGAAAGACAAGAGCAGATTAAGCAAAGGACTAAGTTGGAACTTAAAGCCAAGGATTTACAAGATGAGCTGGCAGGCAATAGCGAACAGCGGGTAAGTTATTGCTGGAAATGACAGACGTATTGATGAGGCAGACTAAGAAGAAAGCCTTTTCTGTGATGGATGCGTTACTGAGTTTTTGTAAAAGGTTTACCACATTTGATCTGTACTCAAGTATCAACTTAGTAAGTGCTCTTTTTTATTAATAGTTGAATTATAGAATTGACTTACTTTTATGAGAAATGTTTTTTTTCTGATATATAAATTAAGCAGATCGCATTCTTGTTTTATTTACAGAAACGTTTATTAAAAGAGAGGCAGAAGCTGCTTGAAAAGATAGAAGAAAAACAGAAAGAACTGGCAGAAACAGAACCTAAGTTCAACAGTGTAAAAGAAAAAGAAGAGCGAGGAATTGCTAGGTCTGAGAATTTTCAACAAGAATTAACCTTGCTGCATAGTTCTTACCAGTGATCTCTGGGTGTTTCCAGGTTCTTGGTGCCTTGTTCAAAGAATTAGAAAAGATGCACACACAAAAAGAAAACAACCCGTAGTTTATGAAGAGCGAAGCAAAAATACATTTTTGAACACAAACAGGTAGTTATCAGGAGTTTGCCAAGGGAAGCAACTTACTTCCATTGTTTGAAGTAGGGTAAACATATACAGCTCAATAAATGCAGGTGGGTATCAGGTTGCTAAGTGCACTGTTAGGAAAGAGGTTGTGTGCATAGCACAAGCCAAGTGGAGCCATTCTAAGCTTCTCTGTTTGCCTGCCTGAGTTCTTCTGTAGAACCTACCTAGCTGTGGGTTAAGGACAAAAAAATCACAGGCCCACTTCATATAACCAGTTAAGATGATTACTGTGAGCCATGTGGTTTTGTTTTATTTTTGTTTTTGAGATTGGATCACACTTTATAAGGATAGTGTATATGTGCCATCACACCCACGGTGATTTAGTGCCTGTAAGGTCTAGATTACTACTACCCGAAAGCCCTAGGAGGTGGGACTTCTAAAATTAATAATTAACTAGTTATTTGGATTTTTTTTTTTTTTTTTTTTTTTTGAGACAGTTTATCTGTGACCCCTCACACTCCTAGAGTTCACTGTTCTGTAGATCAGGCTGGCCTGGAACTCAAGCAATCCACCTGCCCCTGAGTGCTGGTGCTGGGATTAAGGATATGCACCACCACTGCCTTTTCTTTTCCTCCCTTCCTCCCTTCCTCCCTTCCTCCCTTCCTCCCTTCCTCCCTTCCTCCCTTCCTCCCTTCCTTCCTTCCTTCCTTCCTTCCTTCCTTCCTTCCTTCCTTCCT
>NW_026596125.1:13291231-13411830 GCF_907164565.1 Psammomys obesus
CCTTCCTTCCTTCCTTCCTTCCTTCCTTCCTTCCTTCCTTCCTTCCTTCCTTCTTTTCTCTCTCTCTTTCTCTTTCTCTCTCTCTCTCTCTATCTCTATTATAGCTCTGGCTAGCCTTGAACTCAGAGATTTATCTGCCTCTGCCCCTCCTCAGTTCATGGATTAAAGGCATGAACTGTCATGTCCAGCTACACTCATTTTTATTCTGTGTGTGGTCATACTTCGGTGGATGTGGAGATCAGAAGATAATTGGTTTTCTCCTGCCCATCATTTTGTAAGGGACTTTCTTTGTTATTTTATGGAGACATTTTATGTCTAAAATCCTTAGTGAAGATATTTTCCTACTTGTAATTATGATGTCAAAGTTCATTTGGTGTTGTGTAAAGTAAAAACAGGTAGTATAAGGAGCTTTATTATTTAGCACTTAACATTCCCCTTATTTATTTCTTTGTGGGGTGCAACTGTGCGTGCCACATGTTTGGAGGTCAGAGGACAACTTTAAAGAGTGTTTTCTCCTCCCACCATATGGGTCCTGAGCCATCTCATCAACCCTTAATTCCATTTCAATGTAATTTTTAAAGGATAGTTTCCATAGCATTGTAATGATTACAATTAATTTTATGTCTTGTTTTCATCTATCGTCTGTAGATTGGCTCAAGCTACCCAGGAAAGAACTGATCTTTATGCAAAGCAGGGTCGAGGAAGCCAGTTTACATCAAAAGAAGAAAGGGACAAGTGGATTAAAAAGGAACTAAAGTCTTTAGATCAGGCTATCAATGACAAGAAAAGACAAATTGCTGCTATACATAAGGATTTGGAGGATACTGAAGCAAATAAAGAGAAAAATCTGGAGCAATATAATGTAAGAATCATTTTGCTTTTTTTTTTTTGTATTTGGTTTATTGTTTGAAACAGTGTCCTACTCTGTTGCTCAGGCTGTTTGTGTAACTCATTGTGTAGCCCAGGCTATCCCCAAACTCAAGGAGTCTTGCTTTATTCTCTCAAACGCTGGAATAGGTGTGCACCACCATTGACTGTAAGAACTTTTATTTTCATACATATGTCATCCTTTGTTCTGGATAACACTTTCCCATTGTCTTCCCCTCTTCTTTGGTGGTTCCTCCCTCCGCTTTCCTGTCACATACTCAGTTACCTCATTAGGTAAACATTCATTTCCATGGTTTATGTTTTCTGATTCTGTATTATGCATAATGATCCTTCTGAAACTGGATTTTTTAAGTTTCATGTATAACCAATATATGATAAATTGAACATATTTAAATTATGCCATTTCTTGAATTTCATTGTGTGTGTGTGTGTGTGTGTGTGTGTGTGTGTGTGTGTGTGTATGTGTGTGTTTGTATGTGCATATATATGCTTCCTGTCACTGTGGCTTAATTTTTTTAATTAAAAACTTTTTTTTCCTATAGAAACTGGATCAGGATCTCAATGAAGTCAAAGCTCGAGTCGAAGAGCTGGACAGAAAATATTATGAAGTAAAAAATAAGAAGGACGAACTGCAAAGTGAAAGAAAGTCAGTAGACTAAGATACGCTGTGATTTTTACAGTCTTTGTTTGGTTTCAGTATTTTACTCTTAACTAAATCTGTTCACATCTGATTCTTACTGATCAGTTACTTGTGGAGAGAGGAGAATGCAGAGCAGCAAGCACTTGCTGCTAAAAGAGAAGACCTTGAGAAGAAGCAGCAGCTTCTGAGAGCAGCGACAGGGAAGGTAGGTGGATCTTCTCAGTCATCCACCAGTCAGTGCACACAGCCCAAGGGCCAAGCAGTATGTAGATGGCAGAGTCAGACCAAAGCTCAGATGACATAGTGGGTTGTGCAGGCACTTTTTCTTCTGCTTTATACTTTTCTGCCTTGCTTCATATGTGTTATAAGGTCCACTTCGTGGACGCTTAGCTCGCTGAGCGCTGGATTCACAGGTGTGTGCCGTCATACCTGTTTCATTATCTGTGTTATTAATGAAATCATCCTTTGTTGTTAAAGAGCCCATTTTAAACTCTAGCATCATAGGTCAGAACCCACAATAGTGTGAAATGTAGTTATTATAATTCAAGTGGGTGGTGATAGACCCACTTGATATTATATTCAGTTTTAGAGTTATGTCTAAGTGAATGGCATACTAGGCCCGTTTCTTCCAGCAGTAATGTCATTGGTGATGCTAATATTTTTCACTAACCGGTTTACAGGCCATTTTAAATGGAATAGACAGCATAAACAAAGTGTTAGATCATTTTCGTCGAAAAGGTATAAACCAACATGTTCAAAATGGCTACCATGGCATCGTAATGAATAATTTTGAGTGTGAGCCAGCCTTCTATACTTGTGTGGAAGTCACTGCTGGTAACAGGTAAGGTCTTGGATTGTTTGTTTTCTTTTCATTCTTTTTTTTTTTTTTTTTTTGGCCTACCATTTAAGTGGGTTTTGTTATTTTTCTTTTAATGATAAAGAAGAAATGAGGATAACCTAAAGAGTTTTGTAGTTGTACCACATGTCTTCTATTATCCTCTTAGTTCTATATATAATTTTCTGATTAAAGAAGTAGGTGCAGATACCTGTTTTTAATTATGGAAACTAGACTTTTACCGTGTCAGCACTCCCCAGTTCACTGGAATGTTCTCTATAGTCTTTTCTCCAGACAAATTGATTGAATTACATAGAAAAATGCTACTTGTGTGGCCCTTAAATGCTTATGACACCTTATAGTCTGGTAGTAAAGATGTGTCTTAATCTGTTTTATGTAGGTTGTTTTATCACATTGTTGACTCAGATGAAGTCAGCACGAAGATTTTAATGGAGTTTAATAAAATGAACCTCCCTGGAGAGGTGACATTCCTGCCTCTGAACAAGTTAGATGTGAGAGACACTGCCTACCCTGAGACCAACGTGAGTCTAAGTTAAAGTCTCACTACTTTGTTTTCACTATGACATCTCTTAGTATGTGATGGTGCATAGGTCCTTTACATTGGATTCATTAGTCTTTGAGGTAAATGTACTTTCTTTGCATGTAGTTAGTGCTGGGTTGGGTTGAGGGGAGAGAGTTCACAGCCAAGCCATGAAACAGAACATTGTATGTGTTTATCTTCAGTGACAACAGTAGGCTTAGGAATTTGGGAGGATTTCTCCAAGAATCTTGTCATATAAAAGGGCTATGCTGAGGTTTTTCTGGCTATGCTTTTAAAATAGTTTAAACTAAGTTAAAAGTATCTATTTTTGTTACTAGGTATATACACTTTAAGTGGATTTAATTGTTTTGAGGTATTTAATCTCAGAATCTTGACTGTCATAGCAAACTGTGGTGCTCTAGGATTAAGGCTAACCTATATTAGAGTGATTGGTAATTTAAGAGAATATTGAGACTCTTTCCTGCTCTAAAATCTATCAGTTGTACCTTTGAAGTTCTGGGGAGGAAAGTTGACGCTCACAGATGTGATGTATGAGTGAAACAAGACACAGGAGAAAGCTGGGGAGATGACTCAGTGGGTCAGGGTGTGCACTTCCAAGTGTGACCACTGGTTCAGTCCCCGGAACCCACGATCGAAGGAGAGAACTGAGTCTTTCAAATTGTCCTCTGACCTCTGCATGCGTGCTGTGGCATGTCCAGACAGGTACACAGACACAGATAGTGTCAAGAGAGCTAGAGATGTATGTAGCTCATTGGAAACACAGTTGTGCAACATGCTCTGGGTTCAGTCCTGGCATGACAGAAGGCAGACAGAAGAATGGATGCAGTGTGGGTTTGTTGTACAATATAAAGTGACTTAAAATTAAGATAGCAGGCCAGAGAGTTAGAAGGTAGAACAGTCTGAGCAGTGATCCCCTTTAGTGGATAATCACATTGGCAGCTGCTTAGAAATGGCTTCTGGACTATAGTGGTTTTTTTGTGCTGTGTGGTGCTGGCCCCGGTATACTCTAATACCTTAAAAGTACTGTTCCGTGTTCAGGAAAGAAAAATAAAATAAAAATAGAGTAGATATGTGTTTATGTGCAAGCGGAGGCCAGAAAATGTCCTCCTTGGCTAGGCTGACTTGTCAGGTGAAGTCCAGGGATACACCATCTCCAGCTCTTCCCCAGCCCTCCACATCTGCAGTGCTCGGGTTACAGGTGTGCGCTGCCATGCCTGACTTTTTATATGGGTGTGGGGATCTGAACTCAGCTCCTCATGCTTACACAGGAATCAGATTACCCTCTGAGCCATTACGTAGCCTGGAAAATAAGTATTACCTGACAAGTGTTTTTCTGAATATCTAACTTAGATGTCTGTCGTATGTAGTTACAACACTGAGGAAATACTAGTTTTATACCTTTACTTTTTATGTCACATTTACTCTCTCATTTTTTCGCATATTACCGCATTTAATCTTTATGACTGTTATTAGGAAGGGACTTGAACACACAGTAGGTCTTAACTAGGTAAGTTAAATAAGGCCTCCAAAGCACACATCTCCTAGTAGCAGAACTAGGAGTTAAGCTTTCATGGTCAGATTAAGAATTGTTCTTCAAAAAAAAAGAATTGTTCTTCACAGTAACCAGCTGTTAAACCTTTGGTTACTGAAGCAGAATTTCCATGGTAGTTCAGTAGAATGATTGTTCTAATGTCTTTCTGTGTAAAAACCAGTAATAAGGCATTTGTATTTTTTATTTCATTAAGACATGATAGTAATAGTTCTGCAAAAGGTTTTAGTCAACTATATAACAGTATTGTTTCTAACAAAATGTCTGTTGCAGGATGCTATTCCCATGATCAGTAAACTAAGATACAACCCCAGGTTTGATAAAGCTTTCAAACACGTATTTGGAAAGACTCTCATCTGTCGGAGTATGGAGGTTTCAACTCAGCTGGCTCGTGCTTTCACTATGGATTGTATTACTTTGGAAGGTTTGTAATAGTAATCAGCCATGAGAACACTCTAATAAAACATTTAACACAGAATGTGTAATCTGTCACTTGAGCTGGAAGCATATTTAGATTTAGTCATTTTAAGAGTATTTGAAAATTCACATCAGTTTCATCAGTTTTTAAAGTAGTTTAAATAAGCGCATAGGTCCGTACTTATAGGTATAAACATTTGGTCTCTGGTACCACATGCTCCTTTGGCTGCTGATCAATGAAGCCTGTGGACCTTTTCTCAGAAAGTTAAAATGTGTTAAATAAAATGCCTTGGATCACTAAGAATCCAGTTTCTTGAGATAATTACCAAAATAATTTTAATATGATTCTTTAAAATAATAGTAGTGGCTCTAATAACTACCTTTTTCAGAGCCACAGGGTCTCAGCTGTGTTTCCCTGGCTAACCTAGAACTCATGTGGACCAGGCTAGCCTCAAAGTCAGAGATCTTCCCACCTCTGCCTCCCAAGTGCTAGAATTAAAAGGCGTGCAACACTACACCCAACTAACTACCAAAATTTCAGAAATTTGCAGCTTCATGTAAATAATATTTTAAGATAGCTGTTTTCTTTATAAGGAAGTCATGAGCATTAATAATGCTACATTTCCTTCTAAGGATAATAGTGTAAACTTTTCCCTGCTCAGATATAGTTGAATTTATCTGTATAATTCAGGATAAAGAATTTTTAATAATGTAGGATTATTGTCTTCCATTTTGTTTAATTTCTGATAGTAACATACCCATATTGTTGTCAAACCATACAAATGAAGGTAAGCTGTAAACATGGCATTTCATCTCTAGAACATAACAAGGATTCTCGGTACATTGTTACACCTAAAACTTTGAACATCGACTAAAGGACAGTGCCTTTTGCCTCTGTCCCTTTTTGGCACTTGGTGTGGGGTGGGACAGTGGAACACAGGGTTTCACTGTGTACCTCTGGCTGTCCTAGAACTCACTGTGTAGACCAGGATTGACCCTGAATTCATATAGGTCCTCCTGCCTTTTCCTCCCAAGTGCTTTGCTCTTCAAGGCATGCACCACTATACCTGGTTCCTTCTCCCTTTCACTTCTGGAAATTGGCTGAGAAAATGTCCCATTCTTCCGATTTGTCGTATTTATTCCTCATCATTAGATTCCAGTTTAGCATTCTTGGTGTGACTACTGTGTAAGTGGTATCTCTTTCTCATTGCATCAGATAATATGTCCTAATATTCATGATGCTAGAGCTGATGATTAGCATGTCTCTCAGGTGAAGGTACTTCCTTGTAGCATATGTGAGGTTATTCTTAGGACTACATGAGCTGATCATGGTGGTGCACACCTTTATCCCAGCACTCAGGAGACTGAGGCACATGGGTCTCTGAATTTCAGGCCAGTATGGTCGACATACCTACTTCCTGGACAGCCAGGACTGCATGGTGAGACCCTGTTGCTCAAAAGTAAATTAAAAAGTCTACATATGCATATCAGCTTCTCTGACAATTACTTAAGCATGCATTGTTAACAAACATCCTTTATTGTTAATAACTGAAGGTTTCAAATTGGTGTTTCTTGTCTCATTTGCACGTGTTACTTCAGCAAAGTAGTCTCCTCTCAGTTTAAGTATTTGTGCATTCTTTTTAAATTTCATTGTGGTTCCACATTTTCTCATTTTTTGGTGCTCAAACCTTCCCAAATTAAAGATCACCAATTTTAATATTGAATAGTAAGGTTTTTTTTTTTTGTTTTGTTTTGTTTTCTTTTTTTGGTTGGACAGTGTGCCTTTAATCCCAGGACTCGGGACAGAGGCAGGCGGATCTCTCTGAGTTCATGGACAGCAAAGGCTATGCAGAGAAACCCTGTCTCCAAAAAACAAAATGAACAAACGCAACAACAACAAAAGTCAAACAAAGAGAAAAACTAAGATCTTTTTAAAGAGCAGATTGAATTGTTAATTTTTCCTTTTAAACATTAAAGCCCTTATATTAATATTTCATTATGTCAGTTTTATTGAGCAAAGAGACTGTTATAAAGTATGACTTTCTTACATTTTGTTCATAGGTGATCAAGTCAGCCATCGAGGTGCTCTAACCGGAGGCTACTATGACACAAGAAAGTCTCGGCTTGAGCTACAGAAAGATGTTAGGAAAGCAGAAGAGGAGCTGGGTGAGCTTGAAGCAAAGCTCAATGAAAACCTGCGTAGAAACATTGAAAATATCCTTTTGTTTTGAGCTTAAGAGGATACTGTAGGGAAGGAACTGCATTTAACTTCACTGTAAAATCTTTTCTATGTTAGGTGTTGTTTTTTTTTTTCCCATTCCTATTGTGGGGGAATATTGCATGTCTCTAGTTTTTATTTAAACACAAGAACTTGTTTAACTTCTGGAGACTAAGAAAAAAATTCAAAAGGAACACTGGTTTTGTTTCACTGTTAAGTAGGTAATGCTAGTGAGTGCTTTGAACAAATAGAACTTGAAGATCAACAGAACTCAAGGTTGGGCAAAAACGACATGGAAGGCAAGACCTGGCTGCTGTTTGAAGGATACACACACACACACACACACGCACACACACACACACACACACACACACGCATATATATATATATAGAGAGAGAATATATGTGTATATATAGACAACAGCTATCTAAATCTGAGTAACTAGTTCTTCCAGGTAAGTGTAGTGCTACATGAAGGGCAAGTTCAGCTGCCAACAGAACACTTGTACATATGCATGTCTTTTTTTTTTTTTTTTAAGATTTATTTATTATTTATACAACATTCTACCTGTACACTAGATCTTACAATAGATGCTTATGAGCCACCATGCAGATGCTGGCAGTTGAACTCAGGAACTTTGGAAGAGCAACAAGTGTTACCAACCTCTGAGCCATCTCTCTAGCCTGCGTATGCATTTCCTAAAACAACTATGGTGGCATAGTGTACACGCCTGTAATCCTAGCACTCGGGAAGGCAGATGCAGGCGGATCTCTGCGAGTTTGAGGCCAGCCTGGTCTGCAAAGCAAGTCCAGGACAGCCAAGGCTACACAGAGAAACCCTGTCTCAAAACAACAACAAAAACAGCCATGGTGCTTTCAGTGTGGCTGTTTGTAGTGCAAACAGCATACAGAAAAAGAAATGCCTTAGCCTTGGTCCTGTAAGGATCTGTGTGTGATATTTTGAGAACTGCTTAAATGTAGCACGGTGTTAGGACAGAGAATATGAGTAAGTGTTAAGAAAAAGGATGCTTGGGTGCTGTGCTGGCTCAGTGGTCAGGGTGATTGCAGCACAAGCATAAAGACCTGAGTTCAGATCCCCAGCACCCATGTGAAAAGCCGGGTGTGGTTTTGCTCTTCTGTAACCCTAAGGACTTGGGAGAGGATGGAGATGGGTAGATCCTAGTACCTTGCTGGCCAGCGAGTTTGACCAGTGGTGCTTTCCAGACTCAATGAAGAATTACTCTTTCAAAAAGTAACATGGACAACAGTAAAAGAAGGCAACGAATGTTAGTCTCTGGCTTTCACCACACTTACTCTTCTATCCCTCACACCCATGCACACAAATACATATGAGGAAGAATGTTGACAGCTTTCAGCTATCTGTATTTGGTTTAATTATTTCACATTAGACAAGGCTATTCCTCATATCTGACTCCCAAACAAAGCGTTGCCTTCATTGTCTTAAATTTTTGAATGATGTATATATGTGCATATGTGTAAGTATATACACACAAATGCTGTTACTTGGTTTTGCTTAACATACTTTAATAATTCCTATATTTTTTTGTTTTATTCAATTGTAAGTAAAATAAGTATGCAGATTTTAGAGTAGAATGTCTGGTTAAATGCTTCAAGCTTTTCTTATGAATGAACATTTTTAGTGATAGTGTTTAGTTCAACATTAATATGGAGAAATTACTTTGGGGTAAAGGAGAGGCTGCATGATGTTGTATTTGTAAAAAATGAAGAGAACTTAGAGTATGTGATATATTTACAACCTTAAGAGACTTTTTCTTAGCCTTGTATATGGATTAATAATGAAATTGATCAGTTGATGAATCAAATGCAGCAGATAGAGACCCAACAAAGGAAATTTAAAGCATCTAGAGATAGCATATTATCAGAGATGAAGATGCTAAAAGAGAAGAGGCAGCAGTCAGAGAAGACCTTTATGCCAAAGGTCCGTAAGTATGTTCTATTATCACTTTGCTTTAGTGTAGACGTGGAGTAGATCATAGGTTGTGCAGGTATTGTTGATTTCATGCTTTGTACATCAGTAGTAATAAGACTACACAGTGAAAGACAAAAAAGATGTCTTAATTATAGTACTCAAAAACATCTGTGAGCCAGGTTTAGTGGCACACTCAGAGAGGCAAAGAGGCTGGTGGGTTCGAGGCCAGCTTGGTCTACAAAGCAAGTCCAGGATAGCCAAGGCTACACAGAGAAACTCTGTTTTGAAAGGCAAAAACAAATAAAAAGCATTCTGTCAATTTTTGGTCTTACGAATTTGCCTGAATAGTTGTAACTATTTAGTTGTAGTTGTACAACTACAATAATAATTGTAGTTGTACAATTATAGTTGTACAACTACAATAATAGTTGTAACCTACCTAGTTGTAACTATCAAATTTAGTATAGTGCATGGAGGTGTACTTAGTGATGGAGCCTTGACCAGCAGGGGTGATGCTGAAGCCATGATCCAACTCCCTAGCAGCAACAAGAGGGAAAAAAATTAGTACATGTTTGGTTTTATCCCAATAAACTTACCATAAGTTATAAATATCATAAGTACAAAATGCATTTAATAAACTTAACAGAAGCCTATCAGCACGTTGTAGTACTTAAACATAAGTGAGTTCATAGTTATTTATCTCACTTAGTCTGTACCTAATTCACGGTGTTTTACTATTATATGTAACAAGTGACTGATATTATTAATAAATGATAATTATTCATGTAGCAACGTAGCTTACAAAGCTTGGAGGCAAGTCTGCATGCTATGGAGTCTACCAGAGAATCGCTGAAAGCAGAGCTAGGAACTGATTTGCTTTCTCAACTCAGTCTGGAAGATCAGAAAAGAGTCGATGCCCTGAATGATGAGATCCGTCAACTTCAGCAGGCAAGTACACCTAACAGTGATGAAACCTGAAACCTTCGTTTTCTTTTGTCTTGTTGAATGCGTAAGTGCAGTGGTCACTTGATAAAACACACTGACATAGGTAGCATTAGGAGGGTTCATTTGGCTCACAGCATAGTATAGTCCATTGTGGTTACAGGAGCTTGAGGCATCTGTAACTGCACATGAAACAGAGGGAAATGGATGCCTGAGTTTAGCTTGCTTTCTTTTTTTATGGAGTTCAGATTCCCAGCCTATGGAATGAGGCCTCTCACATTCAGAATAGGTCTTCTTGTTAACTCCTGCCAAGGGTCCAGGGTGTGGGTGAGGACAGGGTCCAGGCTGAGGGGTGAGAGGCGCCAGTCACTACACAGACACCGGGTGTCGGGTGAACGCAGTCACCCAGAAGGCAAGCAAATGCAGACTGGTTTATTCTGGAAGAGAGAGCACGTTTTATAACTTTGGGTGGCCAGTCAGATTCCTCCACACCATCTCCGAGCCTGCCATTGGTTGATTGGTCTCTAGGCAGACTTTCCAAGATCAGGTAATGTACTTTTGGTCCGTCTACTTCCATAGTCACGTCAGTGGAAGCTGCCCCTGGCTGTGAGCCCTAATGGCCTTTTGCTAGGGATGCCCACAGCTTCCTACCTCAAATAACCTAAGAGATAATCCCTGTCACACGGGTATACCCAGAGACTTGTCTCCTGTGTGACATAGAACCTGTCAGGTGGATGGAGTTAATTGCTATGATGCTATGTTAGCTCTCTTTATATGCACTTATATGTATATGCATACACACACCTAAATGCTGATATAACCACCTTTGTGAATACATTTTCATGAAACGTTTTAATAACTTTTTTTTAATGGATGGACTCCACATGTAGCTTAGTCTGCCCATTTGTGTGTGTGTGTTGTCCAAAAACATGCATACATGTGAAGATCAGAGGACAATCCTCAGGAGATCTCTTTTCTACCATGTAAAAATTAAGGCCATACTCTTAACCTCTGAGCTATCTCTCCTGCCCTGTGTTAGTATTCTTAACTGCTGTGCCATCTCTTCAGCCCCCTTGCTAGCATGTCTTATAAAAATGAGTAGGAACAGAAACAGTAACTTGCAAGCTTTTTTTTTTTTTTTTTTTTTCTTTTTTAAATTTCATGGCTGCATCTGGAGATCAGAAGATAGCTTGTAAGATTTTGTTCTAGGGAGCTAGAGAGATGGCTCAGAGGTTAAGAGCATGACCTGCTCTTTCAAAGGTCCTGCCTGAGTTCAATTCCCAGCAACCACATGGTGGCTCATAATCATCTGCAGTGAGATCTCATGCCCTCTTCTGGTGTACAGGCAGAACACTGTTTACATAATAAATAAGTAAATGTTTAAAGGGAAACATTGTTTAAATGGTTCCCCGATGTGGTGGCGCACGCCTGTAATCTCAGCATTCTGTGAGTCAGAGGCAAGTGGATCTTTGTGGGTTCAAGGCAAGCCTGTTCTACAAAGTGAGTCCAGGACAGCCAGAGCTACACAGAAACCCTGTCTCGAGAAAAACGGGGGAGAAAAAAAAGGTATTGTTTGTTTCCTTGAAACAAAAGGGTCCCAGGGATTGAAAGACTTTCACTTTAGCTTATTTGAGTACTACCAACAGGACTCCATTTCCTTTTCTTTCTTAAACATATTATGATTTGCATGTGTGGTGTTGTGGGCGGCATGTGTGGGCCGCAGTGTGTAAGTGGAGAGCAGGGGGCAGCTTTGTGGAGTCGATGCTCTACTTCTGCTTTTATGTGTGGTTCAGGGTTGAACCAAGTCATCAGGCTGTGTGGCAAGTGCTTTGACTTGCCTGCTGAGCCATCTTTCTGGCCCTTAATTGCATCTTTTGACAGATTTTCACACATCTGTAATTTTTTCTTGTCTTATTTTAGGAAAACAGACAGCTGCTAAATGAAAGGATTAAACTAGAAGGTATTATCACTCGAGTGGAGACCTACCTGAATGAGAATCTCAGGAAACGCCTGGACCAAGTGGAACAGGTATGCTATTTTTGAGAGCTTCCTTGCTGATCATGAACTATAGAAACTGTGTCAGTGAGCACTGACTGGAAGTGCCAGTTAGGGACAAAAAACCCACTGAGTATAGTCCTTAGGTTGGAATTCTAGCCCTGCCAGCTAATGTGTGACTTGGGCAAGTCATTTACTATTTCTGTTCCCAGTTTTCTTTAGTGTAAAATAAGCATAATAGTGACACCTACTCTGTAAGATTACAATCTTGATATGTTCTGGATGTGTATATGCTCAGCATTAGGTTACAATTTCTTAGTAGTTACAACTCAGATTTTCTAGTAATTATATCATTAGGTTTTTCCTTTTGAATGGCTATTTTACTTACACTTAAATATATATACATATACACATGAATAAAAGCACACATTTGCTTCCTTGAATGTTTCTTTAATAGCTAGTTACATTTTTAATATGTATATTTTAGTACGTAGCACTCATAATTTATATTCTGAGTTTTAATGTTATTAAACTTTGTTCTTTTGTGTTGTAGGAACTTAATGAACTGAGAGAGACAGAAGGTGGTACTGTTCTTACTGCCACAACATCAGAACTTGAAGCTATTAATAAAAGAGTAAAAGATACTATGGCAAGATCAGAAGGTAAATGTATAGTCTAATTTTGTTTTCAGTATTTTATTGAATTTATGTTATTTTGCAAAATTGTTTGCCACAAAATGAGATACAAAAGCAACTTTATTTTGTTAAAATGTTTCTGGCAGTTTTATGGAACTAGTACTATGTTCTGCATTTTATTTCCTGGGGAGAGGGCCAGAAAGCTAGAAACTACCTGAGGCATGGGGCAGTTGGGGAGGGCTTGTGATAGTTTTTCCCTTCACCATGTTGATTTTGTGGGATTCAACTCTTATCAAATGAGTCATCTGGCTAGTCTGGTGACTCGTTTTGGTTTGGTTTGGTTTTGAAGCAAATTCTTAACTATGTAGTCCTAACTGGCCCAGAACTATGTAGGTCAGGCCGCCCTTGAACTCTCAGAGGTCTGTGTATCTTTGCCTTCCAATGCTGGCATTAGGGCTTTGCGCCACCATGTCTGTCAAGGTAAACGTGCTGTTAACAAAAGGTGTAGTGCCTGTGCTGCCATCATGCTGTATGGCAGTGTCCCGGCTCTCAAGAGCATTGCTAATGCCGAGACAAGGTGAAGAGAGGCCCCTGTTAGCCCGTGCTCTGCAGGCCTCGTGCTGCCCAGCAGGGCCGACAAAGCGTGCTGGAAAGGAGGGCTGTTGTTACCTCTTTAGCTCACTCATGGAGCAGTGTGGATTTACAGATGATTCCACCAGTTCTTCCGTGGTAGTGTCCACAGGGAAACTCTCTGGAATTAGGTGATTTGTGATTTTCACATTAACATTCTAACACTGAGAAAACTTAAAACTTTATAACAATTAACTGACTGTTAAAGTCTCTACTCGGATAACATTCGGATTATGAAATGGGTCTCAATGTCCTTAATTTTGTTTTTTCCCCATTGTAGATTTGGATAATTCCATTGACAAAACTGAAGCTGGAATTAAAGAACTTCAGAAAAGTATGGAACGCTGGAAAAATATGGAGAAAGAACACATGGATGCCATAAATCATGATACTAAAGAACTGGAGAAGATGACGAATCGACAAGGCATGCTCTTGAAGAAGAAAGAAGAATGCATGAAGAAAATTCGAGAGCTGGGATCCCTTCCTCAGGAAGCTTTTGAAAAGTACCAAACACTGAGCCTTAAGCAGGTAAGTCTTCCTGCATTTTAAATTTAAAGTATCCTTGTGTATTCTCTGCAGTTCTGAGTATATTAATATATATTTTTCTCTTTTAGTTGTTTCGAAAGCTTGAGCAGTGTAACACAGAGTTGAAGAAGTACAGCCATGTTAACAAAAAAGCTTTAGATCAGTTTGTGAACTTCTCCGAGCAGAAAGAAAAGCTGATAAAGCGACAAGAAGAATTGGATAGGGGCTACAAATCAATCATGGAATTGATGAATGTGCTTGAACTTCGAAAATATGAAGCTATTCAGTTAACCTTCAAACAGGTATGTTCTGTTGATTTTTAATAGACATAAAGCTTCAGCGCTTCCTTAGTTTGAAGGTGGATCTACTATCTGTGAACTAGCTTACAGGCCACTAACAGTAACCCAGGTATTTTACACAGCTTTCAATAGTTGTTTCAAATACAGATATACCTGAGAAGTGTTTGTATTTGAATTGATGCATTTTGTTTTTAAGGTTTCTAAGAACTTCAGTGAAGTATTCCAGAAGTTAGTACCTGGTGGCAAAGCGACTTTGGTGATGAAGAAAGGAGATGTGGAGGGCAGCCAGTCCCAGGATGAAGGAGAAGGGAGTGGTGAAAGCGAGAGGGGCTCTGGGTCACAAAGCAGTGTTCCATCAGTTGACCAGTTCACAGGAGTTGGAATTAGGGTAAAATACTTTCACGTTCAATTTTCCTGGTAGCATGGTCATAGTAGGACTTGCATTTTATTTTATCTGAATTGCTGATGGACCACTTAATTTTTGTGGATAATGAGTACCGTCCCCTTTGTGATATTTACACTTTTTGTTTTCTCTCAGGTGTCGTTTACAGGAAAGCAAGGTGAAATGAGAGAAATGCAACAGCTCTCAGGTGGACAGAAGTCTCTGGTGGCCCTTGCTCTCATTTTTGCCATTCAGAAATGTGACCCTGCTCCATTTTACCTCTTTGATGAGATTGACCAAGCTTTGGATGCTCAGCACAGAAAAGCTGTGTCAGGTATAGCTTTGACTTCTACTCAGTAGGAATGTGCTGTGAGCTGGTCAGATGGGAACACAGTGCTTCCGTGTAACATGAAGCCCAGTGTGTATTGCTATCATCTATCTAAAAGTTGGGCAGGTAGCACATGGAGACCCAGAGATCCAGGGAGCTCAAAGGCCATCTAGTCTAGCCAAAACCAGGAGCGGCAGGTTCAGTGAGAGAGCCTGTCTCAGAAAAATGAGGTGTGAGGCCACCAGGACAGCTCTGCTGGTAAAGTTACATGTCACTAAGCTGGGGAAACATATTCCAAACCCTTAGTCCCACATAGTGGGAAGAGACTAATTTCCACAAGTTGTTCTCTGACACCCATACTCACACTGTAGTTTGTACACACACAAATGTGATTAAAAATAGCAGGAAGATAGCATTGTCAGAGTCTGAAGTGCAGGCACATTGCAGAGCTGGCTGGGCTGGGGAGGGAGTGCTTACCCAGCTAGCACAGAGCCGCGGGTTTGATAGTACTGCAAAACCTGGACACGGTGGCCCTTATCTGTATTCTCAGCACTTAGAAAGCGGAGGCAGGAGGATCAAGATCATGGACAGCCTGGGACGAATTGAGCCTTGTCTCAAGGAATGTCTTAAAGATAATAATGGTGGCTTAGCCCTCCTTTTATAGTCATTTGTTGCCTGGAGTAATTGGGTAGACAGTGTTTATTCAATAAATATTTTTCCTGAACAGTTTTCAGAGTTTACTTTTGAGAAATAGATCTAATTATTCCACTTAATTAAATCCTTCAAATAACTTTTTATACAAAAGCTTTAAAATTTGTGGTTTTTTTTTTTCTCCCACTGTTAAGAGTAGTAGGACTTGTGGAGTTGGAGATGCTCAGCAGTTAAGAGCACTGAATGCTCTTGCAGAGGATCTGGGTTTGATTCCAAGCTCATGGTCATCCATAATTCCAAGAGGGGATTCAACACTCTCTTCTGACTTGGAGGGAGGGTACTAGGCACACACATGGCACACATGTATACAGGCAGGCAAAACATTCACACAGAAACACACAAAATGATAAGATCATCACTTTCATTTTTTTATTTAGATATGCTAAATCTGATCTTCCAAGGGTAGTGGCTAGCGTTTGGTTCTGCGTATATAAGAAAATATTCAGCTCTGACATTTCTATGCTAAAAGTCTTCTGTTTTGCGTTCTTGTTTTTCGTTTTGAGACAGTGTCATGTATGATGACCTTGTACAACTTGTGATTCTCTTGCCTCCTCCCAGGGCTGGAATTACAGTATCATCATACAGGGTTAGATGTTTCTTTATAGCATATACAAATGTTTTATTCTATAGCTGTAAGACATACTAGGATTAAGATTTTAGTCCTACTTTTGAAAAGTCAAGTGAATAATTTGCAGAGAAACAATAAAAATGCATAGGCTGCTTGACAAATTTGAATTTTAGGCAGGAATAAAGTAGTTGTGTTTTTAAATTTTCAGATGTCAGAAAAGGAATTTATTAACTTTTTGTTTTCACAGATATGATTATGGAACTAGCTGTACATGCCCAGTTTATTACTACTACTTTTAGGCCTGAACTGCTTGAGTCAGCCGACAAATTCTATGGTGTGAAGTTCAGAAATAAGGTAATTTTACTTTGTCATAGGTTGATATTTATTTTTCATTATTTTTTTATTTTGGTTTCATGTTACATTAGTGAAAGAAGAGTTAGAAAGTTGTCATTTCAATGATGGTGTCTTTCTTAGAGAAACGTTCACCTTTCTCTCTCTCGTACCTTGTCTTTCATTTGGAGAAAAAGAGCTGAGACTATGGGTGGCTCTGTGCATGCCTAGCGATCACAAGGCTTTGGGGTTTGACCCTCGGCAGCCCTCAAACAAGTGCGTGTACCCAGGCTGCCCTCAGCTCTGCCTCTGGAGTGCGGGATTACAGTGTTGGCACTGTGCCAGGCTGGAGAATGGCTTACGCCCTTCATAGTCAGCAGACAGAGTTGTAAAGACTTCTGATAGGCAGTGTTTCAGAAGCACATGACATGGTCTGTAGAGTGCTCTGAGGCTTTGCAGATAGCAGGCTGTGTCTATTAGATCCTGGCCAGTATTGTGCAGTGCAAATACTGGCTGACAAGTTCCTTTCAGATTTAACAGACTTAACTTTATTGTCCTTCAGGTTAGTCACATTGATGTGATTACAGCAGAGATGGCCAAAGATTTTGTGGAAGACGATACCACACATGGTTAATGAAAGATAAGGCCTGCTCTCTTGGAAGATGTTTATAATGTGGTCTTCATACCCAGAAACTGTAAATTTCAAAACTGAATATTTGGTTGTTATTGCGTTTTTGGATTTAGAATACACAGTCCTTTTGTACTTGTCTTTGTATTTTATAAGCTCCCCTGTAATGTTACATTTCTACATATAGTTGAGGAGTTTTATTTCCTACACAGATTTTTTTGTAAAGTGTTCTCCGATTTTAAATCTTTTGAGATATGCTAAATATTCTTCCCAATTATTTTATCAGTTATACTGCCTCTTTTTTATAGCTTCTATTAAATAATTGGTTTGTGACTAACCAAGTGTAAATGTGGCTTTTTGTCATTGTAATGGTTAGAACCATTAGATACATATTTTGCATAAGAAAGTATTGCTTTCAGTTAATAGAAGATTAAAAAATACAGTTCTTTATTTTGTTCATTATGTGGGTGGGTTTTCAATTCTGGCCACAGGTTTTATTCTGTTGTGAATTTTTCCAAATTTCCTATTGCTAGGGTCTTTCCTTGAACCAGTCCAGTCACAGTCTTGGGGAGTGCTGTCCCAACCACCTTTCTTGTAAGTTCCTCAGGCGATGCAGAGTTCCTTAGAGGACTGCTAAAAGCCCGCTATCAGTCGGTGTAATAGTCCTTTGAAAGGGTTTGC
The DNA here is from genome assembly GCF_907164565.1 of Psammomys obesus. NCBI lineage: Eukaryota > Metazoa > Chordata > Mammalia > Rodentia > Muridae > Psammomys > Psammomys obesus. The sequence continues at coordinate 13,308,946 of NW_026596125.1, forward strand.
ATGTGTGTCCACTCACCCAGAGGAGGGTGGGAGTTCATGGGGCTGCTTAGAGATCCTTGTGACCCGCCACGGGAGTAGCGGGAAAAGTAGCCGGTCCCCTCACTGCTGGGCCATCTCTCCAGTCTGAACATTTTAAATTCAATATGACAATGTATTTTAACAAAAGTTGTGACTTTGGAAAAATAGTTTTAAGTGGAATTCAGAATGCTGACACCAGAAATAAGCCATGAAGTCTCCTTGTTTCCTGAATAAGTCAGGACAGTTTCAGGAGATGTTTTCTGCTGGCCAGGGGAGGTAACTCAGTGCTAGAACCCTTGCCTCACATGTGCAAAGCCTACTTCCTAGTATCACAAAACAGGATGATTCTGTTACCAAAGCAACATTCACCATGAGGTCTTTGGGGCCATTTGTTTCTTTTTAAATGGTTTTGCCATTCATAAGCCATAAAATTTATCCGTGTGTGCCTTTGTGCACTTGAGCATATTTAGTATATTCACAGAATTGTCATTTCTATAGGTTTAAAACTATGGGTGTGAATGGACTCCCTCCTCAGCCTCTGGCAACCACAAATTGGCTTTTTGTCTTCTACTGTAAATTTATTCGTTTCACTTATTTCACGTGAATCATACGAACATAGCCCTTGTGACTGGCAGCTTTCACTTAGCACAGTGCTGTTGAGGTTCATCCGTGATGTGATATGCCAGTATTTATTCTTTCCTATTGCAGACTATCCTGCTGTGTAGATATGCACTGAGGTCTGCTTATCCCTGAGTGGGGCTTGAGCTCCTTTCTTTCTGCTTCTGTAACTTGTGCTGCTGGGGATGTCAGTGAGCTGGTTCTATTGAGCTCCTGTTGCTCTGGACTATGCCTAGGAATGGACTTGTTTGGTCAGAGAGTAACTGATTTCAGCATTTTGAGGAGCTGTCAGGCTTTTCCCAAGGAGCTGACCGTTAGGATTTCTTCATCTTTACCGACACTTGTTACTCCTTTTTCTTTTTAAAACAGTCATTCATATAGATTGGAATCAGTGTCTCAGTAAAGGTTTTAATTTGCATTTTTCTGATGATCAATGATGTTAAGCAACTTTTTGTGAGCTTGTCATCTGTATATCTTCTCTGATAATTTTGTTCATATGTCTATTTGTAAATTGTATTATTCGAATTCTTAAAGAATTTATTCTAAGTTTTATTATGTATGAGTGTATACATATGTTTTCACCATGATGTACATGTGAGGATGGGAGTTGGCTCTCTCCTCCCGTCATGTGGGTTCCAGGGATGGGAACCTCCAGTGCCTTTACCACTAAACCATATTGCTAACCTAGTTTTGTCAAATTTCAAGAGGGAGGGTTTTGTTTTGTTTTGTTTTTTAATGTTTTAAAAATTAGGACTACTGTGCTGCAGAGATGGCTCAGAGGTTAAGAGCACTCACTGGCTGCTCTTCCAAAGGTCCTGAGTTCAATTCCTAGCAAACATATAGTGGCTCACAACCATCTATAATGAGATCTGGTGCTCCCTTCTGGTGTGCAGCTGTACATGCGGACAGAACACTATACATAATAAATAAAATCTTTTTAAAAAAACAGGATTACTTAATTCTCTCTTTCTTTGTGTGTGAGTGTGCTTGAGCATGTACAACTTACTAGAGTCACTTTTCTCTACTATATGGGACTTTATTATTCTAGGTACAAGTCCTTTAAAAGATACATGCTGGTGCATTTTTGTCCTGCCTTAGTGTGTGTGTTTAAGCCTTTTTTTTTTTTAAATACATATATTCACATTTATTGCATTAGAAAATTTCATTTAAGCTACATTGTGGCTGGAATAGCCATTCCTTGAGCAAGCCTGATCATCCCATAGCCCTCTTTAGACTTTATGTACAAACACATATGCACTATGTTGAAGGAAGAACTTATGTACAACTGAGACCTGGATACTGGATATTCCAACGTGTCCTTCATAGCCTACCCACAACCTCTTAACTGTTGTCCAAACAGCTCTCATGGAAGAGAGTCGGTAGCAAACAAACCAGAAGATACTTAAACGTACAAAAGAGTCCTTTGGACAGAGTGCTGATAAAAACCAAAAACATCTCCTAACAGCTGAAGCTGGCGTTCCTCTAGGAGGATGGTCTGGAAGGCCCTTGGCAGGCTGTGCTGGTTGGATGACCTTTTGTGGTCTGGGAGCTCCCAGGCAATGGACTCTCCAAAAAGCTGCCCCAATGACTCCAGTCTGACAAAGATGGACAGTAGCGTCAACACAACCCTCTGCAGATAGAGTTTAGCACACCCTTCATGGCTGCAATGCCCAGTTCCTTTGCAGGGAAGTAGAGCTGCCTTCTGCTTCTAGATCGCCAGGAGGAAGACTACCCGCTGGGCCAAGGAGTCTCCACGTGGAAGCTCCACACAGGCATTCTACACTTAATGCAGTGTCTTCTGAAGTAAAACATTAAAAACAAAGAAACCTCTGTGTGTCTGAATTTCCTTTCCCAATAGGAATACCAGTCCTGGGACTTATGGCCTCACACTAACTTACAACCTCTCTAAAGACCCTAGCTCTGCTTAGTTACAGATTGAACATGTGACTGGGGAGAGACACGGTTCAGCCCCCAGTGGTTCCTATGGTTTGTTGATCACCTAACATGACTATGTGTCCATCAGTTAAACTGCAGATTTTGCTCAGATTTCACCAGTGTCACCCAGTACTGCCCCTTATGTTGTCTCAGATTCCACGTCTCAGAAGATACTACAGTTGTATTGTGTTCTCTGGTGTGTGGTTTTCTGTAGAGATTCAGAAGACTCGGGAGCCTTGAGCCCAGAGCAAGGAAAATCAGTAATTCACAGTAAGCTACCCCAAAAGACAATGTTAATTATGTAGACAGATTTTTTTTTTCTTCCATTAAAAATAGGACACTCCATTTCATATTCCTTGAGAACAGAGGTAGAAGTTGAGGGGATACAAATGTTGCTTGAAAAAGCCATTGCAGTACACATTGCAATTATGACCAGAGTAAACCCCTCTACTGTCAATTGTCATCTTTATTTTTCCTCCCAAAAAGGTAAAAAAAAAAAAAAAAAAAAAAAATAGCTGTATGAGAAGAGAAATTAGCTATGATGATACAAAGGCTTGAGAGAAGAACTATGGACAAAAAAAAAAAAATTAACTATGAACCTATGGTACCTCATGAAATTGAGGAACAAGCTAGCCCATTGATACTGGGTAAGAAGCCTGGCTCACTGTCATGAAGCTGGGCATGGAATGAGAGTGCCTAAATGTCTACTTTGTTGTGTGGATTCAAAAAGATTGTATCTAATTGCATCTTGATAAACAGGGGGAATAAGAGTAAGAGACACTGGATTATAAACTGGTCATGGCGGCACGTGTCTATAAACCCAGCACTCAGGGAGGCATAGGCAGATGGATCTGAGTTCTAGGCCAGCCTGGTCTATAAAGTGAGTCCAGGACAGCTAAGGCTACACAGAGAAACCCTATCTCGGGGCGGGGAGAGAGAGAAGGCAGTTTTTACCAGGACAGCAATAGAGACAGGTTGCAGAGAGAACTCACTTTGTTACAGGCTTAATGGGGCCAGTCTGCCAATCTTTAAATACTAAAAATGATAGATACATATGGAACTGTGTCTGCGTGCTCACACATACACATGTAGCAGTCAAATAACTTTGTGGAGTCAGTTAGCCCCTTACACCTATAGATGGGTTCCCCGAATCAAGCTCAGGTTGTCATGTTTGAGGGGCAGGCACTTTCATCTTGATGAGCCATCTGGCTAGCCCCAAAGTATAGGCTTAGATTTTTCACTAAAACTATTGTATTTTGTGTTCTTAAACACATTTACCTCCCTCCCATCCCTTCCCTCCCCTGGCCTTAGCTAGGAGATTAGTAGGGAAAAGGGCTGTTGACCTCTACTTCCTGCTGATTAGGGTCGATGGGTCTTTAAGGGATTACCAAACTCAGTTGTCAGGATACCAGCAGTCCAGTCCAAAGGCCAACACCAACCAGCAACATGAATCGGCACAAGTCAGCAAAAACCGCAAAACTTAGCTGGATTGCCCCAAGAAGTTCTCTGGAACATTTCAGTCTGGGAAATCAAGTGTCAAGCACAAAGATCAGCACAGTGACGTCCATCCAAAAAGGGCTATCCATGGGCCTCTATCTCCTCAGGGTCCACCCACCGATGGTCTCAGCTGGCCAAAGTCGGGTCCCTTGCACGAGAGAGCTCACAACAAAACATCACACACCCTCGCACAAACCAGCCTCTAGCAAAACATTACACGACAAAACTGAGTCTTCAAAGAAACCAGAAACTTCTGCTTCACCAAAGTCTGAAACTTTGTGAGTGGGATGTTGATGCCCCCCAAAATTAGAATTTGTCATATGTTTGGAAAAGTGTACTGATACCAAAGGTTTGCTGGGATTTTGTGCATTATCCCAGTGAGCCCAACATCCCCAGCCCTGGATCTTGTTCTCAGTGATGTAGCCATAACTGGAATTTAACTTTATGCACAAACTAGTCTGAAATTCTTGACTTCAAGTGCTTGTTTTGCCTTGTCCTTCACAGTAACTTGGACCGCAGGTGTGTGCTGCTGTTCAGGCCTTTCTGTATTCATGAAGCTTGGGACATTTATGATTTCCTTTGGAAATCAGCAAACAAGGCTCTTCTTAAATGCTGTTATCCCTTTTAAATAACAGATTAGGTGGGTGAGGATTTGTCTACTCAAGAGTGTACACATTTTTTTGGAAAATATTTTTGTAAAAATGATTGTTAAAAAGTACAAATTCAGAAATGGAAAAGGCAAAAGCTGATTTTCAAATGGTTCTCCTTAAGCATCAGCAAAGGTGTGTTTTCAAACACTTGTTTGATTCTTTAAGGGTTGTTCTACAACTATTAGATAACCATTTCTCCATTCAGCCTGCTGGTGGGCGTTTTGGGAAGACTTCACTTTAGCCAAGGGTCCTTAGCAGGCCACAGCGGGGAGCCTCTGGCTTCACAGAGGAGCAGAGAGCCTGTAGGAGGCTCTGCCTTGGTGGGCGTTTCATTTTCTCTTTAAATGCTGTGTGCCTGGGTAGCATTGCTCTCCGTTGTGTGAGGGGAGAGCTCTGGTGTCCTGTGCTTTTAGTTTCTCCTGGAAAAAGTAGCACCAACAAAGGCTGTATTAGTATTCTTGCCTAGAACTGTGGTATAGGCTTGGTCACCTTAAATCATGATAAAGTGGGTTTACATTTCTAGAAGAACATTGATTTGTCAAGAACTCAGGTTTTGAAAAGCATATCTTCTTAAATACAGCTTTGGTGTTTACGCAGTAAGCTAAAAATAACAGGTCCTTGCAGCTGAATATATTTAGCATTAAGATGCATATATTTATTTTAGTTTAACACTTCAAATTCTATTGATTATTCTATTATTCTGAAGAAATTTGAAGCCCAGATCAGTTGAGTGACCCAAATGAATACTTTAGCATACTTAGAAACTGAGATTACCAGAACCAAGGTGTGGGTTTCCCTTCTCTGGCACAAACTGAAAAGCCAAGAAACTCAGCATATTTGTATGGTGTTGACTGACAGTGTGCATGTCCTGCATGTTACACAGAGACAAGCTTTAAGGGTGTAGATGCTAGCCACCTTCAGTCTGTCCTTTCTCTGTGCCTTTTATAAGGACCTTGCCAACTTAGGTCCTTTTCCCCATGTCTCGGGGACTGGGTTACTCCCAGTTGCCAGGCTTCTGCATGGAAGGTGCCAGTGTTCTCTATAAATCTGCCACCATGTGGCCGTCAGTCTTCCCTTCCCAGAGACAGAGTGTCTCCTGGGTGTAAGGCATCTTGTAGCAGCCAGTGACTACACAGGCTATGAGGCAGCATGGAGATTAGGTTTGCAAAGAGAACGTGGATATATTTACTCTGTCAGGTTGGCACACTGGTGTAAGTCTTCTCCAGAGATGTTAAGGTTCGAACATTATCTTTGGTGTGTTCTGTGCAATTGAGTATTGGCTAGCTGATTATCAGGTACATCTCAAAAAGCAATGATACCAAGACCTCTGAAATTATTCAGCCATTCAAAAATGGCTCAGAGCTGGGCGTGGTGATGCACACCTGTAATCCCAGCCCTCAGAGAGGCATAGGCAGGTGTCTTTGTGAGTTTGAGGCCAGCCTGGTCTACAAAGTGAGTTCAGGACAGCCAAGGCTACACAGAAAAACCATGCCTCAAAAACCAAAAACAAAACCAAAATGGCTCAGCTGTTGAGAGTGTTGCTGATTGGGTTCCCAGAATCCACGTTAGCAGTTCACTGGCTGCCTGTGCCTCAGTTCCAAGGTCTCAGACACTTGTTGCATGTGGAGACAGGCAGATACAGACACACTGAATAATCATAAATAAATAAATAAATAAATATATATATATAGCCAATGTATTCAAATAAAATGGGGGGACTCGGGAGATGGCTCAGCGGTTGGGAGCACTGTCTGCGCTTCCAAAGGCCACGGGTTCAATTCCCAGCACCCACATGGCAGCTCACAGTTGTCTGTAACTTCAGTTCCAGGGGATCTGACACCTTCATACTAATACACATTAAATTATTTTAAAAACTGATGATAATAACAGCAGAAGGAGGAGGAGGCCACAAAGACTGAAAGCTCAAAGACATGGGAAGAATGAGCCTGAGGGACATGGGTTGAGAGCCAAATTATTTGGGACTAGGGTGATGGAGCCTGTTAATACCTAATGAAAGGTCAGTGAGCTTAAGGCTGCTGGGAGCAGCAGGTCGCAGACACAGCCTGCATCGTACCTCCTCACATTTAGCTTTCTTCAGCTTTGTGCTTGGTGATCCTTTTCCTCAGTCCCTTAAATCGCAAATTATTTCCCCCGTAGCCACTAGAGGGGGCGCTTAGCACACGCCAACCCTTCCTATTTTGGGTCTAATTTCTTTTCAAACTGGTTCCTTGCTAGAGTTGCAGGCAAGGTGTGGTATAGCTGAGACCTCGGGGCAGCGCTTTATGAGCTAAGTGTTAACTGCTTGCAGCTTACTTGTAAATTGAACGCTTTTGGGCAAAGGTGCCTGGTGCTCACAACAGGTTATGTCACTGTTCCCAAAACAACTCTAGCCTGGGTGCTGTGAAGATAGCAATCCTTCCTTGCCGAAGCCCTACTTGTTCTCTGCAGAGCAGAAGTCTGCGCGTTTGTTCCTTCTGCCTGTGCCTTCTGAGTCATCTTAGCTCAAGGAGGCGTCCTGGTTCTCCTCATTTCTGCCTGTAGCCTGGCATTCCTAAATCAAAAGGATTCCCCTTTATTATGTTTCAATGTGTAGGTTCTAAGTTCTCTCGCATCCCCAGGGCACAATGGCGAGTCTTGCTTTCTTCCAGAAAACTTGCAGCTTTCCAGGAGACACCCTCAGCCTAGACTGGGTGCTGCTTTGGAGTAAGAGGCTCTGGTGGGTGAGGTCGTGCACACCATTAGTCCCAGTGCTGAGGAGGCTGAGGTGGGTCTATCTCCCTGGGCTAGAGGCCAGCCTGGTCTCCATAGTTTCAGGCCACCCAAAGGCTACAGAGTAAAACACAATCTTAAACAACAACAAAACGAAACAAGAAACCTGCTAACGTTAAAGGCTTGAGGCAGGCTCAAGTGCTTTTTTTTCTCAAATGACAGAGTCTCACTACAATATATCCCTGGCTAGCCTGCCGCTATATAGACTAGGCTGGTCTCCAACTCACAGAGATCCACATGTCTTTGTTTCCCAAGTGCTGGGATAAGGGCTGTGCCACCATAGGCCCCACTTCACCCCCCTTTTTTTACATGTTGCTCTGGCAGAGGACCTGGGTTTGATTCCCAGTACCCACACAGCAGCTCACAAACTCCTGAAATTGTAGTTCTCGGGAATCTGACTCCCTCTTCTGGCCCCAGGAACTGTGCACAGATGGACACACAGTCAAAACCCCCATACACACCATGTGTTTTAGAAAGAAGTAAGGCTTCCCCCACAGTGAGCAGGTGGAGAGGCGGATGTACACGCCTCTGCCAGCACAATCCTCCCTGAGTGTCCCAACTGCTGTCACGGTGACCTCAACCATCTTCTGGAATGCTGGCTGCTCTGAGCATGGCCTTGGCTATGACTTAGCTCTGAGGAACCCAGGGGAGAGTATAGAGGAATTTTAACCAGCAACATGGCTACCCTAGCAAGGGATCACATCCAAAGCTCTGTGTGTTCCAGCTGGAATACGGACATGCCATTAGCTCACACCTTTAACCCCAAATAATGGCATCTAATTGAGGGGCAGACAAAGTGACAATCAGAGAAAGATTTAACAGAGTGAGTCAGAGATTGGATACTCCCAAGAGAACAGACAGGAAGGAGAGGCTACTCGAGCAGTGAGGGGAGAGGAGTTGAGTTTGGTGCAGTTCAGTTGAGTGTGGTTGAGTGTGTGCACTCAGCACAGTCACGGTGTTCAGTTCCTGGAGTTCAGGCCAAGTTTCCCAAGCAGAACGACTCTTGTGAAAGCAGTCATTTTGGAGAGAAGTTTTGAGCCAGAACAGCTGAGCTTAAGCAGCCAGTGAGAGTTCAGAAAGATCTAGAAAAGAGTTTATTCAGCAGTAATTCTCAGAGGCTGAAACATTCTAGGCCTAGGTTAGTAGATGGAAGCTGGAAGCTGAAGCCTTCAAGGTCCGAGCTTACAGGAGACTGGGTTTTTCAGAGGCTAGGAGCTTCCAGGCCCAGGCCCACAGATAGTTAGAACAGAAACAGAAAAGCTCTGGTCGTAGTCCAAGCCATGTATTTACAATGCTTGTATATAGCTCTCATCTCATCCACTCATCAGAGGAAATAAAAACAACACTTACAGAGGAGAAACCACTAATGCCGTGTGTCCAAGGGGCAGTTTCAGGGGCTTTACCTTCTCTCCTGTGGACACACTTACATCGACACTTAAGGGAGAAGGAGAGATGTCTGATTAGAAGTGACTTCTTGACCCATTGGCTGAAGTATAAGGATTCCAAAGTCTGGTGCTGTACTGTCTTGATGGATATGAGCTAGCCGGTATGAGCAGTGGTTCAGGTGAGCTTCTTTATTTCATGAAAGGGATGGACTTTAAATTGGTGATGGTATCACCAGGCTGCAGAAGACCAGCCACATTCTTCAATATGAAGTCACTTGGCATACATGCTAGAAAATGATGGAACTGAGAATAGAGCCCGGGTTTTCAGCTGAAAATGAAGCCCATACCAAAATTTACAAACAAAGCCCCAAGGAAGGGAAAAGGGTATCTTGGAACTAGCTACTTTCAAAGCTGCTGGTGGTGGTGGTGGCAGCGGTGTTGTGTATGTGTGTTGTGTGTGTGGCTTCGGTCCCTGCTTCTGGCCTCCCCTCTCCCAAAGATGCCACACCACAAAGAAGGTTTGTTTTAAAAGCTTCTGGGGAGTGGCGGCCCTTCACAGGTGCCTGGGCAGGAGACCCTCCTTGCCCTTCTCTCTGTTGGACCCTGTGCCAGCATACAGGCAGGGAGGATCTTCGGCCCTCCCCTACCTTCGGCTCCTCCTTATCTTCCTTGGCCCTTGTCTTCTCTTCCAACTTAAAGGGGTAAAAGTTGTACAGTGGGCTCTGCCTCTTGACTGGTGCCTGTTGCTTAGAGCCTGGCTTTCCTGGAGGAGCTTGGACTGAGCTCTAGCCTGACTCACAGCTATGAGGAACAGGACTGGGACTCTACCCATACCTCCTGTGCTCTTCTTATTCCTGAGATGTTGTAGTAAGCAAGGTGGCACTAGGTGAAGGTGGGGAGACCAGAGTTCAAGATCATCTTCAGCTATAGAATAAACTCAAAACAGAAACTTGACCTTTGAGGTGGAGGATGGCCCGGAAGGTGTCAGAGCTAAGAACAGTTCCTGCTTGTCACGGCAGGGACTAGAGACAATGTGGGTTGTCTTACGATGCCCACCAATTTTGGGACTTCTCATCTAGGACAGACAGGGTTAGAGGAAGGGTGGGGGCAGGGCCTGGCCTGAGTGAACCTGTGCTTCCTTCCCCTCTGCTTTCCCTTTTGTAGACCACCTCTTGTCTTTAGAGTAGACTGTTCTGTGACCTTGAAATCTTTATGTTGGATGATACTTGACTCTTCCTGGATTTTGACGTTTTAGCTATCACAATGCACTCTGTGGTCTCTTGGGACACCCCAGAAAGAGCTGTCCTTCCATTTTCCAGAGAGGAACTGGAAACAGTCCCGAGAGGTTATTCTCACCTGTGGAGCCATGGAAAGCCACTCTAAGACTTCCTGCCACTTCCAAATCCCACCAGATGTGGTGCTGCCATCAGCGTGGGTGGGTCAGCCCAAGCAACAGTCTGCTCTTCCTCCTGTGCCTTCCCCCACAAACCTTGTTGCCGTGATTCATTCTACCCACAGAGCACACTCAGTGCATGCTGGAGTGAAGCTGCGCTCGGTGGCCCACATATACCGAATGGGGGATGGGCACTGGTGGCTGAGTAGGACTCCAGAACTTGGTTTAGACATAGGGAGGGCCAGGACACGCACCTTGTCTCGTTAACAAATCAGAGAGGTTTCAACTGAGCCTCATTGCTGTGTGCACTTGGAGGATTATGCCTAGGATGTGGGATAGACCCCCTCTGTTCACTGGCCTCCAGCTGTGCCCTGGTGAGGCCTGGAAATAGGATTGTTGGTATGATGGTCTTGTGGAATGTGTACAATTTACCGTTGTTCATTCAAATGCTGATTTCTCTCCCTCACTATCTGGTTTCAATCCAGACATTGCATTGTGATACTTAGAATAAGCTTCACCTGTCTCAAGGTTGTGTAAACATGCCACCATTTGTTCTCTATGTTATCAGTTAAAACAACCAGCCACAAGGCCGAGCAATAGAGAGGATAGGGTGGGACATCCTGGCCCGGAGTGGGAGGAATAAGAAGGGGGCAGGAGAGGAGTGGAGGAAAATCTGGAGGAGAGGTCTTGGGACCACGTGGAGAAATGAACTGGACCTAAGATATCACTGAAAGCAAGCATAATGGGTGAATCTGAACGGGAGGAAACTATGCAGGCTTGGAGGTTTAGGATGGAGTAACTATTGCCCAGTATGTGCTCTAGGTTAATTAAATAAGTCCCAGTCTCTGTGCGGTGATTTGGTTATACAGATGTTTAGGAATAACCATTGCTTAACTAAAAGATATATCAATAGTAAATATTAATAACCACAACATAGGGTGCAGCAGCTGGTTACAGGTTTGCAGGTTACACTTCCTGCTTCCTGGGCCATTAAAATGTGAGCGGCCGCCCTGCCTCATGCTCCTGCCATGACAGCCACTCCATCCTGCCTCCCCCAGCGACTGACTGAAATCCCTCTGAAACTGAGCCAAAATAAACATTTCCTGCTGCAGTTTGTCTCTTTTAAATATTTTGGTCACAGTGATGAAAAAGTAACTAGTATAGGAGTTGGAGAGATGGCTCAGCCGTTGACCATGACTGCTTTTGCAGAGGATTACAGTTCTGTTCCCAGCACCCACACATAGCGGCTCACAGCCACCTGTGACTCCAGCTCCAGGGATCCAGCATCCACATTCACGAGGACATACACCCAAATGCGCACACACACACACACACACACACACACACACACACTCATAAATAAAAATCATATTAAAAAACAAAAGTAATACAGAAAGGTTGGTGAAGTATGGTTTTGTTTTTTTAATCTCTCTAAGGCCTAGGCAAGCTGGGATAACCAGAGGAATTTGTTGGTCTCAGAGCCTGGTGAGGCCTAAAGCCTTTGACTGTTAGAACAAAGCCTGGTCTGTGAACTGGAAGAAATCTTTCCAGGGATTTTTAAAGGGCTTTTGCTGAAGCTAACAGGAGCCCAGTCAGTGTGTGTCTCTAGGCCAGCCAGCGTGAACCCTAAAGTCACAGTGACCTTGCTCAGAAGATGTCTTTGCGGTCTTCATCCGCTGTCTTCCATGACTGTGGGCACACCTCCCCCAGGCCCTTACCAGAAAGCAAGCCTTTAGAGCCTGATCTCCCCCGGTTAAGCCTTCCTCTTGCCTCCTACGGACTTGGATCTCTTTTATGAAACCATCTTGGATGCAGATCAGGTTTTCTTTTCTTATGTGTTAGTGATATGTGTGAATGTGTCTGAGAGGATGGTGCACACGTGTGCGCTGCTGTGCTTGTGCCTGCAGGTGCCGGGAGACTGCGCGCCTAGCAGGTCTCCGCCGAATCGGGGGGCGTGGTTTCTCGGCGGGGGAGCCAGCCCCGTCTCCGCCCACCTCAGAGGTCGGCCTGAGTTCTGGGATCTGAACTGGGTCCTCATGATGGTAGCGCGAATGCCCTTACCCACCCCTCAGGAGAGGAGAGGCTCCAGCCAAGCGGGCGGGCGGCTGACACTTTTCCTTGCCACTTTGTTGTTTTGTTGTGCTCCAACCTCAACGTGCACGCATGCACACAACCCCCTACACGTTAACCACGGCGCCTTGCACATCATCACCCAGGACACAGGTGCACACCCCTGCCTCAAGCACAGTCCTTACCATCCATCCGGATTCTCACTCCCAAGGGTCCTCTCAGCTCAGCTCCACCCCCCTCCCAAGATGCAAAATCTAGCTCTGCCTCTCTTCACCCTACAAGGCGCCAGGGGCCTGAGTGGGAGGTGGAGGTGACTGTGTGTGTGTGTGTGTGTGTGTGTGTGTGTGTGTGTGTGTGTGTGTAAGCGTTCTCTGGGTGTGGAGTAGGTGCCTGCGCTTGTGTGTACATACTAGACAGGAGGTAGAGAGGCCGGCATGGACTGGATGGGAAGCAGATGGTGACCTCCTTAGCAGGTGCAGGGCCCAGGCCTGGTACACATCCAAGGAAAGCCAACTGCAGGGTTCCACACGTACCCACGGCAGGACCCTCTTCAGCTCCAGCCGCCGTAGACCCGGGCAACGAGCTCAGAATCGGGTGGGCACGATGTCAGCCGCTGGCAGGGCCTTTGACAGATTGGAGCATTGGCTTCCACATTCCCAGGAATGATGGGTCCCTGCCCTGCTGTGGACCAGAAGGGGAGGAGGCAGAGGGTCCTGGGTCTGTAACTGGATCAGAGGCTGTGATGCTGACAGCTGTGGCAGGGGCCTGAGGAGGGGGCGTAGGCTGCTGAGGAATGGCTGGGTTGTCCTCATTAATTTTCCTGGGGGCAAGCAGCTTTTGTGAGGCCTTGGGGCCTCTACCTCAGCATGCACACCACATTTTGTACAGTCACCAGCACAGCCTGCTGTGGACACATTTCCCCATGAACTGAAAAGAACGGGGTTTGAACCTCAGTTCTGTCGCTTGATCATGTGGTCTTGGGAAGTCTGCTAAATCTTTGTCCCTGTTTTCTCTCTGGAACATGGAGACATCACAAGATGAGCTCTTCAAAGACGGTTCAAGAATCAAGAATTCAGTGAAGTGGGCATGGTGGAGCACACCTTTAGTCCCAGCGCTCAGGAGGCAGAGGCAGGCAGATCTCAGTCAGTTCAAAGCCAGCCTGGTCTACAAAGCCAGGAATACACACAGGAAACCCTGTCTTTAAAAAAAAAAAAAAAAGTTGAGTGAGAACAAACTATCTGGAATAAAACACTTATTCCAAGAATGAAGCTATAGTCTCCACCCTTGTGCATGTGCGTGCGTGCGTGCGTGCGTGTGTGTGTGTGTGTGTGTGTGTGTATGTGTGTGTGTGTGTGTGTGCGCGCACACACGCTTGTGCGTGGCTGCTGTCACCTAAGTTAGGTTTATAATATTTGGAGTCTAGGCGCAGTTGTTTTTGTTTTTATATTTTTAGGCAGGGTCTTTCTGTGGCCCTGGCTGGCGTAGGATTCACAGAGATCTGTTTCTGCCTCCTGAGTGTAATTAAAATCATGTGCTATTTTGGGGGAGGGTTTGTGGCAAGGAGGTAATTTTAACAAGTTTGTTTGTTTGTTAAAGCAGGGTTTCTATGTAGCTGTTGCTGTACTGGAACTCATTCTGTAGACCAGACTCCCCTCAAACTCAGAGACCTGCCTTTCTCTGCCTCTTGAGGACTGGGATTAAAGGTGTGCACCACCACTGTCCAGTTTTGTTTTGTTTTTTTTTTTTTTTTTTTTAACAAATTCAATTTGAATTAGGCTCCAGGACTTTAAGGAGAGCCTAGGAAACAGAAGAAATTTTGTCTCTATATAATAAATAAATATGAGAAATAATTTGCTTATAAAACCTGAGTGTATCTGAGCTCACTCTAGAAAGAATCCAGCAGGCAGCTTTTCAAGATAATTATCACACTGTGTCTATTTTTGTGCAACAAATGGCAGCAAAACTCAGATCAGAACACCCACCATCTTATCATATCCATGATTTTGTGGGTCAGGAATCTGGGCAAGGCTCAGCTAAGTGGCTCTTCTCAGCATGTGGCTTCAGCAGTGGTCACTTAAGTGTGATTGAGTTGTCAGATGGCCAAAGTAACTTCACTCTAGTGAATCTTCAGGCAACTTAGGAGCCTGGCCAGGCTGGCACGGGCAGCCAGAGAGAGCAAGTGATTTCTCTGGCAATGAACTGGATTTACAGAAAAGCACAGAGGTGTTAACCAATGGCTAAGGTCTGGCCTTTTAATGACCTAGCTTGGGAAGTTCAAGATTCTCACTTCCACCTCATCCAATTTGTGTAGCAAGCTGCAAGGCCCAGCCTGCTTCCTGGGATGGAGTGCTGGAGCCAGGTCTCCAAGGGGGAACAGCAGACATTTTGCAGTCATCTTTAACCTAGCAAAGTTACTCTGAGAAAGAATTGTTTTGTTAGGTTTTTCTTTTGGAGACAGAGTCTTGTGATGTAGTCTAGGTTGGCCTTAAGTTTGAGACCTTCTTCCTTGGTTCCAGAAGAAAAAAAAAATGATGCTGGAATTGCTGAGAGTTCTACATCTTAATTCTCAGGCAGCAGAAGGAGACTATGAGCCACACTGGGCAAGACCTCAGAGCCTGCCCCCACAGTGACACACCTACCCCAACAAGGCCATACCTCCTCATAGTGCCACTCCCTGTGGGCCAAGCATTGGAGGCCAGATCTATTCAACCCTCCTCAGTCACACACAGAACAGCAGCTCTCCAAAACTTGCTTGGCACACGGCTATCTATTTATAAATAAATTCACAGCAAGAATCGGTTAAATTCTCAGCTTTCCCAGAGATCAGGGACAGGAATGGGCACGCAGGAAGGGATCCCTGCTCCTTTGTCAGAAGAAAAAGCCTCATTGGTCTATGAACTCCACTGTGATGGGGACTTGGGAACTGCACGCCCAGCTAAGCCAACAGGTGAGGCAGCAGTCCATTGGAACAACATTAACCTCCTTACCGAGACAGTCCCCAGAGCAGGCAGCAGTCCAGACGGGGGGCTCTGAACAGCCCAGCAGACCACCAACGCCCAAGCCTCCTCCCTTTGGACCACCCTGGAGTCAGTTCCTCTGGATGTTCGAGCTCCAGGCTATGGGGCACGAGAGGGAGGCAGTCATGCTCTGGCCACCAGTGGAGAAGGCGGGGGAGGGTGAGCAAAATGTTCTGGCCATGAGCCAGGGCTGTGGGATTTACAATCATCCTGGGGCCTGTAAATACTTCAAGCGGCTTTTTTATTTTGAGGCCATGAGTAATTGAGCCAACTGTGCCCCGTCTCCCACAGCCTGGCTCTGCCTCCTCCCACTCACAAACACACTCATTTACACCTGTTACACACACACACACACACACGTACACACACACACACCTGTACACAAGTGGGGGCCAGGGAAATGTTTTACTGAGGGTTCTTAATCTGTGGCACATATGATGTATGGTCTTCCACAAAGCACTACCTCATTTAATTCTGACACCATCTCCTTAGGGGACCCTTTGAGCCCCTTTTTTTCTGTGGTGTGACAGTCAATTGTGGTTGTCTACTTGCCTGGATCTAGAATTAACGAAAAGGTTATGTGCTTCTCTGAGGACTTTTCTTATCTGATTGTTCTCTGTGGGGAGATCCACGTAAGCATGGACGGCTCTTTCCAGTAGAGGGAAGGGAAAGGAAAGACCAGGCAGTTCTGTTCACCCTCACTCTGAAAGCACCTTCGCCTGCATTGCTGCTCCCTCCGCTTCATCCCTCATGGATACTAGGACTGAGCTTCTGCTTTCCAGAATGCACCCAGGCCCCAGTGGCTCTTCATGAACCCTCTGGGCCTGAATGGGACTGCAGAGGCACCCAGTTTCCCCACCAAGCAGCTGCCATTTCCTCAGCCCCTGCAGTGTGAGAGACATTGTAAAGCATCCAGACCAGAGTGTGTGAGCCAGTATAATAAACCCCCATCACAAAGATTCATTTACTCGGCTCTGCTCTTCCAGAGGACCCTGACTCCTTCCACAGCAGGTGAAGGAGCAGTGAATTTCCTTCCCCAGAGAGCCACAGCGAGTGAGCTGCTGAGAGAGAAGTTGAGCCCCTTTCCACCAGCTCAGGTCCTCTGCTGGCAAAAGCAAGTGGATCTCTGTGAGTGCATCCTCGTCCACAGAGTGATCCAGGACAGCCAGGGCTACACAGAGAGATCCTGTCTCAAAAAAAAAAAAAACCAAACAAAAAAGACAAAACCTGTGTTTGTATTAAGGCATAAGACTAAACGCCATAATATATAAAAAAGTTCTTATTCATAAGGAAAAGGCCAAAGGGCTGGCAAGATATTTTAGCAGGTAGAGACACTTGCAGCCAAACCTTCTAACCTGAGTTCTATTCCCAGGACCCACGTGGTGGAAGGAGAGAATGCCTACAAGTTGTCTGGCCTCAACTCCCACTTTCTACTCACACACAAACATATGCACAAAAAATTAAAATGCCATTAGGTCTTTTTAAAAGAGAGACACTAAAACCCAATTTAAAAATGAGTAAAGGATAAAGAACATACTTAGGTACAAATAAATCTTAAGCAACACTAGGAGTTCAAATTCACTTACAAAATGAGCAACACTACTCAAGCTGTCAACCAGATTAGGAAAATACAGGCCACACAATTTTAGTTTTTAAAATGAATAACGGGCAAAAGCCAATGTTCACTGGAAGTTTTCAAAGAATACAAACAAAAATCGTGTGTTATCATGTAGAGGCATTTTAATTCAAAACATGGCTGTTTTGGCAAGAGATCACATCCAAAGACCTTCTAGATCTGTGTGATCAGGCTGGACTAGAAACATGCCTTTAATTCTGTAAACAGAGGCAAGCAGATCTGAGTTCAAGGCCAGCCTGGAATAGAGCAAGTTTTATGTAAAGAAAAGCTTAGGTCCCGATGTGGTGCTATATGCCTTTAATCCTAAACAACAATGGAGGTAGAGTTAGTTTGTAGAAGGAAGCGCCCATGTTTGACAGTGATGTTTAATTGAGTGGCAGAGAAGGTGACAAATCAGAGAAAGATTTGACAGAATAGGATACACCTACTCTCGTGAGAAGAGAGAGGAAAGGGAAGCTACTTAAGGGGTGATGCAGAGGAGGGGAGGTGGGGGAAGTTGAATAAGAGAACAAGCTAGACACAGGTGAAGTCAGAAGGAGCCAGAGACTAAGGAGCCAGAAGATTAGAGCAGATTGATGGAGTTAGTTTGAGGCCAAGCAGGGGCCGAGAGAAAAGCCAGATTGAATCAGTCAGCTTGGAGAGGAGTTTGAGTTAGAACAGGTGAATAGAACCAGCCAGCCAGAGTTTAGAAAGAATTAGAAAGGGTGAGCTTATTCAGCAGTAAGTCTCAGAGGCTGAAAACATTCTAGGCCCAGATTAGATTATATGGGAACTAGAAACTTTCAGGACTAGGCCTAGGTTAGCAGAAGAAGGCAGCAGCCTCTGGAGACAACAACGGAAACAGGAGAGTAAACATTCCTGTTACAGTTTCACTACCCACCTACCAGTGGAGGTAGGTAAAAGACTCAAAATACATTACTCCTTCCTCATTTATTATTTCACTTTCTGTGTTTTTTTTGGCTACATGTGACTATTCATGATCTGAAAATTCTAAGTTGAAAATTCCAGAAACAATTCATCCGTTTGAAATTGCATGCTATTCTGAGTGACATAAAGTGTTACAGCACCTTGCACCATCCCGTCTCATATGCAAATCTTCCCTTTGTGCACAGTGTCCACAGGGTATACACTACTTGCCTTTTGGTCACTTAATAGCCATCTTGGTTATGAGAGGTGCTGTTGGGTGTCAGTGCTGGTGCTCAGGTCACTCTTATTTTATTTAATACTAGCTCTAAAAAAAATAAGAGTAATGATGCCAATTTGGATACACTCAAGAGAAGCCTTAAAATGCTTCCTTATGTTGAAAGATGAAAATTCTCAATAAAGAAAGAAAAAAAAAGTCTCCTGAGGCTGTTCAGATCTCTATGATTCTTCTATCCAGGGAACTGTGAAGGAGAAAGAGCGTGTTTGTGCTAGCTGAGCGGTCACACCTCAACCTGTGATTTTACCTCCGCAGTGCATGATCAGGATTTAATTAGACAGGGAGACGTCTTAACTCGGTGGCTGAAAGACAAGGGCAGGAAATGAGACCCAACATGATATCAGAAGGACTGAGTGAGGCTTACGGCATCTCATGTGAATTACATCATCCATCCTCCATCCTCAGGACATCTGAGTGCTCATGGAGAAACCAGCCTTCCCTTTACCGCAGCACTTTGTTGTAGTTATGCTATTATCATATTTATTTTTACACATAATCTATGAATTAAACTTTATTGTATATATGTATAAGGGTCAATACTCCTGAGGCTTCAGGTACCCCCTTGGTCCTCGACTGCACCCACAGAGAGCCTGCTGTAGGTGGGAGCTGTCACTGTCACATAAACCGACCTCAAAGGTGGGGAGGGCTGTGAGGCCCTTGCGAAGCACCTAACAGAGTCCGGAAGCCATTCAGGTTAGCTGTGATCATGTTCTAGAAGCCATTCACATTAGCCCTATGTGTGTCCCCCAGGCACGCAGGGCCACTTCTGCTGCTCCCGAGCCAGACTGCTTGCTTAGTAAGGCCAAACATACTTCCATTAGAACATTGTATTAGGGCCGTCAAAGGGAGAAGGTACTTGACAGTGAGTTCTAGAATACAGAGAGCACTGCCTCTAGGGACTCACAGGACTTCTGGGGTTCTTCTCCTTTCACGAGGTGTTGGAGAGGTGGGCCTGTATGTGAAATAATCTGCTTTTGGTGAGGTGCAGGGAACGCTTTACAAGTCTCCCTGGTGCCGGCTTGCAGGGCCTGGGCTCCCTGAGCATGCCCAGCCCCTGTGGGTGCTAGCCTTAGTGTGAGAGCTGCTATATCCTTCGCTGAGCCCCTTAGTATGGGGAGCCAGGCCAGGGGCCAAGGATGGGGCCTGTTCACTGGCTGCACAAAGACGTCTGCCTCGGTGGTGGCTTGCCAGGGGAAGCTGGCCCTATGACCGCCTTTCTGCTCCTGCCCCCAAGACCTTAGCAGAAAAAGAAAAAAACACAATCTCCAAGTCCAGAGAGTATTTCAGCTTTGTATGAGTGAGCTTAGTCCCTTTGCGTCCCCAGGCTTCAGCTTTGAGTACTAAGTGCAGGTGCCTGCCTTGCCATCCTCGTTGGCTGATGTTTGCGGAGTGCTTGCAAACATCA
The DNA here is from genome assembly GCF_907164565.1 of Psammomys obesus. NCBI lineage: Eukaryota > Metazoa > Chordata > Mammalia > Rodentia > Muridae > Psammomys > Psammomys obesus. Next base: position 13,328,540 of record NW_026596125.1, read on the forward strand.
GCTGTCTTTAATCTCGGACTGTACCACTAACAGGCCGAGGAATCTCACTAAAACTTGCTGTACTGTCTCCTGTAGTGTGGCTCTGTTGAATAATTTCAACTGCAGATGTCTAAAGCAATTTTCCCTTTCCTTTCTCTTCACTTCCCTTCCTCCCTCCTCTCCCCCACCATCACTACCCTTTTCTTCATTTTGATGGTGCGAGGGGACAGAACCCAGAGCCTTGTACATGGTAAGCAAACACTACCCCTGAGCTTTTCCACCAGCCTGCATTTTTGTTTTGGGAAGACATTCTCTCTGAAGGTCGGGACCACAAGGTCGCAGGGGGTTTTCTTCCAATACTGTATCAGCAGTATTTCCTCAAGTGTATTTAATGTTTTCTCCTCCTCCTTTGAGAACCCTGACCACTGCGTTCATTTTTCTAATTCTCTTGCTCTGATTTATTTCAACGGATTCATGAATTCCTGGCTGGCCTGGAACTAGCCAAGAAAGAGCTTAGCTTCAGACCCTCCTGCCTCTCCCTCTCAAGTGCTGACATCACAGGCACGTGCCACTGCAGGCAGCTGTGTGTTGTGCTGGGCACACACAACTGAGCTAGCTCCAGCCTCTGCTTCTCATTTCTTTCTGGGTTTCATTTTGGCTTTTATTGCTCCTATGCCTTCAAGCTTACTAATTTTTTCTTGTCTAATTGGTCATAAATCACATTATTTATCATGTCTTAGACACTGTGGTTTATCTCTCCAAGTCCTATTGCTGGTTTCGGTGCATTTTTACAGGTCTGCTTAATTTTTTGGGTAGAATGAAGCTATATCCATTGTTTCCTGTTGTCTGCTAATCCTGACGGCTGTGCCACTTCTGCTCTTGGTTCAATTGGCTCGTTATTCTCTTTGAGGGTTGAATGTTTTCTGCCTCCACATGCCTAGAAATCATTACGTGGATGGCAGGCACTGTGACCTTTATTCTGTTGGGTGCTGGATCCCTACAGACCTTGTTACTTGGAATCATCCTGGTTCTTGCTTTTTTGGTTTCTTAGAGGACTCAGGGTGGTATCAGGCTCACCACTCCTCACTGATAAGTCAGGACCTTTCTTTCTGAGCACTCCGCGAAATACCCCATGGGTCAGCCTCCCTGGTCTGTCTAGTGGGGCCAGGCTTTTGCAGAGTCCTGTATAGGAGGCAGACACTATTCTCTCCACCCTGTCAGACTCATCTGCCCCACAGGTACTCACAGATCAATACTCAGCTGGATAATTGAGAGGGACCACACACGACCTCTGAGTTTCTCCATCTGTGCACCCTGCTGCTCTGGTGCTCAGTCCCGTAATCTCTAGCTTGTCAGACATCAGCTCTGTGTTCTCAGTTCAGGTAATCTACTAGGCTCCATTCCAACCCTCCCCGCCCCCATCTCACAGTCAGCTTCTGCTGTCAACTTGACACAGCCCCGAGTTGTCTGAGGGAGTCTCATTTGGGGCATTGCTGAAGTGGCAAGTCTGTGGGGCACTGATTGCTAAGGCATGTAGGAGGCCCAGCCAACTGTGAGTGGTACCATCCTTGGGCAAGTGGGTCTGGGTTGTACCAAAGAGGTGGCAGAGCATCAGCCTAAGAGCAAGCAGGTGAGCAGAGAGCCGTGGGCCTCGGGCCGTGAGCCGTGGGCCGTGAGCCTGGGGCCGTGAGCCTCGGGCCGTGAGCAGCGGGCCGTGAGCAGCTGGCGTGAGCCTCGAGCAGCAAGCAGCAAGCAGCCTTCTTACACGGTCCCTGCCTCTGTTTGTGCTTGAGCTCCTGCCCTGACTTTCCTCAGTGATCAAGTGTGACCTGGAAGTGTAAGCTGAAAGAATTCTTTCTTCTCCACGTTGCTTTTGGGCATGGTGTATTGCAACAAGGTAGTGAGAACACTCTCCCTGGACGGTAGTTAGCGCTCCCTCAGCAGTGAGATGTATCAGGGATGTGGCTCAGCTGTGTACTTCCCATTGTTCAAGGGCTGTTGCTCTCTGCTCCCTCCTGTCAAGTATTCTGAACCCCATTGCTTTGTATCTGATTCTGCTTTTCTTGTGGTCATTTCTGGCAAAAGGCTAAATCTAGTCTCTGTTATTCTATTTTGGCTAAAAACAGAATTCTGATTTTTTTTTTGCCAAGATTAATTTTTGATTAATTAATTTTTATTTCTCAGGTCTATTTTTTGGTTTATATATAATATAAATAATAAAAATAAAAATATATAGGCAGCCTAAGCATAGTATTGAATAATTTTATCAGATAACATTTTATTTATATGAAATCATCTTTCCTGTAGTTTGATTTTTGTTGGCTTCCTTCATTGGGGTTAAATTTCTTTCTTTTTTTGGGGGGGGGGGAATTTTACTTATTTTTTATATGTCTGTAAGTATTTTTGCCTACATGTAGGTCTGTGCAGCACCTGTTCTTGGAGGCTAGAAGAGGGAGTTGGCTCCCTGAGACTGGAGTTATAGATGGTTGTGAGCCACTGTGTGTGTGTGTGTGTTGGGAATTGAATCAGGATCCTTTGGAAGAGCAGCAATGCTCTTAACTGCTGTGCCATCTCTCCAATCCAGGGCTAGACTTTTTTGCATGCTTAAAAATGTTAGTGTTTAGGCTTGTTTGGAATAGCTGTGGAAAACTGTATTGTGTTTTTGAGCACAGACTGGTTTCCCATCGTGGATGTATTTCCTGGGCACTGGAGCAGCCATGCTACCTATAAGTCTGAGGCACCTTTAAGCCCTGTGTCCCTAGTTTGTAGCCTGGAAACAGCAAAAGCCAGGCTCTGAGCAGACCAGGTTCCTCATTCTCAGCCTTAGCTTTGCTGTGGTGTTTTCTCCAAACCTATGAACTTCTTTGAGGCAACCGTCTCCTCTCCAGTGGCACAGCAACACTTGCAGCTTTTGGGAGCATGAAGTGAAATCTGGCTTAGAGAGTTTCTCACATGCTGTGGCCTTTGTAATTCAAACTAAGATTGGCTGTCTCACACAGCCTGAATGAAGGGGAGGAAGTCGATCCTAACCAACAGGTGCGGAGGAGGCCACTAGACCTTGAAAACAGATGGACTCATGACTGTTTACATTCAGCAGAGTGCTCCCCTAATCCCCTTCTGTCTGTGTGTTCTCAGAAGGAGCGAGCAGAACATTCGGAGGCGGGGAATGCGAGATAATTCTGGACCTAGGGACAGCATGAATGGTTTTCCTGGGGCTGACCTGTTGCGGTGACTCTGAAAAGTCACAACAGTCACCTCAGAGACCTGTGTCCGTTAGCCTGGGGAGAGAGACTCAGAGGCCTGCCCCACTGGGTTTCAGCCAGCATAGGCTGAGGCTTGTGGGGGACTTATGGGCCTGGGGTGGGAAGCAAGAACTAATTTTGGGCAAATGTGGCAAGCCTTAGGGAGGATCAAAGGATACTCCTTTCTGTCCCCCACCCTGACCCCATTCTTGATGTCACTGACCCTGAGCCCTTTCCAAACCGGGAGCTAACATGATGGATTTTTCTCTTGTATCATCATCTTCTTCCTCCTTCTTTCTACTCCTCCTCTCCTTCTCCTCCTCTCCTCTTCCTCCTCCTCCTTCCCCATCCTTCTTCCTCTCCTCCTCCTCATTCTCCTCTTCCTCCTTAGTTTTATTTTTATCTTTTGATTATATGTGTATGTGTGTAGGTGTGTGCAGGTGTGTGTAGTGCCTCTGGAGATCAAAAGATGTTGGAGGGCCTTAAGCTGAGATTACAGCTGATTGTGAGCAGCCAGCCGTGGACGCTGGCAACCCACCTCAGGTTGGGTGGCCACACTCCTAGAAGTATTCCCAGGCTATCCCTTCCACACTGGCTGCCTGCACTCTCAAAGTTACGGCCAGTAACTCTTCATAGGAAACCAATGGGAGAAAGTAGGCAAAAGAGAAAGAATGTATGTGGCTACATTCAAAGATACTTCAGACAGGAAAATTTGATTCACTGAAATCTTACAAAGCAAATAAGACCTAAGATTAGTTTTGCTTAATTAGTCAGGATCACAGAACTGATAATAAACTAGTACTTTCTCCTTAGTCACAAAATATTTGAAATATTAAGAAAATGAGATAGTATTTAGCTATAAAAGAAGTAGTTTGATGCACTGTAGCATTGTTAATCATAATCCAAGAAATTTCCTTAAGTTCTTTCTTTTAAAGATTTATTTATTTATTATTTATACATTATTCTGCCTGCATGTACACCTACATGCCAGAAGAGGGCACAGGATCTCATTATAGATGGTTCTGAGCCACCATATGGTTGCTGGGAATTGAACTCAGGACCTTTGATAGAACAACCAGTGCTCTTAACCTCTGAGCCAGCCCACTAGTCCATTTCATGAAGTTTTTTTTTCACTATTTATTTTGAACCATGACATGCCTATCATTAAAAACACACAGTTGCAGTGGGCATCGTTCTAAATTAACATTTGACTAATTTTATTTAATCATCAAACACACACTAATAAGTTAGTTTTTTTTTTTTTTTTTGTAGAGGTTGTTTTGTTTGTTTGTTGAGACAGGGTCTCATGTGTCCCAAGCTGGCTTTAGACTTCCTATGTAGACAAGGATGACCTTGAACTCCTGATGCCTTTTCCTCAAATGTTGGGATTACAGACTTGAATCAATCACGCTTGATTCTCATGTGATAGATGTTACTAGCTTCATTTTCCTAACGACACCAAAAAGAAACTTAAGTGGCTTGGTTGACCACGATACTCTCAGGTAATTAATACCTTAAGTTCTCATGGTATTTTTCATCATTACTTATTAACCTTTGTCCAACCTTCCTTTCTTTGGTAGATACAATGATTAAAAGGGCTGGGAGAGGGATAGACAGTATTCATTTGGGTTTGGAACAAATCGATATTTGTTAATACCTGCTGCGCTATGCCTTATCCAGGAACATGAGGGAAGAAATGACACTGGGGTTCATGGCCTTATGCGGGATACAGCTAGCAAATGGTAATTCCAGGACAGGTGGTAACTGCAGAGTTCTGGGTGATGTGGGAACACAGAGTGGAACGCTTGCCCCACCCTTATCCTGCCTGAAGAACAGCTGCGAATGAAGATCAAGAAAGACAATGGCAGGAAGATGGAAATTATCAGAATGGCTACCAGTTTGCCATATGTAAAACCTATAACAGACATTTTAAACATTTGTTTGTGTTTGAGACAGGCTCTCATGCCTTAAAGACTGGCCTTAACCTCAACATATAACCTAACATCACCTTGAACTTGGAATCTTCTTGCCTCCACCCCCCAAATGCTGGAATTACAGGTATGTGCCTCTATGCCTGCTTTACAGGATCAAAAGTCAAACACAGGGCTTTTTGTACATTGGACAATCAACTGAGTTACACCCCTAGCCTACCTGTTCTGTTGTTTGTTTGTTTAAAGGGGGAAAGATTTGTTTTTAATTTTTAAATTTTATTTAATTTGTAATCGTTACCACAAGTGTGCCTGGTGCCTGTGGAGGTCAGAATGAGGATCCAATGCTCTCTGTCTGGAACTAGAGTTACAGACAGTTGTGAGCCACTGCAGGTGCTGGGGGTTGCCAGGTCTTCTGCAAAAGCAGTACATGCTTTTAACCACTGAGCTTATTCTCCAATCTCTGTGTGTGTGTGTGTGTGTGTGTGTGTGTGTGTGTGTGTAAGACACATTCACCACTCAGAAGGCAGAAGCAGGCAAATCTCTGGGTTTGAGGCTAGCCTGGTCTACAGAGTGAGTTCCAGGATGGCCGGGGCTACACAGAGAAACCCTGTCTTAAAACACTAAACCAACCCCCCCCACACACACACATCCATGTGTAGCCCAAGCTGATGACAAGCTCTCATACAGTCAAGAATGACCTTGGATTTCTGATCCTATAGCAACCTTCTCAGTGCTTAGATTACAGGCCTGGGTTTATATGGTTCTGGGAATCAAATGCAGATCTTAATGCGTGCTAGGCAAGTGCTTTACCCACTGAGATGCAGTCCCAACCCCAGAGGATTGTTTAGGCTCATGGTTTCAGAGTAAAATATCCTAACATGTCTTCAACATTCAAAAAAGATATTTCTATGTGGGTATAAATGCCAATAAATTAACGGTAAGCCTGAATTTATTTGCTGTTTTCTTCCCCCAGTCATGACAGCATGGGGGCATTACCAGATACAAGGGCACCGTGGGGAAGGTGAGTACTGATTACTCACTTGTCAGGACCTCCAGTCACCTGGGAGACAAACCCGAGGGCAGGCCTTCGAAGAGTCCAAGCTGGGTAATTAAGGTGGACCGATCCCCTTCCTCAACATAGGGATCTATGTAGCCACACAGATCTCCGGATTTGACTGAAAGATTGTGGGTCCAACACATGAGGCAGAGAATGATAGGGGAAGACACCCAAGGTTAACCTCAGGCCTCCACACACACAAACATCCAAACACATGCAAACACAGGCACGCAGGCACACTGCACACACACATACACGATAAAAGAAAACTGGTGTGTAATAAGCAAGCTTCGGGGTACACGTGCCCCGGCTGGAATCCTTGGTTCCCATCGGCCCCAGAGATGTAGGGTAGGTCTCTCCCAGGAGAGGCGCTGTTTTCTTGGCAGGTTGTCTGTCCAGCTGCAGGTCTCGTCCCTCTGGATGGAGTGTGGCAGCTGGTGGCAGCATGGTGATTTCTGGTATTATTTCTTTCTGTAATAAAAACGTTTGCTTTGATCTGCTGGAATGTCAAGTGTTTCATTTGCCACCACAGAAGTGAAAATCTCCCGGAGGAAAACTTTAAAACACTCTCAGAAGATGGAAAGTAAACCTGACAGAAGCAAATGACACCCTTGCTTTTTGATGGGTCAATTCAACACCATAAGAGTTAATTTCTCCTAAGATGCTATTTGATTTATTATAGATTTCCTTCAATGGGATCTTAAGGAAGATGTCTTTTTTCTTTTCCTAGAGAAGTTGGTTCTGGAGCTGATATAAAGAAATACATGCATACATACATTATATAAATACATAATCTCAAAAAAGAGCTGTGGGAAGACTGTCAGACAACAAATCATGTTTAGTTACCTTGTTGTTGTTGTTGGTTTTTTTTTTTTTTTTGGTCTTTTTGTTATTTTGTCTTTTTTTTTCCAGAGCTGAGGACCGAACCCAGGGCCTTGCGCTTGCTAGGCAAGCGCTCTACCACTGAGCTAAATCCCCAACCCCAACAAATCATGTTTAAAAGAGTATATAATTAAAACTGGTGAGTGAGGAGACTATTAGAGTAAAGTGGAATGTCCAGAATGAGACCTAAGTCCACATGGAAATTCACCATTGGATAAACAGGGCGCCTGAAATGTTGAGAGAAGAGCTGACCTTCTAATGAGAGCCATGAGGACAACTGGACAGCCACTTGGAGAAGGTTAAGACTGGGTCCCCGCCTCACACCGTGCACCGGAATAACTCCAAACGGACAGACTGCTTAGTGTGAGAACATATCACATGGACACTCGAAGGAGATGTGAGAATTAAAAAAAAGTTTTAATGTGGGGAACTTTCTGTAACTCTGACTCAAGGTCAAATATAAATACTGAAAAGCTGAAAAATTTCACCACATAAAAATAAATTAAAACGAATGTGGCGAAAACAAACGAGCAAAGTCAAAAGAAAATCAAGATGTTAATATCAGATGTAAAGTTCTTCTCCCCCTAATACATAAGGAATTCTTAAAATTGGGGGGTACTAAAACTGTTTTAAAAGTGCAAAAGAATAGTTCCCTAAAAAGAAGACTCCTGGTTCTTTTAAACCTTTTAGTGAAAATAGAAGTATGTGTACACTGGAGAGAGTGAAGGACAGATTAAAAGTTTTTCTTTGGTGATGGGTGGTTTAAGTTTTCCTTTGGTGTTTGCTTTTTTAAATTTGAGATTGGGTCTCATTGATTGTTGATTATTGGTGGATACCCTACTTAAATGGTCCCAGGAGGCAGGAGGGTCATATGTTTGAGGACAAGCTGTGCCACTTAAGTGAGACGCTGTCTCAAAATTAAAAATGTTGATGACATAGATCAAAGGTAGAATGATTGCCTGCCAACACACGCAAGGCTCTGGGTTTAATCCCCAACAGCAACAGAAAAAGACAAGACCTATTTTAATCAAGTGAGACCAGTAGGAAATATAAATATCCTACATAATTTTTCTCTGTGGAAAATTATTTATGTGTGTGTGCGCGCACACACACACACACACATCTGTGTGGGTTGGAGGAAGAGGGAAGTAAGACCCCTCTACTCCTGGAGTTACAGTAAATTTGAGCCCATTATAGGTGCTGGGAAATGAACGCAAGTCCTTGTTAAGAAGAGTTCACGCTCTTAACCACTGAGCATATATAGCTCAGTCCCAGTCTTGGGAATCTTAGTGTTATCATGTGTACAGGTGAGTCTTTGGGAATCTTTGTCTTTCATGAATGAACAGTTATGGTCTTGCCATTATTACAGGAAAAAATAGTGCTGGCAATGCAGCTCGCTTGGTAGAATGCTTGCTCAGTATGTACAGAGTCCTGGCTCTGAGTCCCAGCACCACATAAACTGAGTGTGGTGGCCAAGTTCGTAATCCCAGAGTTTCCTTGGGAGGTAGAAGCAGGAGGATTAGGGGGATGAGAAGTTCAAGATTGTCCTCAGCTACATAGTAAGTTCTGAAAAGCCTTCATGTGACCCTGTTCCAAAAAGAAAAAAAAGTATCCTGAGTATTCAGGATACAAAATATTCTTGCTTCCATAATGATCTTCATAACCCATACTTAAAAACCTGAATCTCAACTCTTGTTGCTGGAGAAGCTGTAGGGACATTGCATTGTTATGAAAACCAACCTTCTCAGAACACTTCTGTGGGCAATAAACACCTGACAGTGGGAAGGCTGTGACATGTCCAAGACTGTGGACAGAAAGAAAAGATTCAAACATGAGGAAAGAATGTTTCTTTACCACCATGCCTTAGCTAGACCATGCGAGATTTATTTTATTTTTTCTTTCTCTAATTTTTAAGGAAATGTTCACTGAAGTGTAAAAAGACACAAAGACAAGGACCTCATTGTTTATGCACAGCCTCATGGATCTCCCCAAAGTGAGTGTATCCCCAGAACCACCAGAGAGAGGGTAGTTAGGCCCAGAGACCACTCAACCTGCACGCTGTGATTTCCTGTTGTGAGGGTCAGCAGCTCTCCTCAGGTAGAGCTGATGTCACTGAGGGTGGAGGTGCTACAGTTTGTTGGTTGTAGATTGGTTTGTGGCTACTTTCTCATTACTACTGGAGTGAGGGAGGAGGGTTTTGTTAGGATTTGCGAGAGAGAGGCAAGTTCACTTTTCCATCTTCTTTAAAATAAAATATCTTTTTAAAATGATTCTTTGTGATTTGCACACATCATGAACCCCAGTGTCACTCACCTCCCTGTCCCTTCACATCTGCTTTCACCCTTGCAACTTTCCCCTCAAAAATAAAATAAAAAATATGTATACAAAACCAAAACAACGCATAGAAACATCTCATCATAGAAGCGGGAGCGTGTCACAGTGTGTTCCACAGGATATCCTATTGTCCACACATTATCACTTGTAAATGTTCATTGCAATGAGACATTGGTCTGGTTCAAAGCCTCCGGCTTCTGTGACATCATCAACTCTGGGTTCTCTCAGATAGCCTGCTGTTGCTCTGTGTCATAGAGAGCCTGCAGCTTTGGATCCACAGGACTGGCCTCTTCATATATTCCAGAAGTTCATAGAAGGGGTAGATGTTGGGGCGGGCCAACTCAAAGCCCTGGGTCTGGGCCTGGGAGGGAGCTGAGTTGGTCAGCCCACCGGCCCTCCCGTACCCACACCACCAGGGCAAGCTCTCTAGCACTGCCCCGGCTAACTTACCAATGCCCCAGTCAGCACTGGGCAGGGTCAACTCTCCTGCTCTCATGCCCTTGGCTGGCTCATCTGCACTCATGCCACCAGGGCCAGCTCCACTGAATTGCCCAGGCAAGGTGCAGGGCCCATTCTCCCAGTGCTGCAGCTGGTGATGGCCAGGGCCAGCTCTCCCACTCTCAGGAACTCGGTTTGGGGGGGGGGGGTGCAACTCTCTCAACTGGTTTTTCTCTTAGACTTCAACCTGGGAGGATGTAGACATGGAGATGCTGAGGGCTATTTTTGTCACTTCTGAACAGCCACCGAGCTTTAGAGCCATGGTTCTCAACCCACAGTTCCTCACATTGTGGAGACCCCTCCAGCATAAAATTATTTTCGTTGCTACTTCATAACTATAATTTTGCTACTGTTTAATACATTGTAATGTAAATATCTGATATGAAGGCTATGTGATACGTGACCCCTATGAAAGGGTTGCAACCCACAGGCTGAGAATAGCTGCTTTAGAACTCCCATAGTATCAGCTGAGGTTTCCACAGCAACTTGATCAGAGTCCAGTTTGCTCTTCTGTTCAATCCTGTTGTTTCTCTCCACATGTATTACCACAGGAGTAATACCCTGTGCCCCTTTTTACCTCTACTCTCTGCTTGGCAGGAAACCTGGTGGATGATGTCTTTGGGGCAAGTCCCAAGATGCTGGGGCTGTAGTTCCTGTTCAAAACAGCCAGCAGAAGCTAACGTCTCTCATCTCTAAGGCAGTTCAGAGAAACCCCAGTTGTCTTCCTTTCTGTCTTGGATCTGGCCAAAAAGAACTTTTTCAGGCAGCTGGATGGTATCAGGACTGAGCTGACTGACAGCTGGGTGTATCAGGACTGAGCTGACTGACAGCTGGGTGTATCAGGACTGAGCTGACTGACTGACAGCTGGGTGTATCAGGACTGAGCTGACTGACTGATAGCTGGGTGTATCAGGACTGAGCTGACTGACAGCTGGATGGTATCAGGACTGAGCTGACTGACAGCTGGGTGTGTCAGGACTGAGATGACTGACTGACAGCTGGGTGTGTCAGGACTGAGCTGACTGACAGCTTGCTGGCTGTTGGGAATTCCACACGGAATTGGGACAACATGGTGTGTTGTGAGTGTGCAATAAGGAAACTAAGTTCGTTTGCCACTTTATCTTTTTTTTAAATTTATTTTTATTTTTTTCTACACAATTTATTCATTATATATCTCAGTTGAATCCCCTCCCTCAACCCTCCCATTTCCACCCTCCCTCCCTCTTCCCCTAGTCCATTGAAAGGGGGCTCCATTATGGCCATCTGCCCATAGTTTGTTAAGTCTCTTTGATCTTGGGGAACATTGGCTGACGAAAGACTGAGCATGCACACAGATTATTCATTCTGTGGATGAACTCTGCATCCACTGTGTGCATGCACACAGAATTGCTAGTCTCCCCACCCAGGAACCACGTTTTATAGGTGAGAAAACAGATATAAAACACTTATCTTGCCTAAATTCTCACTACAACTGATCGATACAGTTAATATTCAAACTAGATCTGTCTGTTTCTAACACCATCTCTCTCTAAAAACAGTGCTACCAGTAAAACAGCAGAAGAGCTAAGAAAAGCACCCCACATCTCTAGATTTTCATAGTCAGTATTTATGCATTGTATCAAGTAAATGCATGTATGTTCATGCAGGGACAGGTCATGGTGACACTGAAAGAGCTTCTAAGAAACATGGTCTGCTGGCTCTTCATATAGTCTGGGGAACAAAGAACGACACAGGAACACTAAAGGAAGAGGCAGTAAAAGGGACCACATTATCAAATAAAAACACTCCTGCCTTCTCTCCAGGGGTGCACAATTAGCTACCAAATGAAGTAAGCCAATCATGAGTTCACCAACCTTTTCAGTGAGGGGGGCGGTCCTAAGTGGGAGGAGTCTGAGGAGGTCTACCTGTTGGGGGGCGTGGTTGGGGAACACTCAGTAGACCTGAGGCAAACCAGAGGACGTGGATGGACCAAGGCAGAGGTTCTCTCCCGCCAGCCCAAAAGGCTGGACGAGGTGAGGCTGCCGAAGTATGATGCCAGAATCCTTCCTTCTTGGATGATGAGCCCTACTTTCTGTGCCTTCTCACCCTCATGTCTCAGCGGAGCCAAATGCCTCACTTTCCTTGAAGGAGCCTTGGAACTGGGCTCCAGGCCTCCTGGGAAGGGTGTCAGATGGGTCCTTCTAGTTTGTGGCTCTCAGATCAAGGACAGGACCCTCTTCAGCATCTCCTCCCCTCGTCTCCTTCCTCCCCTCATCTCCTTCCTCCCCAGTTAGTTTCCCAGAACTTCTATAACCAATTTTCACAGACTAGGGAGCCTTAAGTAACAAAATTTATCATTCCATACTTGTGGAGGTTGGGAGTCAGAGTTCCAGCAGAGCCCTGATCGGGGTGTGATCCTTCCCCACCTCCCTGGCTTCTGGCAACCAATCACTGTCAATCTTTTGAAGCTCCTTAGCTCACAGCTGTAAGAGTAACCCTTCGGTTCCCATCCTCTATGTGAGGCTGTGCTGTGTGCAGCTATGTCAAAATTCCCTTCTCTGTTAAGACGCCCATCGTGTTGAATTAGGCATCGTCTTCACACTCATATCCTAACTTGATTACATTTGCACAGACGATTTCCCAATCACATGTCGTGTAGTAGGGATCAGGTCTTCACCTTGGCTTTTGGGAAGACACAGGTGAGCTCACAATAAAATCCTAGGCTGCCTTTGAGTTCACCATGTAGCCAAGGATGACCTTGCTATTGTGATTCTCCTGCCCCCACATTCTGAGTGCTGGGATGGCAGGCATGTGCCACTATGTGCAGACTATGTGGTGCTGGTGTCAAACCCAGGGATTGTGTCTGCATTCTACCAGTTCAGGATTTTTTAATTTTCTCCTCTGTGTAGCCCTGGCTGTCCTGGAATTTGCTCTGTAGATCAGGCCGACCTTGAACTCACAGAGATCCACCTGCCTCTGCCTCCTGAGTGCTGGGACTAAAGAAAGGCGGTGGTCACCACGACTGGCTCTTTAGGAATCTTTAAACCACCTGAAATAAGTTTTTTTTAGGGAAACAGTCCAAGAAGTGGGCACTCCCGCTCTGAGTCCTCTCCCTTCCAGAAAGCAAAGGGGCCAGAGCCCCACCCTCTGTCCTGCTGTCCTGTGAGATGATGGGAGCAGACAGACTAGCGTCACCACAGCCGTATGTCCTGAGAGGTGATCCTGAGCCAACAAGAGTGGAGAATCTGTAATGCCCATCTTACGGATGAGCGAGGTCGAGAAGTACGGAGAGTTTAGGTAGCTTGCGCTTGGCAGCTCGATGGCAACGGGCAGAACCAGGACCCAAATCCAGGTGTGTGAGTTCTCCAGCCACCGTGAGTCCCCGGTCAATGCCCTGTGCCTCTTTTGCCTGTTTCTGTGATGGCATCTTTTCACCCAGGGCTTGTCCACGCAGAGGGTGATGACCTCCTGGCCTAGAGAAAGAGTGTATGATGATTATCAACCTCACCTCATGGAAGTCAACCCACAGTGGCTTGCTAAGTCCCATCAGAAGCCAGATGACACTGGCCTGCTTTTTCACTGAACTCTCACAGCAAGCCCACAGAGTTCTTTTTGTTTTTCTGAGGTAGGGTTCATGTGTCCCAGGCTTGCCTTAAACTCCCTAAGTAGCCAAAAATGACTCTGAATTCTTAATTCTCCTGCCTCCACCTCCTTAATGCCTGCATTACAGGAATGTGCCACCACGCTTGGCTCTGTTTCTGTCTTTCAGAAAGTAACATGGAGGTTCTAAGAGGGAAGGGACCTGAACTATTGGCTCGTACCCCAGAGTCTGTGCGGAGGGAACCAAGAAGGGTTTGCAGTGCCTTCGGGGTGGCCCTGGGAAGATCAAAGAAGCCACACCAGGAAGCAACAATCATTCCAGGCCAGCTGCATGCGTGCCCACTCTGTGAGGTCAGCACGCCACGGGCTCTCGCTGTTCCTGGCGACACGCTGGCATGCGGAGGCCTCCGGTGTAGCCTTCCATAATGGTCACCTGATCCCAGAGCCGGTGGGCACACAGCCTGAAATGTTTGTGCTCTGATGACCAACTGGCCTGACAGACAGGCGGGCAAGTGATAAGAGGAGACAGGGGAGGGCGCGTGGGGAGGGGCGGGATAAAGGAATCCCCCTCTCCCAGAAGCACTGATTACTTCTCTGGGGCCTCTGAGTGACAGTGACACTCTCCAGGGATTAAGCATGTAGTGTGGAAGCCGGGTCTCCCCAGGGGGTGAAGAGCCCTATGGAACTTAAATCGCTCAATTAGCCAGCAGCTAGTATTTCTCCCACATGCATGTCATAGCTCCATCACTTTATCTTCCTCCTGCCCATGAGGAATTCAGCAATGACTGGTTCATAGCACAAAGCTGTTCTGGATCCTACCTTCATTTTTGTCTCAACAGCGAACGAGAGAAAGTCTTTTCTGGGATATCCAGGCCTACTTCAGAACCCTATTTTTCCAGGAAGCCCGGTCCAGGTCAGCCTAGATTCTGCCACTCGGGGCCACTGGAATTCTGGACTCTGCCTGCACTTGGGTTGATTTGTTGCCAGGTTCTGAACCAGTGGCAGAAATAAGCACGGTACCCCGGGGCTTGGGGCTATGATGCTGGTGTCTCCGGCTTGGGATAACTGATTTTCCGTTCAGGGTCATGGGGGACCCAGCGTGGACCCACCTAGTGCTCCAGAGCCTGGATTTCTGGGCTCCCAACCTACAGCCACTTTGATCACAACACAGTACCTGCCCCAGGCAGTGTTAGAGGACGAGGGCCCGGCTGCTAAATTCCCAGCCAATGAGATGGAGGTGAAGCTCTCTCCTGCATCCAATGAGAGACGTCCTCTGGTTGTTAGGCAGAAAAGAGCCTAACTTGGGTGATGTCCTCACTGTTCCTCAGCTAAGGTTCCCGACTGTCTCCTTCACATTCAAATGCGCATCCAGTCCCATGAGTAACCACATTATTTTTAAACAGCATCTTTCAGCCGGTCTCTCCTGTTTTTTTTTTTTTTTTTTTTTTTTTTTTTTTTTTTTTTTCAGAGAGATGATTCTTGTGAAGCCTGGATGAAGCTCTTGATTGCTTACAAACATCTGCAGGAATGGCACGGAAGAGAGACTGGTGAACAGATAATGCCCACCAGCGGGGCCAGAAAAGAAACCAGGGAGAGTGGAGATAAGGGAGGCCAAGGATGGGCTGGCAAAGGGAGGGTCGGGTCCTGGCTTCCCAGTTAGCTAAACGGCTGTTGTTTCAATCTGTAAGATGGTCAGGAAAGGACCATCAAGCACAGTTGGTCAAGCTCAGTTGGTAAAGTGCTTGCCTATCTGGGTTCAAAACAACAACAGTAACACCAGCCACTTCCTAACAATATGGTTGTAAAAATTAGTGGAGGGTAAACATTCAAGTAATGGCAACAGTTGCTGCTACTGTCCAGATGAGCTAATACATTTGGGTCTGGATGTGTAAAATGTATTCTGAATTACAGGACTACTAGATTCTGATTGTGTCGACATGACTCCTGATAAAGCTGTGCTTTCCTTACATAACTGTCTCCAATGGCGCTGCTAGTGCATCCAAAAGGGCAGGGCTGAAATCTGAACAATACGCTGTCCAGCGTCTTTCTTTCATTCCATATGATGGATTTTTGCTTTTGAAAAAATAAACATTTCCAGTGGCAAGATGGATCAGTCATTTAAGGCGTTTGCATCCACAGCTGCTGAACTCAAGTCACTCAGGTCCATGGGGGAAACTGACTTCTGCAGCGGACCTCTGACTGCTATACATGCACCAATCAATAAAAATGTAATTAAAAGCTAAGTGAAAAACAAACATCTTGAGCCAGGCATGGTGGTGCATGCCTTTTGGAAGCAGAGGTAGGTGAATCTTTGTGAGTTCAAGGACAGCCTGATCTACTAAGAGAATTCTGGGACAGCCAGGGCTGCTGTTATACAGGGAAACCTGGTCTGGAAAAACAAACAAACAAACAAACAAACAAACAAAAACAAAATTAAAACAAAAACAGCAAAAAAATCATCTTATTAATTACTTGATGTTGTTAATAGCTGGTAGCTGAAGTCAATCGTTAAGTTTTATTGCTACTAAAAACAATGTTCAAAGTGAAAATTCAAGTTGGATAAATTTCAGTAAGTTTTATTCCAAATGTTTAAAGTCCACACAAGGAAAAGGCTCTTGCCACATCCGAATTTCTGGTGATACTTGCTGTTGATAATTTCTCACTTGTCTAATTTCCCCGAAGAAGTTCTATTTAGAACATTTAGTCACGATGCTCTTGAGAGACTTGTATTTTCTTTCAGGAAATCTCTCCTGAGCCGGCAGAGATCTCCCTGTTGAGAGCTGCCCAGTCGGAAGTAAGGACCTTTGCCTGCGCCGACCCCTTCCCCGCTGCTCATTTGGTTGCCTCTAGATTCTGCTGTCATGAGCGGTATCAGTCAATTCCCCTGAAAGCACAGCTTTGACGGTGGCTACACACAAACTTAGAGAAAAATTCCTCGGAAGGCAACTCCCCAACCAATTTTCTGTGTTGGAATTTGAAAATATATTTTTTCACTTAGCATACAAACAGCAGGCTTCCTTGTGGCATTCATACTTGTCTGTCTTTGCACCTTGCCCGTGTTTGCTTCCTCACTGTCCTCCCCGTCCTCCCTCTTCCCCTCTCCAACCTTGTTGCAATGTTAACGGACAAGTGCAGCTCGCAAGGAAAGAGGCCGCAGCACTTTTCAGTTCTTGCAGCAGAGAACGAGGTGTCTCCCAGCTCCCTGGCTGCGGGGGCTCGAGACTTTACCATCTCCTGGTGTACATACAGGAGGGGCCGCACACCTGAAATGACCCCTTCTGCAGAGGAGTGATCGCATCAGCCAGAAAGGTAGGTGACGTCCCCTCTGAGTCAAGGGCAGTGAGCTGCAGAACAGGCTCTGAGCGCCAGCTCTGCTGTTCAGCACCCAGCGACCTTGCACATGTTCTTGAAGCTTCTCTGTCTGAAAAGTGGTGGCATTACATGAACAGGCGTGAGAAAACAGAGTCTGAAAGCCAGTGATATTAATTATCTAGGTTACAAAACAAGGCGGGGTGCAGGGGTCTTTATCTTTGTGTGTGCGCCTGTGTTTGTTACTTCTAGACAAGAAGTGAGGAAAAGTAAACTCATTCTCAATTGTTTAATGTTTGACTTGGAAAATTGAAATGATTGTTCAGATCAACCCAGGTGATGTTCTTGGGGATCTGGCTCAATCACCTTGAAGGTTTCCGTCTCAGTGCTGTCCTTTGCATCACAAATGGCAAAAACTAAGCTGTAATCATGGAAATAAGATTTCTGGGGAAAAATGCCTGTGGATCATGTTTTGTTTGTTTGTTTGTTTAAGTTCAAATTCAAATAAAGCAAAAAAAAAAAAAAAAAAGCCCCCTGAATGTGTTCTTTTTCCAAATTCCCCCCCCCATCCTGGCCCCTCCCCCCCCACCCCCCCCCCCCACATCCTGGTCCCTCTCCACCATTTCCACCGAGAGAATCCCACAGAATTCCATGCTGTTAAGTCTTTAATGGCGGCACTAGCGTGGCGTCCACACTGTCCATTTCCTGAGGGTTTGAAAAATACCTTATTCTGTCAGCTAGGTTTGAACTGTAGAGTTCTGCCTGTAAAAACCTTGGCTCTAAATCCTCCTGCAAGAAACACCCCGAACCCTGACGTGGAACCAGGCCCTCATTACCCCTAATTTACTCAGCATTTGCTAACCAACCTGCAGACAGGATGTCTTTGCATTGGTGCACTGCAGTCCAGACTCGTAAACAGATCTGTCCCGCTGACCACAAAGCCTTTCCAGAGGTCTCAGAGCCTTCTCCCGCAGAAGTTTCAATGGAGACATCTGGGAAGAGAGTTGCAGTGTTGGTTTCAGGTCATTTCCCTCTGGGGTTAAGGGAGTGTGTGTGTGTGTGTGTAAGATGGTGTGCTTGGAAGCCATAGTCAAGAATTTAGACAAAAACCAACTGCAGAAAACTGGACAAGGCTTTCTAGCCGCACGTCTTCAGACAACGTGCTTGTTTTTTTTTTTTTTTTTTTTTTTTTAAAGACAGGCTTTCTCTGTGTAGCCCGAGCTGTCCTGGAACTCAATCTGTAGACCAAGTGGGCCTTGAACTCATGGAGATCACCTGCCTCTGCCTCCTGAGTGGAGTGCTGGGATTAAAGGTGTGCACCACCACTGCCTGAATATTTTGTTGTTAGATGTAGTTGTGTGAACTGCGAATGATGTGAGGTGTAAGAATAATTGTAATTGATAGCATAAGTTTATAGGATAGAGGGAGGGGAGAGCACACGCCCACCGCACGGTAGGGTGCCAAAAGCACAGAGGTTTCAAAAGGTAGAAAATTGACAGAAGAGTCAGGAAGGAGGAAAAAACGTATCTTTCAGAGAGTTCAAGTAATTGTCAACAGATGTGTGCAGGCAGGACTCCAGGCCTGGGGACCGCTGGAGGCACGCTGGCTGGAAGCGCGGAGCCTGGCTACCGCGCCCAGGTCCTGAGCGCCGGCGGCCCGCGCAGCCGGAGGGCGCCTCGGGTCCCCACGGCCCTGCTGCGTCCCAGGGCCAGGTGTCTCCCCGACGCGCGGTATCTGAACCTCCCTTCACCTGCGAAGCGTCAGTCCGCGGGTGCCCAGCTGCCACCCCGGCGCACACAGGTGTCGGGGGCAGGCGGACTCGGGGCAGGTAGCAGAGCCGGTGAAGCCTCTTCCTTCAAACTTCCGCGGAGATGTGCCAATAAACACGAGCGAAACCTGTGCCTGGTTTTGGTTTTGCTCTCAAGGGGTCCGGGTGGGGTCTTTTGAGTGGAAAGAAAAAGAAACGAGCCCCCTGCTACCCCGCCCGTCGCCTCAGGGTCCCCCGGAGCGACAGCGGGAACTGCCAGGGAGGTGAGCCCCGGGCCTGACCCTCTGCGCCCGAGACTGCTGTCCCACCCGCCCGGAGAAGGATGTGGCCGGGTCGGGTCGCTCCCGCGGCGGGAGGATGCCCGGCCCCGGGCGCGCTGCGCGCTGCACCGTCGGCGGGACCCGGCCGGAGCCCGGCGGCTGTGCGCCCCGGAAGGAGCCGCGGGGCGGAGGGAGGCCGGCGGGCGTGTCGCCGTCTCCCGCGGGCGCCCCGAAGGGCTCGCGGCGGCCGCGGCTCTGCGTCCCAGCTCCCTGCGCCTCGGGTGGGCAGGCACAGCTGCCCCGCTCACCCCGCGCACAGCAGCCCCTGGGCGCCCGGAGACGCCCCCCTGTCCCTGTCCCCTGCCCCCCGCGCAGCCGCCCAGCGGGAGCGGCGGGAGGTGGAGGAGGCGGTGCCGCGGGGACTGTCTCCTCCCCAAGCCTCGCGTCTCCTCCTCGCGCTCCCGAGAAGGACAAGGGGACTGGGCACGGGGACCCCGGCCAGTGAGCGCCCGCGTTCCGGGACCGCCCCTCCCGCGCGCTCTCCGCCGCGAGCCCGGGCCGGTGTCGCCGCGCGTGCTGTTGGCAGCAGCCATGAGCCAGGACGCGGATCCCAGCGGTCCCGAGCAGCCCGACAGAGATGCCTGCGTCGTGCCCGGTGTCCAGGGCCCCCCCGCGCCCCCGTGCCAGCGAGGGATGCAGCCCCTGCCGCCGCCGCCGCCGCCAGCCGGCCTGCCTCAGATCATCCAAAAGTAAGAGGGAGAAGGGCGCGCGGCTCGGGGGCTCCGGGGACACACCCCAGGGTCCCGTGTCCCCCCCCCCCCCCCCCCCCCTCCCCCTCTAGTCTTTGCTAAGCTCTCTTGTCCAGCTCGGGTCTGAAGTGTTGCTGGCCCTCCGGGCAGGGTCCCTGTCATTCTGCTCAGACTGGGGAGAAGGCCGTCAAGTTATTCGGGGGAAATGAGTTCTTGTTTCCCGCATGTTCTACCTTTTTTCCTTCTGGAATGTTCCTGGACCTT
Source organism: Psammomys obesus (assembly GCF_907164565.1). NCBI lineage: Eukaryota > Metazoa > Chordata > Mammalia > Rodentia > Muridae > Psammomys > Psammomys obesus. Next base: position 13,348,392 of record NW_026596125.1, read on the forward strand.
TTACAATTTTAACTACATAGGCTCGAGGTTGAGGAGAGTGGCCCAGAGCCTTTTTTTTTTTTCCTTCATCTTCTGGTCCTTAGAGACCAAGCGTGAGCGTGCACGCCTGGCGAAGGGTGTGCGAGGTGTCGCCAAGAAGGACAAAACCACCTTTGGTGAAGTCCGCGAGAGACTTTTGGGCATAGGGAGTTGAGGGCCTGTAAGCCGCGCGAACAGTTTACAACACGGCCCTTGCAGAGAGCTCTCCGCGCAGAGAAGGTCCCCGTGGGCTGCAGGGTGAACTTGCGGTTCCAGGTTGAAAATTTCCATGTCTGTCGTGGGCCGGGGTGGCCAGGGTCCCGGGAAGCCCCTCAGCCGCTCTGTGGAGCTTAGAAAGCAAAGTGCTGATGTCTCGTCTCCTCCGTCCCTAAACAAGTTTTGTTTTGACAGTTTGAGGCCTAGAATGTTGGATTATTCGAAGGGTCTTTGATTTTGCTTCAGGCTTGGTCAGCCTGTGACAAAGTCCTGAAAAATAGTTTAAGAATGAGTGCTTCCACAAAGCTAACTGACGTTAGACTGGTATATGTGAACTCAGGAAAACCTGCAGGGGAGCTGAAGGTTTTTAGGGTGGCTGGACTCATGTTGGGGGTTATGTAGACTCACTACAACGTGCTACGAAAATAACAAACGTGGAAATGTAAATGAAAGCAAACAGTAGTCAAATATTAATGACTTGAAAAACTGAGTTACATAATACAAAGAGTGAAAATTCACATTTGCCATCAATAACGGTGGTGTCGCATTTCAGGACAAAATGGTTCCCTATCTGTTGGCTGGTCCAATCCCAAAGTACTATTTCCCTTATAAAGCTTTTGGCCTTAAACTTTGATATTTTACATAGCTTTCAGCTACTTGCAATTTGAAACTTTTTAAAAGCGAAAACATTTCCTAAGGTTGTTTTTTCCCCTTGTTTTGTAAAGCGTTTCAACAAATACTAAAGAGGACTGACAATTTATGTAACTCTTGAAGTTTCTTTTTCCTCCTCCACATAAATATAAACCAACTGATAAAAACTGCTTAAATCTAAAGTTTACTTACTAAAACATCCAGGTTGATCAGTTATGAATATGAAACACTATCTTTCTCCGTGAACCGGTGCTTTGTGTCCTGATACCAGCCTTCTTGCTGTTTATCAAAACCGCTGTTTTCAGTACTTAGCCTGCATTTTCCCTCAGTTTTAAGTAGAAGAATGCTAGAACTTTTTATTTCCAGAAAAAAATATCTTTATAGATAGCTGTTTGAAGTATTGCCAGATTAAAAGAAAAAAAAAAAAGCCAATTTGTGGGAATGGATAATTTAAGATATATTTTAGCTTCTTCACATAATTAATAATATAAACTATACATTTACACACACACAACACCGTTTGGAAAGTTTCATCTCAGATATATGTAATTTTTAAAAGACAGGAGGGATGCTTTTAAAGATGGCCCCTTCTGCTTGTAGGCCTGGAGCCCTTCGGAGCGCCATGGGCTGGTGACGGATCCATGTTCGGGACAATGTCCCAGGCGGGTGGATGGACCCTGGGATTTGACAATCGTGCTCTGACATTTCAGAGCTTTATAAGGAACATTTGGAGTGTGCATCTGCCTCTGTGGCACAGAAATTCCCCTGGAACTGGGCGCAGCCCTGCAGGTACTTCGCAGGCCCATCTGCAATGCGCTGAAACCCGAGCGGGCTATTTTGAAACTACGTTTGCATAATTTAATCTGAGCGACCATTTTTATGTTGTTAAGAGGGACTGTTTGCATCAGCCATCTTTATGAAGAGGTAGCCGGTTGCCTGCCTTTGGCCGAAAGTGAATTCTCTGCCCCACCCAGGATCTGGAGGCATTTGTGAACTAAAGCTGTGCATTAAAAGTTTTTTTTTTTTAATTGAAACCATATTAAATATTCTAAGTGCGCCTTTGGTTTTTGTAGTTAGTCCAGTGAGGTCATTACGTCATCCCTAAGTTTCACTCTATTTCAAATGACGAGACATCAATCTTCAGGTCGGGAAGCATTTAGGGATTATGGGAATCTTTTCACCTTTTAAGATCAGTGTTGGCTGATTAGCAATGGCTTTCATTCTGAGCAAGGTCAATGCCATTGGAAAAACCATGGTGAAGATGAAAACGGGTTTTCTTCTTAGAGCTGCACTTAACTAATGAAATACTGGAGATTCGAGGATGAACAGTGTGACTCAGCCCGGTGTTGGTTTCACTGGAGTCCGGCTCACTGCCCTCCTGCTCATCTGTGGAGCCCTCCTGTTCGAATCAGGTGTACGTCCTTGTTTTTCTTATCGTTGTGTTTTTAACTTCAGTTGAGGGCCAGCCATGTCCCTGTTGCTCCTGGTTGTCCCTGAGAGTGGACCAGGTTACAATCACATAACGAGGATGCTGAGAAAGTTTTGTTTTAAATATGTGTTATGCAAGTTGGCCAAAAGCGGGACTGTCATTGTATCACATAAGGCGCTACCTAATGAGTTAGGAAATCAAAATAATTTTATTTAAAAAGAAAGATTTATTTCTCATGTTAGCAGAAGAAAATGTTGGTATTTGTTGTGAATGTTTTTAGCAGGATTTATATTCTCAAATATTGATGCTAGCTTATTTTTAAAAGTATTTTGTTTTAATTATGTGCTTTAAGATCAAATATAATATTTGATTCATAAGACATTACAAACATTGGACGACAGGCATTCACATTTTAGATTATAAGTTTCTAAACATCAGAATAAAGATAGAGTTGCAACTGTGAATGTCAAAGGACAGATGGGATTACAAGACATACCACTAAGTATGAAGAAAAGTACCAAACGCACATACCTTTGTGAAGTCAACCAGAAGGATGATTTTTCTAAATTATTTGACTTGCTGCAAGATTGTTTTATTAATATGAGGCATCAGGTTGCACATTTAGTTTGAGTATGGGTGAACGACTTTCTCCTTTCCAGGTCGTGTTCAAGTAAATAAAAGACAATTGGTTTAGCATTAGATAGCTGGCACCCCAGCACAACAATGTTGCCTTATGCAGACAGGAGTCCAGCCTTGAATTACCCTTTCGTGTTTGCTTAGTGTTGGTGTTTGAAGGCTCAGTACTCAGAGCGGACCGTGTTACAAGTAGCCCCTTCAGCAGCAGACGGTTCAACAGACAACCTTCACCCCGGGGCTCTCCACGCGACGGGTAGGGTATGTGGTATGCAGGCAAATTCTGGTCTGACGTGATATTCACCCACTTTGCTTGGCGTGCTGATAATTCTATTCATAATTAGAGGGAGAAATTAAGAATTTGCCAAAAAGGACCACTACCACACAGACATAGCTGGAGGACGGAGTTTCCAACATCTGTGTCAGTTCCTAACATCAGTTTGAGGCCATTTTCCAGGGGAATAGGAACACATTTGTAGAAGGAATTTTGGAAATTTTAAACACCGTCTTAGACTACACGTAAGACAATATTCTGCAGGGAAAACATCTGCAAGGATTAAGCCCGCCCGAGCAGGGGCGAGAAAAGACGCCTCGGTAATGCTCTGAAGTCTCAGCTTCTCCAGAAAGCCTGTGCAGGACAGTTTATGTTATAAATGGAATTTTACTCAAAAGTTCCCCTTCCCTTCTAAGTGTTTCTGGATAATAAGTATAGCCGTCCTGTTACGAGTTTTTCTCAAATTGCCCGAAAGATCAGTATTATGAAATGTAGGACATTATGTCCTTTAGTCACAGTAACTGAAGGGACACATGGCGAACTGCTACGTGCCTACGTGGAGGAGAGAATTTTGATTTTGCTCTTATTCTTCTATCTGCTTCTTCATTTGCTATCACTTTAGTTAAGAAACTAACAAATTTAACTGGATCCTCTGTCAACTGGAGTTGAACTCTGGCTGGGTAAGATCTTTTGGCCTGCCCTAATAGTCTGGGCTTGGGGGTTCTCAACCCACACGGCAAACGTTCCCATATCAGCCAGTTTCTCTCTCTTCTCTGATTTGTTTTTCTTTCAGGTGTAAGGTTCTTGATGGCAGTTAAAACTGATTTTTCTTCCGCTGCCCACATGCTGCCCCAATTCTCAAGCAAATAAAGCAAATAAATCACAGCATTGATAAACACAAATACACAAAAAATGCTGAGCACTCACTGCATGTAAATTAAAATAGGCTACACTAACCATGGAAGCTAAGCATGGGAGAAGCCTGAGCCAATGGGAACCCCAAAGAGGAATTTCCCATCCTGTGGTGATGTAGTTTGGGGTGGCCTGATTGGTGTTATTTTGTATATTTTAACATGAAGTTTCCGTGGATCCATTTGGGTGTAAGGGACTGTCTTTGGAGTGACGTGAAGTTTTGCTGATAGCAAAATGATCTATGAAACAGGATTAGAGCAAAGACGGTAATTCTTGTTCAGCCGGAAGCAGCGTGCAGTCCTCCATGCCTGGCTAATGAACGGGGGTGATCTTGGTACTCTGTCTGCTGCCATCCTTCATGTGGCCTGTTCCCACCTGTCACAGCACAGACTTCCTGGTTCTAATTATGAAGCACATTTTGAATCTGCAGTGTACACTGGATTTCCAGCCCTCCTGGTGGGCTTAGGGAAGGCTCAGTGGGTGGCCATTTCGCCCAATTGGGACCTAGGGAAGTGTCAGTCTTTGACATGGCGAGTTTGGGGACTGGCCTCATCTCCTGCCATTTGGGGAGGTGATTGAAAAGAAGGGATCCATCCCTCATATTTTCTTCCTGAGTTTTAGATACCTTACACATATTGAATGCATAAAGCCTTCTTCAACTGCTGCAGCTACTGCTGGGCTTCACAAGAGAGGTCTCCTGGTGGTTTACAAGGCAATGTTTCCGTCTTGCTGACAGCAGACCTGGAGGGAGGTGGCATAGACTGATGCTAAATGTGCTTTATGGGTAAGAAGGGAGCAGTGGGACAACTTGCAGGAAGATGTGTTAATAACTCGCAGCTCGGTTTGCAGAATAAATCATTCCGTGTGTTCAGAAACAGAAGCTGGGGTCATGTCTGTGTCTGAGGGGGGCATCATTATTCCATCAAGGCAGTTTTCACGCCACTTTCCCTGCCTTTAATGTGGTTGTTTGCTTTAAGGATGTACCCCGGGCCGTTTGCTTCTGTCTTTTCTTCGCACCTGCTTTCTCTCGATCACACTTACCCATCAGCTCTCAGTTGTCACTTTCCGCTCTGACCCAGACTGAGAAATGCGAACCTTAAACCTGAGACTCTACTCAAGGCTACCTGAACAGCACAAATATTTTTCAGTTTTATAACTTTTCTGCATACTTTTCCATAAATACATTTCTGAATTTCATTAACTCAACCTTCTAAAACAAACAAACAAACAAACAAACAAACACGATATTATAGAAGGTTAGGCAAACCCCAAACTCACTATTTAGTCCATGCTGGCCGAAAACTCACTATATAGCCAAGGCTGGCCTTGAACTCCTGATCCTCCTGCCTCGAGCTCCTGAGTGCTGTACCCCTGTATCCCAGCTCACTAGATCTGCCTTTAAACCTGACCTTCAGTGTTAGGAGCAGAAAATGACTGTGTGTGTGCAAGAGCATGTGGTGTGCATGCATGTATTTTTCTTGAATTTTTTTTGGGGGGAGGTATTTATTTTTAGTTTGCTACTAAGCGGATCAACCAGACACCATCCAGTATAAAGTGAGCATCTTTGTTCAAATGAGCATCTTTATTATTGGATTTCTGAAAAAGTGTGTCAGAGAGTAAAAAGAGAAAAGGTGACCTGGGAGTAGGTGGCCTGGACAAGCCGATTAACCTTCCATATCCCACCTCTCTGGAGACTGGAATGATGAACTATGGCTGAGTGGTTATAATGCAGAATGCTTCCCTACTCTGCCAGCCCCACCTGGCAGATAAGGGAGCATGTCTCTGATAAGGGAGGATGTCTCACTTTGCTTAAGTTCCGGCTATGGGCATAGGTAATATTTGTGAGAAAAACAACAGCGGAGGAGAGAGACACTTTCATTAGCATTTGTGAAAATATTTGCATCAGTGCTATAATTTAAAGTCAGAAATATGCCAGTGTTACTGGACAGGAGAAACTTTAAAGCTGTTTTCTTTTATCTTTAAAATGCAGAGGTTATAAATATATTATTTTAGACTGCTGATGGCTTAGAGGCATTAGAGTAAATCTTTGGGTTTTTCGGGGGCGGGGAGGGAATCCCAGTCTCAATTTAAGAAATGGCCCTGTGCTTCTCACTTTGAACTGGAGGGATTTCACACAGGCAGGTGGGGACCTGCTTGGCGTTACAATTGGTTCCACTGGCAGAAATGTAAACATACCAGCGGAAGAGAGTGTGGCTGAACCCCCCCCCCCCCCCCCGCACTCAGCCGGGATGCGCTCCCCAGGCAGCACTCAACCTGCTGAAAACTATTTCCCATCTTTTCGAGGTTATGATTACTCCAGTACGAGTCCTCTGGTTTGCAGGCTGAGGTCAGTATCAGGTGTTTTCTTCAAGCTCTCTCTGCCCTATTTTTTGAGACAAGCTCCCTCAGTGAACCTGGAGCTGGCGGTGTTGGCTACCCTAGCTCTTTGAACCCTGAGAACTCCTGTCTCTCCATTCTCCGAGTGCTGTGCTTACAGCTGTGTGCCTTCGCCTCTGTTTATCTAGGAGCTGGCCTTCCGAATTCAGGTCCTCATGCTTTAGCAGCAAGCCCTTTCCCTGCTCAGCCATCTTCCCAGTGTGCGTTAGTCTTACTTGTACTAGCTGGGCATGGTGGCGCACTCCTTTGATTCCAGAACTCAGAAGGCAGAGGCAGAGGCAGGTGGATGTCTGTGAGTTTGAGACGTTTGATCTACACAGTAAATGCTAGGACAGCCAGGGCTGTGTAGAGAGACCCTGTGTCAAACAAACAAACATACACACACACACACACACACACACACACATACACACACAAAACAAAACAAAACAAAAAGGGGATTGAGTTATATGTAAGTTATGTGCGTGCATAAGATGAACAAAAATATTTATTTCAGTATTGATGACAAGAGAAAAAAGTTAAAAGGTAAATATTTCTCATTCAGGAACTTAAATCATGTTTTTGTACAAGTGTCATTTATAAATATACATACATGTATAATATATAAATCAACATTAGAATGATAATATTATCTTGCATTTATTAATATAAAGTGAGTTCCAAATATTATTAACTGGGGGAGCATGGTGGCACATACCTTTAATCCCAGCACTTGGGAGGCAGGAGGATCTCTGAGTTCGAGGCCAGCCTGGTCTACAGAGTGAGTTCTAGGACAGCCAGGGCTACAGAGAGAAACCCTGTCTCAGAAACAGACAGACAGACAAAGAAAGAAACAAACAAGCGGGACAACTTGAGGAGGAAATCTAAGTGCATGCATTAAGAGGTCAGCTGAAGTTCTGGCTCTTGCACAGTTGCAATTTGTCTTTTTTTATTTTCCCATTTCCTTTTTTTTTTTTTTTTTTTTTTCCAGAGAGTGTATGCTACTGCAATGGAGGAGCACACTGTGATGCTTCCCCTTTAGAAAACACCAGGGAAGTTAAGAGCATTAGGAAGGCAGAACAGTGAGACAGTGGTCACACTGGCTGGAATCGCTAAGCCTTCATCCACCTTTTTGTTAGTGTGGAACAGGAAAGAGAAATGAAAGGCATTTGAGATTTGTCTCTCCGTGATGACCCTCACCCCCTGCCACGTGGCGTGATGGAGAGGAAGGAGAGGTGCTGCAGTGCGGTTTTCCGTGTACGGCCAGAGACGGGGTCTTTCCAGGGCATCCTCTGTCTTCCTGCCGCAGAGCCAGACCTTGCCTTTTCTCCTCCATTTCCATCAGGGCAACCTTGTTCCGGGTCCTCCATGGTGAAGCCCCAGTATCTGGACAAGGCAGCCCTTCGGGACAGGGTGAAAGGAGGCCCTCGGCTGTGTCACGGCAGCTACTGTTTGCAGTTAAAGGGTGCAGCACACTTGTCTCTCCTTCCTCGGGGTGAGGACGCCTGCTGTCATTCCAGCCAACCCATCCCTCCCTCCGCCACAGATTCTTTCTGCCAAAGACGCGGCTCTGAGTGTGCAATAGTGTATTTTGCTTTTGGAGGGACGTTTGTATTTTTGCTGTCTCGTGTATTTCTCTGTCTTATCTCTTTCATCCTTCTCAAACCTTTGAAAGTACTTGCACAATCACATTAGCATATCTAAGGGAATTAGTCTCATAAAACATTTTTTTTTTCTAAAAAATACTACATTGAATGTGTGTCTCTGTGTAGGTGGTATCTGTGTGGTGTGTATAGTATGTGTGAGTGTGTGTGGTGATAAAGATTGACTTCAGGCCTATTACCAGCTAGGCTGATGCTCTGCTCCTGAGCTGCATCTCCAGGCTCAGGAGAACGTCTCTTACAGCTGTCTTAGGGACATCCCCCACCCTGTTGGGTTGACAATGTATTTGCATGTTATTTGCCAAGCATTCCCATGTCTTCCTGTTCTTGACAAAGATTCTTCTGGAGGGGACCATGACCTGGCCATCATTCTGCCTTCAAGGCCTTTGGCAAAGAGTGACTTACTTGTGCTCAGCCAAGTTTGATGCTGTGGTTATTGCAGTGACCATCAGGGGACTTTTTCTCTTGATTGACAAGTACCTGTAAAATGATACTATGAGGTCCTGTCAATATCCCATTTTCCTACACATTCTTAATGGTTTTATTATTTTAAAAAAAGGTTTATTATACTATTTATTAATCTCTATTTCCTGTGTGTGTGTGGGGGGTATGTGGTGTGAGTACATATGTCTGAATGTGCAGGTTCCTTTGGAGGCCAGAAGAAGGTACGGATTTGCTGTGCTTGGACTTATGGGTGGTTGTGAGCAACCTGACTGAGGTGTGCTGGACCCAAGCTTGGGTCTTCTGAAAGGGCACCATATGCTCTTAACTTTTGAGCTATCCCTCTAGCTCCTGCTTTTCTATTCTAATCTGAAAAATTTCAAAGGAATGCTGTCTGTTGAATATGTGGAATTAGAAAGGGCAATAAGCATTCCTTGTAGAAAAGATGAGTTTGGAGCCTGACCAGGCAGCTTTGATGCTAGGTTCAGGCTGGCAGAGCACAGGTGGGGGCTTGAGCCCGGATGTTCTGGATCTCACTTATGGGACTTACTTCTCTCAGGAAGCTTTTTTTTTTTTTTTTTTTTTTTAAACATTGATTGATGATTGGTTGGTTGATTTTGTGCTGTATACGTGTGTATGCATGTGGAGCTCGGAGGCCAGGTGGCAGGAACTGGTTCTTCTTTTCCAGCATATGGGGATCAGACTGCCACCTCTGGTGTCTTTTCCTGCTGAGTGGTCTCAGCAGCCAGCCACGGCAGCTTTGCCACATCATCCAGTGACAATAAACCCAGTTTGGTGCTAATGGAAAGCGATTAATGTAGTTTTTCTTAGGTCCTAAAGTGTGTTTTTAGGTCTGTTCTGGGAGGTCTTGGCTCTGTGTGAAAACATGACTTCTTTTCTCTTTCCTTTTTCCCTTTTCTTTTCATTCTCATCTCTTTTTTGATTTGGGTTGCACTTTGTAGCCCAGGCTTACTCACAGCTCACCATGCATCCCAGGCCCATGGCAATCTTCCTGCCTTCCTCTCATCTCTTTTCTGTAAATAACTATATGAAGGTAACTTTAAAATTGGCTGATGACTTCCCCTGCCCCTGGCTGAGTCAGGAGCTGGGAGTGACTACCGCCCTGTTCATGCTGTTCAGATTTAAGTTACAGTCGGTCTATTTTTGCCTGATCTGGTTTGGAATGCTTATTTTCATACACAAAACACGAATAGCTGGGGACATGGTGTGGAGTAATGAAAAGAATAAGGACTGGGTCTGTTCTGTGGGTTCTGTGTTCCAGACTCAGCCTCACCACCACTGATCCTCAGCCTCACAGTTTCCCTCTGTAAAAAGGGAACAGCAGCAAGAAAGCAAGCAGGAAGACCCTCATGGGCCACTTCTTGCAAGCCGCCTCCTTCTCAAAGTTCTTAAATCCAACAATAATACTGGGAAATGAGTGCTGTTATTCTCTCCATTTTACAGATGGAGAAACTGAGTCACAGCTTTATAAGGGAGTAAGTACTCAGAGGAGAGCTGAGAAAGTGTTTAGGCAACAGCTGGAGAGTATGGCTTAGAATGGAGATCATACGCAACTTCACGCGATCCTGCCATTTCTAGAAAAATGTATCTATCATCAAAATAATCTGGAGAAAAGCTATTATTATAAAAGAAATTGAAAAACCATGACTGAAATTATTTGCAAGAAGGTCAGACTTAGTCCAAGACACACTGAGTGATTCACTTTAAACTTTTTCCCACTATTTCTTCTTTCATTTTGTAGCTTTAAGTATGCCTTTTGGTTTAAAGTAAAATCCATATCTCAGTTTCAATGCCATGAGCAAATCCCATGTTGGCATCTGATTCACTCTCTCATTTGCTTGTTGTGATGTTGGGCAAGACCTGAATTTGATGCTGTAGAGAGGGTATAAACACTCATAATCCTCTCAGCATGTGCTAAAATAATAGCAGATATGATAGTTTGATTTGCAAAGTGAGTGCCCTGCCAAGTTCTACCAGACCGTTTCTGAACCAATTCAGAAAACTAGGATTCAGCAGTGATCAAAGTGTCTCATGTCCTATTAATAGCAGAAGAAATTCCTGACTTGAAACCTGGCACACGGGGCAGGGCGCCTCCCGGCCAGACGAGCTTCTGGACCAGCTTTGCAGACGGTTGCAGGTGCTCCCCTGCTTTGAGAGGCCACAGGACGTGAAGATGGATGGAGTGGAATCAGGAAAGGGCTGCCTGCTTTGACTTAGGAGATACCACTGAAGCAACCACTTCCTCCCTGTGTCTCAAGCAGCATTTTAAAAGGCCATGATTTGGAGGTGTAGGGACAAGTTATCCCTCACTTATGTGCAGGTCTGATCAAAGTACACTAGCCTTTACGTAAAGCATTCATCAGCACTGGCCAGACTGCCGAAACAGCTGGGCAAGAATTAGCACTTACTGTCTTGGAAAGTTTTTCCTGATGGTTGTAATCTATCCTTCCCTCTTCCCTTGATCCCTAACCCCTGAAACCATGAGTATTATTTGTATTGTAGATTAGTTTGTATTTTCCTAGGATTATGTCTATGTCTATGTATGTATGTATACACACACACAAACATATATATATATATATATATATACCATCAGAGTATATACTTTAATGGAAGTAGCTCTTTTACTTATCACAATTATTTCCTTTGGAATAATGTGTTTGTCTTCTGTTTCTATCACAAAACACCTGAAGAGACATGCTTTATGAGGAAAGAAGAATTTTATTCAGATCTGGAAACTTAAAGTCCATGGTCTGGAGGCCGTGCTGAGGACGTCCTTGGCTGCATTGGTTTAATGTAGGAGTGGCCTCAATCCATAGCAACTTGTCCTTGAGGGAAACTACTGGGGTCCCAGAAGAGTTGGGGAATGCCCCCAAGGACCTAAGTGCCTTCTACTAAGTCCCGCCTCTTAAAGTCCCCACCACAAAATTGCTACACCGTCGTCGTTAATAACCAAGCTGTTAGCACGTAAAGCCATGGAAGGCAAACCACACCCAAACCATAGCAATAGCATTTACTCTTTAACTATTCCCTTTAACATTTGATATAACATTTACTCTTTAACTATTTTAAATCATCATCAAGAACATTCCTGGTAAGCCAGGCTTGGTGGCACACGCCTGTAATCTCAGCACTCTGGGAGGCAGAGGCAGGCAGATCACTGTGAGTTTGAGGCCAGCCTGGTCTACAAAGTGAGTCTAGGATAGCCAAGGCTATACAGAGAAACCCTGTCTCGAAAAAACCAAACCAAAACCAACCAACCAACAAAACGAACATTCACGGTGTTGCGTAACCTCATCACTATGCTGGTCCAGCACGTTGTATCATTTCTAAGCGACACTTGGCATCCATCAGAGCTCAGACACACCCACCGCAGAGCCTGAAGGCCTCCGGTGGCCGAGGACAGCTATGGGTGTGGCCCAACACAAAACCGTAGACTAATTGCAAATGTTTACAGCTTTCTCACACAGCTCTTGAGCGTTAACTTAACAGATGACAAGTGCCAGGTCACAGGAGCAGACGGCTGAACACACCTACACGTTAAGCAGTTATTTCTCATCCCCTGATCCTAGTACCTGAAAACCTTATCCTGTTTTCTATTTCTGTGAGTGTATCTATTTTGTATACTTACTGTAAATTGAGTTATTTTTGTCTCATTTCCTGCATCACCCAGTGATTTGAAGATTCATCTATACTGCGTTATGTAGGCACTTAAAAAAATCTATTTTATTTATGTTTCCTATGCCTCTTCCTCCCTTCTCCACCCCACTCCCTTCTAGCACCCTGACACCAGGTAGGAGAGAAAGAAGGTTCGTGGGGAGCCGGGGCAGAGTTGTCTTTAGCTACCTCCTGCTGTTTAGGGACTTAATTCCTTAGGGCAAGTCCAATCTTCATTTCAGGAGATCGCCAACTTCTCATGTGCATCAACAGCAGCCAGGATTAGCAGTGGGGAGCAGCTGCCTTCTTCCATGGAGCCCCGTTTCTCTGTCCAGGCTCTGGCATTTATCCCTCTCAGAGTCCTCAGAATTAAACTAACTGCAGCTGGCAAAGAGCCCATCTCAGAGCCTGCACAAGGAAAATAGTTTGCTGCTGTGGACAATCTGAATCAGCCCCATATCCCACACCTGGAATTTAAAACAACAACAACAACAACAACAAAATGAAACATGTTTATAGAACATAACCGAGTTCTTAAAGACACCAAAACTTCTACTACAGCCTTATGTATCAACACTTTATGCATTTAATGCTCCATTGTGTCAGTGCGCAACATTTGTCTGTACATTCACCCTTTGATGGACATTTGGGTTGCTCCCTTTGGCTATTGTAATAGTGCTGCCATGAGCATTCATATCAAAGTTTTTCTTTTTCCTGTGGGTGCACGTGTGTGTGTATGTATGTGCATATGTGGATAGGCATGCATGGAGGCTATAGGTTGTTTTCATCAGTGGGGACTCAAAAACTATAGGTTTTGAGACAGGGTCTCTTACTGAACCTGGGACTCATGGATTCAGCTGGTCTGGCTGACCAGAAAGCCTTAGGAATCTTTCTGTTGCTTCCATAGAGTTGGGATTACCCAGGCACTGGTGTGCCCAACCTTTTATGTGGGTGCTAGGAATCCCAACAGGTCCTCATGCTCTCGTGATGTGGTGGTCTGAATGAGAACACCCCCCATAGGCTCAGATGTTTGAGCCTATGGTTCACAGATAGCAGAACTGTTTGCAAAGGATTAGGAGGTGTAGTCTTGTTGGAGTAAATGTATTACTGAGAGTGGGACTTGAGGTTTCAGAAGCCCAAGCCAGGCTCAGTGGTTCTGTTTCTGCCACTGCCCAGTGGACCAGGCTGTAAATCTCTCAGCTACGGCTCTGGCGCCATGCCTGTCTGCTTCCCACCATGATCATCATGGACCAAATCTCCGGAACTGTAAGGTAGCCTCCAGTTAATGCTTTCTTTTATTGCGGTTGCCTTGGTTGTGGTGTCTCTTCACAGCAATGGAACCCTGACTGAGACACAGGGCCAGTGCTTCACCTACTGAGCTCTTCCCAGCATCCTGTGTATAAATTTCCAGTTGAGCATCAGTTCTTCTGAGTGTGTATCATAGAGCTGAATTAATGAGACATATGGTAACTCTTTAATTTATTGAGGAACCTTCCAATTGCTTCCCCAAATGCTATATCAATTTAAACCCCTTCCATCAATGCTCACATTCATTTATTATTTTTTTATGACTGTTCCAGTGTGTATGGAGTGGTATTTCTCTGTAGTTTTAATGTGTATTTCACTGGTGACCAATGCTGTTGAGCTTCTTGTCATGTGGTCATTGGTCATTTTTACATCTTCTTTAGAGAAGTTTCTATTCAAGTCTATCACCCCCTTTTAAGTAGAATTGTTTATTTTTTGCTGTAGAGTTATAGATGTATTTTATAAATTCTAGATACAACCCTCTTACCAAATATATGATTTTATGAGTATTTTTACCATATACTTTGGGTTTTCATTTGGTGTGATGATTTTGGAGGTCACCTGTGTGGCCAGTAATTGAAAATTTGGGCCTTTTGGCTCAGTGGTTAAGAGCACAGTTGCTAGGCCAAAGACACAAAAGTTTTGTTCCCAACATTCTTGTCAAGCAGTTTGCAACTACCCATGACTCCAGCGCTCTTCTGGCTTCCGTGGGAACCACATTCATGTACACATAACCCATACATGGACACACACAAACATGCACACTTTAAAAAGGTCAGGTCTTTTAAATGCTGAGTGGTGTGCTGTTTGATGGCTAGACCATAATCCTTGACGCCCTTAAGTTCCTTCTGGTTTGCAGCTGTTGAGGTAAAGCTGGTTAAGAACACTCCTTTTCACAAACACATTGGGACATGACTTAGACTTTGCCTTAGGTAAATATCAAGGCCATTGACAATTTACCCCTTTAGAAGCATGGATGTTATATGTAATAATCATTTTTTGGGTGAAGTTTCTTTGAGTGTTTTTTGGCATCTTTGAATAGAGCGCATAAGCACGGCCCTTCAAGGCACTCAAAGCACACTTGGGTTTTCACCTTAGTTTGGGGGCCAGCCACTCATCAGCCTAGTCTTTTCTTCTGATGGCGTCTCTCCCTGCAGTGTTTTTTTCTTTTGCATGTAAGTGTTACCACGGAAGATGGACTGCAAGGTGACTGAGACCACAAAGCCACAGAACTTCAAGCTGGAAGAGACCCTGGAAATCACTTAACTCTTGTTGTGGAGAATCGGGTCAGGGGCCAGTTAGCTGGCTCAGTGAGCGAGGGCACTGCTGCCAAGCTGATGACCTGGCCCTCAGACCCACAGGGGGAAAGAGAGGAGCTGATCCCGAAGCTGTCCTCTGACCTCCATAGTGGTGTCATACCATACACGCTCTCTCTCAGTGAAAACAAAGAAGAGGTCTGAGAAAGGAGCCTGGACTGAGCAAAAGCTCTCAGTCACTAATGTCTTAATCACAGCAGAGACAAGGTCTGGCCTGTGAGGTCATCTGGAGTCCACTGGTCCCACAGGCTCTGCTGAGGCTGGGCCAGCGCTGTGCACTTGTGATCTGTGGTATTCACAGGGAGCTTTGCTTCCTCCTGGGCTATCCCTCCTCGTCCTCTGACAGCCCTGTGAAGTAGGTAGGGATTAAGTAAGGAGTAGCAGCTTGGGGTCCTCTGCTGTGACTGGAATGTCCAGGCTCGGAGCCAGGCCTCCAGACTGGTCCTACTACCTCCCTTTTGCTTTGAATCCCACTGCTGTTTTTATGCCCACGGCTGCCCTCTCCTTTCAGGTCTCCAAGCTTCTCCCAGTGATGAACTGTGATGTGGAAGTATAAACTCTTCCTTCCTCCAAGTTGCTTTTGTTCCGTGTTTTATCACACCAGAAAGCTGACTATGAGGCTCCTCAAGGCACTTTTAATTTTAGGAATGCATTCTCCCTGAGTGGTAAATGACAGTGACTGCTGAACAGCAGAGTCATAAGGTGGACACTGCTTGTTTGGTAGTCACGGGCTGTTCTACTGGTTTCTGATCTCTTGAGTGTGAAGCTGTTTAGCTCCTGGGAGTGAGCATACATGCCAGTTTATGGCCACAGTGGTATTCTTCATTGTTTAGGCCAGTGTGGGAGTAATTGCTACTGTGGGTGGAAAATGCAGGCCTGGTGCTTCTTAGTGTGTGTGTGTGTGTGTGTGTGTGTGTGTGTGTGGTAACTGAACAGGAAGTCCTGTTCCATCTTGACCAGGTTTGGGTAATAAGAGGATCTGCAGGTGAAAGGTTCAGGAAGGTGAGCCTGAGTAGGCAGAGACAGAAGTGTGACTAATAAATTAATCGAGCCACTTCCTCCCAACATCCTGCCAGCCATCTTTGAGTATGAATATGGAGAAACTTCAAAAATATATTATCAAGTGGGAAAAGGCATTTTATTGAAATTATAGATAGTTGGTACGATAATGTGAGGAAGGGGAAGATGAACATACATTCAGAATTCTTCCCTACTAGAGCAGTGGCTTTGAGAGCTGGTTAACGTCAGGCTGAGCAGAAAGATGGAAGTCTGTGTGCTGCCACCCGGAAGGGGAGGAGACGCTGGCTGAGGGAAGCTGGGAAGATGGTCTTCAGTGGTGTGGGGTGGCCAGGAGCCAGCACTTGGCTGTGGTGTCACTAAATTCCAAATTGAATCTGTGTTTTGTTAGAAAGGATGTAAGGGGATTAGGAAAGGGGAAGGTCGCCCCTGCCAACCCAGTGACCTTCCAGGTTCCAATTCTGGCAAGTGTCTGAATATCTCACACTGAGAGAGAACTATATTTATACGGCGCCGCCCTGGGAAGGCCGGGTAGACAGGTACATCTGGAGCATGGCTTTTCCCCAAAAGAAAACCCCAAATGGCGAGAACTGAATCAGGATGTTTAATCAAAATCTCTTTCAGTGAATTTTAATTAAGCTTCTCAGGTTTTATAAATGTAAACCTGAAGGCTGGAGGAGAGGGCGCAGTGGGTAAAGATGTCTGCCACCAAGCTTGATGACCTGGTGCCAATTTCTGGGTCCCACATGGTAAAAGAGAGAACCTATTTCCATCCATTGTGCTCAGAGCTCCATACGTGTGCACATGATAGGAATGTGGATGCATGCGTGTGTGTATCACATTGACAAAATAAATATTTAACTTTATTAAAAAATAAAGAGAACGTGTAAAACATCTTCACAGCGGGAATGTCAAATGATACAAACCTTGGGGAGTCAGTGTTGCGATATCTAGCAAAATTACATGTATACTAAACTCTGCACAAGCAACCTACTTACAGGCCCTGTCCCAAGACACTGAGCAAAAATAGGCTACTTGTGCCTACAGCTCTCCACATTACTGTTTTGACCCTGGGAGGAGGCTGGCTGGGAGGAAAAAGTCATGCAAGTGGATGGGGATGTCAGAGAATAATAGGAGAAGAGGATCAAAGCCATATACATACACACATGCATGGAGTTATAAAAGAATTTCCAAAAGGGCAGGAGATAGTTTAAAATGGCCACTAGTGAGTGTTTTAGTCACTTTTCTGTGTGAAAAAATGCTGTTGATAAACTGCTGTAACCCAAAGCGACACAAAGGAGAAAAGAGTTTATTGTGGCTTATGGTTCCTGAGGGGTAGAGTCCATTGTGGTGGGGAAAATGTGGCAGCCAGAGCAGAGAAAGGGAGGAGGGGAGGGAAGAGAGGGAGAGAGAAAGGGAAGTTGGGCAGGGCTGTACCTCTCAAAGCCCATCTGTGCTGAGTATGTCCTCCAGCAAGGCTCCACCTCCTACAGTTTCTGTAAACTTTCTAAACAGCACCACCAATAGGAAGCTAAGTGCTCAGCTACATGAGCCTCGAGCCTCGGGATGGGACACACTTCGCACTTAAACTCCCCTGTGTAGGAGTGAGTGGGGTCAACACCAACACTGTATCCGATGGCACACAAAAGAGGGTGGTCTCCAGGGCATACTGGGAAATGCAAACAGAACTCAGAAGAGAAAGATAACACGCCTTCATTTGGGAAATGCGTACCTACTGCTTACTGTTTAAAAGGGATAATCAGAATGAGCACTCCAAGGGTTACCTACACAAAGAAGGAGGAACTGGGTAGGTGGGAAAGAAGCAAAACCTCTCTGAATTTGTAGACTTGACTCTGGAATCCTGGAGATATTTTTGTTAACTACATACAAAATTCATTGTTAAGGGGAAAGGGTAATCTCACAAAATAAAAAATAAAATAAAAACTGGGTTTCAAGATGATG
This sequence comes from Psammomys obesus, assembly GCF_907164565.1. Taxonomy (NCBI): domain Eukaryota; kingdom Metazoa; phylum Chordata; class Mammalia; order Rodentia; family Muridae; genus Psammomys; species Psammomys obesus. Next base: position 13,366,281 of record NW_026596125.1, read on the forward strand.
AATTAATTCAGATAAATGTAAATTGCAGTAAGTTGATTATATAACAATAGTTGAAGCTTGTATTTCTGTGTGAGTGTATTTGCGTGTGTCTGTGGAGACCAGAGGTCCATACTGGGCCTCTACCTTCATCCTTCTTCCTGAACCTAGAGCTGGCTGCTTTGACTGGGCTGGCTGGCACTCATCCCTAGGATCAGCCTCCCTCCATCCCCCTCACTGGGTTTACAGGAATGTGCTGCCACACCTAGCTCTGTGCACCTGCTAGGTACCTAAACTCAGCTCTTCATGTTTACAGAACAGGCATCTTACTCACAGAGCCATCTCCCCAGCCAAGGAACACAAATCAAGATAAAAACGAGGAGAAATTCTGGGGCTGTGTTTCTGTAGTGTTGCTAGTAACGATGTTGAGATTACCACCCTGACACCAGTGTATATGTGTATATGTATAGATCAGTGATTACACCCTGCATGAATATGCATGCATACTAGATAAGCATTTGTGCCCACATCATTAGAAACCAAAAATTCCAATTTGGAATGTGCAAGAGACAAAGAGAGAGGGAGAGGAAGAGAGAGAGAGAAGAGAGAGGGGGGAGAGAGAGAGACCAGTTTTACAATGAAAGATACAAAGTGAAAAATCCCATCATGTGAGATTTGAATTCGAAATACTCATATAAACTTCTTTTGGATTCTCTTTTAAGTATTTTCTAGCTCTGTCCCCTGGAAGGCACAAAAATGATGACCATTCTGATAGAGGGAATTCCTGTAACATCCGGATTGTGTCAAATCAGTTTTTATGTGAGGGCTGATTTCAAGTCCAGGACAGAAAACAAACAATAGCCTATTTTTATCAGAACACAAAGCAACTGTCAGGTATCACTGTGTCTTGTGAAAAGGACTTAGAGGCTGACTCTAGGGGCTCCAAGAATAGTACAATTTGAGCATTAAACAGCAGTGGATGTATAGGGATGCACCCCATGCCGGGCTGTTAGATGCTCCTTTGTGGTGTCATGCCAGGTTCACGGGACCCTCAGAGACCACCAGGAGACGACTTGATGCAATTGCAAGAGAGCTTTATTACGAGAGCGATCGAACTCAGGACCCAAGTCTCCCTGACGCAGCAGTAGAGAAGTGGGACCCTGAGCTCTGAGTGAGCAGGATTTTTAAAGGGAAAGTCTGTGAGCAGGGGGTTTCCATGACAGCAGGGGGGGGGCACAAGCCTTGGCATTACAGAATTGGGTGAAGTTTAACAGGGCAGCGTGACCTTTTCTGAGACACACAATCACAATGGCTAAGGTGTATAATCACAACGGCTATTTTTCTAAACATTATCTGAAACATTGGGGAGAATTTTCCCACTCAATTCTCAACCGATTCCTATTGATTATTGCCAGGGAGTTTGTCTCTATTTTTCTATGAAGCATTTATTCTGTTATATTTCCTGGAGGCTGTTGCTAGGAGAGTTTACTTTGTTTTCTGCCAGGTGTACATTCTGTGATATTTCCTGGTACCTGAATTCAGTTCCCAGTCAAAATCTTTATTTCAAAATGGAGTTATAGTCAGGCCAACTCAAACTCTTCAGTGGTTGTCATGCTGTTGGGTTGTGTTAAGGATGCTGTGCTGTGGGGCTCTGTAATAGTGAAGAGGTGGATCAGTGCACTTGGGATTCCCTTTCACGTACCGGGCTGGGGCGGAGCATTCTGGAAGTAAACAGCAACGGGATTGGCCTTAGGTTGATAGTTTTTGAAGCTGATGACGAGTCTGTGGGAATTCATCCTGTTTTCTCTGCCTTTGTATAGCTTGAGACTGTTCATGACAAAAAGTTAAAATGTGACTCCAGCTCAGCCCGCAGCCAGTTGTCAGCAGCGTGCTACCGAGCTGTGTGCTCTCCCCTCTGGAATCATCTGGGACGCTGTCTTGGTTATTTCCTGTGGCTTTGATAAAATACTGAGAGCAAAGCAATTTGAGAGAGAGGGGGTTTATCCTGGCTCAGAGCTCGAGGATTCGTCTGACCTGGCTGGGAAATCAAGGTGGCAGAGGCTCCAAGCAGCTGGCAATGTTGATGTTCATTATCAGAGAGGGAGGAGGGATGGATCATGTCGGCGCTAAGTTCCCCTTCTCCAGTTCATGCTCCAGGATCCCAGTGGAGAAAGGGTCCCGCCCACGGCTGACATAATCCAGATGACCTGGAATGTGCATGCCTGTAGACCCATCTCCCAAGTGACCACTGGAGTCTGTCGAGTTGAGGACTAGGACTGGCTGTCACAGGTTCTGACACTCATCTCCCTGGCTCCAAAGTTTACCGTCTTTCTCTCTAATTCTGCAGAACTTGGGTTTTTCTGGGCCTAAATTTTTTCCAGATTGTTTAACTTGAGGGTTTGTGGGGCCCGTGTTCCACACCTCAGTTTCTTCGGCCAGCCTCACTCAGTTGTTGGAAGGACTTCACGAAATGGTCCATGTTATGTTTAATGTAGTGCTTGCCAAGGGTTAAGGCTGAATTCTTCACATGTAAAAGAGCAGATGGGGCCTGGTGAGATGGCTCATTGGACAAGGGCACTCGCCACCAAACCTGACATGGTCTGAACCCACGTGGTGGAAGGAGAGAGGTAACCCCACAAACTATTCTGTGACCTGCTGTGCCATAAATGTATACCCACAAATGAATAAACAACAAAAAGATTTTTAAAATGTAGAAATGCAGCTTATAGGGACTTGAAGAATCTGAGCGCTGGCCTGGGGAATTGTGAGTGGAGGTGGCATGTAGCTTGGCCGCCCATACTCAGCCACAGCCTGACTTGGGGGCTCCGAGGTAGTCGAGTCTAGGTGTGGAATTGTGCTTAGGCTCGGCACAGAGACTTAGCACTCTGAGGGAGACAGCTTTTCCACCTGGTCGCCCTTGTTTGGCTGTGTGATCTGGTAGGCGCCTGAAGGGCTGCCTGGGTGGGTCAGTGGGAAAGTGAACAGCAGTGAAGACGGAAGCCAGCAGAACTTTGCCATCCCAGGACTGGAAGGACAACGCCATCCTGCCCTTTCCAAGCAAGCACCTCATTTCCTCCCTTTTCCCGTTTCCCTCTTACAACATTACTTAGTGCCCCCGCCCCACCCCCGCCACTCAAGCCACAGGCTCTGAAATCTCATCTGAGGACCGTTCCACGTGCCCTTTAAGAGGTCCTGGCAGAGGCGCTGGGCACCTGGGAGGTGCCCGAGAGCCTCACTGATCACAGACTCAGTCACATGAGACCTGAAGTTCCTTTCTCCCAACACACGTGACCTGCCCTGTGGCAGGGGGCTTGGGTGTGAGCGAGCTGTAGGCCCAGGGAGGTGAGGCCAGAGGGAGCCTTGATTTATGAACTGTCCAGATTTAACCGAGGCCGCAGCACTTTTATTAATAGAACATGCTGCATTTCCTTTTTATAAAAATATGAAGATCATTGCGCTCAGGAAAATGCCTGGTGACTGTGTGTCTTTAGGGCACGCTGATCACCAGGCTAAAATTAAAAGTGAAGTCAGGCCCTTCCTGGGTTTATTTTTAACTCGGTTTAGCATATGAATGTGAATGTGAAGTCTTTCTTTAGATCTCCCTTAACTCAATTACTCACTTATGAGGAGCATCCACCCCTGGAATTCCTGAGCCGGACCGGGTGGGCCTAGAGTCCTGAGCCCCGTCCCCTGCCCTGAGCATTTGTGTATCTTCCGCGGGCGGTGTCACTCGTTTGAACGTTAAGGTGTGTTCAGCCCCTATACTGAAAACGGAGGGGAAAGCCATGCCATTGCTGCGCTCGGACTCGGCCGCGACGTCTCCTCCCAGGGCTCGCCAGCTCGCCAGCAGCCACTAGGGTTGCAGAGGAGACCCTGCGTTGCAGGAGAGACCCGGCCACTCAAGCTGAGAGTGCCCGCGCTCCTGGCCCGGCATTCCAAGGGAGACTGAGTGACAGGTGGAGAGGGAAGGAAAGGAAAAAACCCTAGCAAGTGTTTTCCTGCCCAGAGAGCTTTGATGAGTGACAGAAAGCCGCAATTGTTGGAAGGCTTTAGCGTCTGCCCTGTGGGGACCCTGTGGGGACCCTGTGGGGACCGTAAAGACTGAGGTAGGGGCGGAGTGTGTTCTGAGGCTCAGCCTGACAAGGCTTCTTGTGAACTTCATACAACAGTGTCCAGAGATCCAACTGATCATTATAAATCCCTTTGCTTGTTATTGCTGCTGCTTCTTCTTTTTTAATTTGTAGAACAATGTAAACCCAATGACTTGTGTGGGAAAAGTATCAGCTAGCTCAGGAATCGTCATTCTTCTTGCTTGTTTACCTGAATACACATCGAGCTTAACATCTTAGGACAATGGTTTGGCAGGACATGGTGGCTCATACCTATAATCTCAGCACTGAGCAGACTCAAGGGCAGCAGGCTGAGGTTCAAAGCCAGTCTGGGCTACACAGTAAGACTATCTCAAAATTTTTTGTTTTTTATAATTTATTTTTATTTTATGTTCATTGGTGTTTTGCCTGAAGGTATGCCTGTGTTAGGGTGTCAGAAGCCCTGGAATTAAAGTTATAGACAGCTGTGAGCTGTTGTTTGGGTGCTGGAAATTGAATCCAGGTCCTCTGGAAGAGCAGCTAATGCTCTTAACCACTGAGCCATCTCTCTAGCCCCCCACCCCTAAAATGTGTTATTTAACTACAGAAAACACTTACTTCAGTTTCCCCCACAGCAGCATGGAGGATAAGTGGACTAATAACTAGGTTAATTGAAATGGTTAGCTCTGCATGGTGCCTCACCCCTGTAATCCCATTTCAGAGGCTGAAGCAGGAAAGATTGCCGAAAGTATGGCTCCAGCCTGGGCTACAGTGGTGAATTCCAGGGTAGTCTGGGCTACAGAGTAAGGTTCTGTCTCAAAAATAAATAAAGTTAATTTAAAAGTTGGGAGTGGAGATGTATGTTTGTAGTCCCTGCTGCTCAGGATGTTGAGACAGGATGGGGCGGGAGTTCAAGGCCAGCTTGGGCTATTTACTTATAAAAGCTCAGACTAAACATATAAGCAAGCAAGCAAACAGATGGTTACAGAATAGTTTTCCTACCCCAATGCTTGGTTCAATTCCCAGCAGCATTAATAAATAAATAAACAAATAAATAATTGATACAGAAATGACTTAATGAGTGCTATGTGCCTTTTTTCAGTCAGCTACTGCTGTCCACAGCTGGAGAGCTCTGAGCGTGTTTACAGAGCAGGGAGCACGGGGCAGAGTGTGTGCATGTGTTCATTTTACTTTGGGAGCAGAGCAGTGGTATTTAAACAGTGAGCTCTGTCTACATACCATTTGCATTTTCTGTTAAAAGCACTCCAGATGAAGTATGATGTGTTTAAAGGCCATCTGTCTGAAAAGTAGCTCAGGGGCTTTTGCCTGTCATTCAACAAGCCGGATACTTATATGCCTTAGTGTTTCTTTAAAAAGAAGAAAAACAAAACCTTCGGGTTAAATTACATCATGTTGTGGCTCGGCAGACTGCTTTCAAGTCTGCAAACCCCACACCTTTAAAATTTAAGTGTTATAGGTCTCCAGTTAGCCAAAGGGAGTGGTGGGAATAGGGAAGGCCTGAGCACTGCAGTGAAGTCCACAGCGATTGGTAGACACTCTGCTAGCTTCCTGATGAAACCTCGGACTTGGTGGTAAATGAACAAACTCATGGTTAGAGTTGCTGAAATCTTTAAATCCATTCTGTTTCATGCCATTCAGCTGTTCCTGATAGTTTTCTTTTTCCTCAGGACTCAACTTCACCAAATGACTTTGAAGTTTCTTTTTTTCTTTTCTTTCTTTTTCTTTTTCTTTCTTTCTTTTTTTTTTTTTTTGAAAGCCTTTAGCTTCACATTCATTGATTGTCCCCATTGGGGGATATTTTTGTCTGGTTCTTTGCTGGCTTAATCTTGACCCCTTAGGGATCTGATGGTTTCCTTCTAGGAGTTTCAGCCTAATTGCAAGCAGTGGTCTCAGTCACTCTGGTCTCTCTAGGGACCTTTGGCTAGTACAGGAAGATGGATAAGAAAGTTAAGCTTGTGGCACATTCTTACATGGTTCTCTGAGGGTCCTTCAGAGCAGGGCATCTTAAGCTTTCCATCCTCCACTTCTTCACTACGAATTTCTTACATGAGCTGGGGTAAGTCAGTACGTTAAATAGTTATATAAACCAAACATGGTGATAAGTTCTTAGTGTGTTTTAAAACAGTTCCTTCCTATACATATAATTTTATCACTTACTAAAGCTGGAAGCAAGTTTGCAAGCCAATGAGATGAACATGCTTGTTTATTTTTACCTAAAAATTTTAATCCTGGCTAAATATTTGAGACTGAAGGAGGTAAATGATCTTAAGAGGTTTTCTGAGTTGATCAGCATTTTAATGCTATAATTGCCAACAGTGAGCATTCTGCTTCTCATAAATTTCTATTACACAATGGCAAAAGTATGTTTAATATTGAGAATTCTGATTCTTATAAATGTCTATTACACAATGGCAGAAATATGTTTAGGACTCTTTCAGAAATTGTTGAGAATTTTGTTTGAAAACCCAAGTTAACTTAAAAAAGTAGGCATAAAACTCAAGCCAGAAAAACATATAGCAGTTATTATTTTATTTTTATGTATTTTCCATACCCTTTTAAAATTGAAAATAGATTTTTTTTTCATGCAATATATTCTGATTATGGTTCCCCCCAACTTCTTCCAGATCCCCCCACTCGCCCACCCCCCTAAATCCGCATCTTTATAAAAAAACAAAAACAAAAACAAAAACAAAACACTTGAGTAGGGCAAAACAAACAAATTAACAGAAAAACAAAGAACCAAAGAAAAGGCACAAAAAAATACATATAGAAACATAAACATACACACACATTGAAAACACAGAAATCCCACTAAAAACACAAAATTGGAAATCATAATATATAATATATATATCATATATATAATATATAAGCAAAAAACCTGCAAGGTAAAGAAAAAAGTGCCAGGCAAAGAGTTGTGAGGCATAGAACCTCCAAAAATGCCTTTAAGTTAGCTTTGTGTCGGCCTTCTACTTCTGGGATGTGGCCTTAAGAGTGGTTTGTTCACCCAGCGAGACTCTGCTGGAGAAAACCAATTTTTCACTTGGGAGTGGTTATCAGTTGGAGATAACTTTGGCTTAGAGATAAGGGTGAATGTCCTTTCTCACTCTCAGCTGGGACCTCTCTAGGCCCAGACCTGGGCAGGCCCTGTCCATGCTGCCCCAGTCTCTGAGTGCATCGGTCCTGCTGTGTTTAGAAGGCTGTTCGATTGCCGTCTTTCATCCCTTTTGGCTCTTATAATTCTTCGTCTTTCACAGGGTTTCCTAAGCTGTGAGGGAAGGGAATTGATGGAGATAGACCGTTTGGTACCTTATTCCAAGGTCTCTCACCCTCTGCTCTCACCTCTCCCATTTTCTAGCTGTGTGTCTCTGTGTTAGTCCCCATCTGCTGCAGGAGAAGCTTCTCTGATGATGGCTGAGTGAGACACTGGTGTATTGGCTGGTTGTCAGGCCTTGGGCACTGCTGCACTGTTGCGTCTTGCACTCAGGTCACCATTGCGGCTCCAAGGCTTTGTAGCTAGGTTGGTGTTTACCTTTTCTTCTGGTAGCATGCGAGTACCTTCCAGCACCCTGAACTCAAGTCCGCAGAGGTGCAGGCTCCAGGCAGGCACCAGCTGGACTTTCCCATGTTCAGTGAGTTGTGTAGTGCCGCCTTCAGCAATAGGGCCTAACTATCAGTTTGTGGAGAGCCGCCAGTTTCTTTGGCAATGGCCTGGGTTGTTGGGGCTCCCAGGGGACGTGGTTAGATGTAACCCTTTCAGAACGGGAGTCTTCATTTGGTGAGGAGAGATGTCCAGCTCTGTCTCCCCTGTTATTTGGTGATTCCATTTAGATTATCTTACATTTTAGGAAGGTTCTATTATATTAAGTTTTCTTAAAACCCTTCAAATGACCCTTGATTTTAGCGAAACAGCAGTTTTAACATCAAACCTTATAACAAATTTAACCTGCTTTGAATGAGAATGGCTCCCATAGGCTCATATGTTTAAGTACTTGGTCCCCTGTTGGTAGAACTGTTTGGGAAGGATTAGGAGGTATAGCCTTGTTGGAGGATGTGTTTCAAAAGCCCACAGCTCCCAGTGTTCTCAAAATTGAACTCTCAATTGTTCTTGCTTCCATGCTTTAGCTCCACTGTCATAGACTCTATCCCTCTGAAACCATAAGTCAAACTAAACACTCTTTATAAGTTGCCTCATGGCATATAAAATTAACTAATACGCAACACAAAGACATACTTATTTTGATAATTATATACTTAGGAAAATATTAAAAAGTCTTCTTTTTGTTGACTAAATCATTATGTCTTATAATCACAGAAAACTATGTATAGTAAAAAAACTGCAGCTCATAAAGTACAATAGACTGGAATCTGAGCTGAGGCATTTCAGAAGGGTATCAGAGCACGCACCACGCAAAGCTTACAAGTGATGTATTCAGAACCAAGACTGCAGCAAAGTCACTCCATGATACACAGACCAGTGCTTCCTGGACAGCTGGAATTCATGAAATACTTGACTTTGGATTAATTTTTTGGTCCCTGTGGGTTCAGGTACCTTTCTTTTTATGTGGTCCACTACGTTGTGACATAACCTCACATGGAGCCCATACCTTGTTCTAGTACCGTATCATAATTTTCCTTTCTTTTCCTTATGTGACCTGTAGTGTTGATATCCTGGAGCTGATCTGGCCTCCCTTTTTTTTAAAGTTTAGATTTACCTAATTTATGTGTGTGTGGTTTGCCTGCGTGATATGTGCACCGTTTGCAAGCAGTGCCCACAAAGGCCGGAAGAGGGCACCAGATCCTCTGGAACTCACATTACAGATGGTTGGGAACCACCGGGTGAGTGCTGGGAACCAAACCCTGATCCTTCGAGAGAGTAACAGGTGTTCTTAACCGCTGAGCCACCCCTGCAATCCCTGTCCTTCCACTTCCTTGAGCCTCCCCTCTTGTGACATAGAGCATTTGTGGAGTTACATGAGTGTCCTGAACAGAAAAGTGTGCAGTACTGACAGCTGAAACAGGCACTGAAAGGACCAGAACACGTGAGCATAGACGGTTTGGAGGAGAGGAAGACTCACCTCCCCGCTGGACAGAGCTGGACTGGGGGAGATTTCCCCATTCCACTCCGAACAGCATGGGGTTTAAAGCTCGTGAATTATCATTTCTGGAAATTCCTTTGCAATGTTTTCAGGCTGTACTGACTGAAATGGCAGGTGGTGGGCAGCAACTGAATTATGTGCAATTTTGTATTGCTCTTCTTAATATTATATTTAAACATTTCCTCTACAGATGTGTAATTTAACTCTTATAACTGTGTGACATTCTGCTGAAATGATGTCATTACTCACTTGCTGATGGACAGTTGTGAGCACAACTGTGAAGGGACTGGTCTTGGTAGCACATGGCTTTAATCCCAGCGTTTAGGTGGTAGAAGTGGGCAGATGTCTGTGAGTTCAAGGTCACGCTGGTCTACATTGTGAGTTCTAGGCTGGCCAGTGTCTAAAGACAAAACTATAACAGGTGTCCTCGTTCATACAACTTCACAGTATTTCCCAGGAGTGGGATTACTAGGTTAAAGGGCATACATATTTTTAAGTTGGTCTTGACCTATTTTCCATACTGCTTTACAATAGCAATAGTTTAAGGCATCGTCAGTAACCTTTGAGGGCTTGAGTTCACCACAGCTGGGGCCTCTCCGCCTGGGTTTCAATCCTGCCTTGCCACTTGCCGCTTATCTGTGTGATTGTGAACAAGTTAGTTCACCTTGCTAGGCTTCAGTTAGCCGTCTCTGTAAATGGGGGCGCTATGTGCGTGATGTAGCTTGACATAAGGCAAGGGTCCTGTGCTGTAAGTCTCCACTGTGGTGGTGAGAGGTGGTGGACCCACGAGCGGCAGGAGCTGGAAGGTGCTGTCATTGCTTGTAGGTGCTACCCTGGAGGGGATTAGTAATGCTCCCCCAGGACTCCAGTTAGTGACTGCAGAGAGCCTGGCTCTGTGAAGTCCTCTGGCCTTTCTGTCTCACTGTGATCTCTCTCTCTCTCTCATGTTGTGTTGTGTGGAGATGTGGTCAAGGAGGCCTTTGACAGAGGGCTTTCTTTTCTTTTCTTTTCTCTTCTTTCGTTCTTTTTGTTGTTGTTGTTGTTTTGAGACAGGATTTCTATGTGTGTATTTGACTCCTAAACTCACTTTGTAGACCAGGCTGGCCTCGAACTCACAGTGATCCACCTGCCTCTGCCTCCCGAGTGCTGGGATTAAAGGCGAGTACCACCACGGCCATCCTTGACAGAGAGTTTTCTACAGTGCCATTTAATCTTTTACTTTCAGCCTCCAAAACTGTGAGTTACACAAACGTCTTCTGTGTAATGCACCCAGCCTAGAGTATTTTGTTATAGCTCCAGGAAACCGTCTCTGACAGGGCTTGACTGCAGTAGCTGCCTTTTAAAAGTTAATACTGGGTAGAGTGCTGAGGACGTTGCCTAATATTGCGCTTCTTAAATAAATGCACTGCTGTAGACAACGATAAAAACCTAGTAGAATTAACATGGTATTGAAAATAGCATGTGCTGGCTAGTCTTATGCCGGTTTGACAGGCAAAGTGGAGTTGTCTGAAAGGAGGAAACCTCAGTTGAGGAAATGCCTCCGCAAGACCCAGCCACAGGTATTTTCTTAATTACTGATGGATGGGGGAGGGCCCCGCCCATTGTGGGTGGGGCCGTCCTTGGGCTGGTGATCCTGGGTTCTGTAGGAAAGAAGGCTGAACGAGGGGAAGCAGGCCAGTAAGCAGCACCCTCCGTGGCCTCTGCATCGGCTCCTGCTTCCAGGGTTCTGTTTTGCCTTTCCGTGGTGAACCGCAATAGGAAATTGTAAGGTGAATAACCTCTTTCCAGCCCACCTTGGTCACCGACTTTGTAACAATAGACACCTTAAGACATAGTGTTACATTTTTATTAACATTGTTTCCAAGAAGCACCCCCGGAAGACATTGCCTCTCCTCCCTCAGCCTTCTGCTCCCAAAGTCTGGGATTACAGGTGTGAATCGCCACCCCTGGCTTCCTTTAAGCCCTTTTTCTAGAAAGGATTAAAATAATTAAATGTTGATTTATAGATATACATTCATATCCCTTAAGAATTCTGTAGGCCTAAACCTTTTCATTGATTTTTATTTTGTGTGTGTGTTTCGCATGCATGTGTACTGTGTGTGGGAGAACCGGACCTGAGGTTACAGATGGCCGCGAACTGCTGACCTGTCTCTCCAGCTCCTCTTTAGTCTTTGAACAGGATCTGTGTCCGGAGGAACAGAAGTGCTGGGCATACTCTTCCCTTTTATTATGTTTGCGGGTGTTTCACCTGCTTCTGTGTCCGTGCAGTCTGTGTCTAGTGGGGGTGGTGTGCGGAACAGGGACAGACACTGTGAGCCACGCTGTGGGGGCAGGGATCGAACTTAGATCCTGTGGATGAGTGGCTGGTGCTCTTATGCTGAGCCATCTCTCCTGGGGCTTGAATTTTGGTGAGGAATTTATATGCGAGGAGGGGCGTGTATAAAGGGCTCTTTGAGAGGTAAACTTTGCCTCCACAGGAGCCTTTGGGTTTCCCCGTGAGCACACTGGGCTGCTTGTCGCCGCCTGGAGGCGGGGTGACGCTGGGATGAGTGCTGTGGCGAGACCCGGCTGCCTGGTGAGTGGAGGGAGCGGCAAGGGCTCGCTTGGAACTGGGATTAAAGCCACTGTGCGCCATTCCGTGGGGACTCGCCACTGTGGCTTGGGTCGACGCCAGCCCTCCTCCCTGAGATTCCAGGGGTCTCTGATGAGCAGATCCAGCCTTTCAACCTTGATAGGTGCTTGGGAACTGAAAGCGAGGGAAGCCTCCGCGGTGGTTTCTCCTGCTGCTGTCCCACGCGCATGTCCGCAAGCGCTTTGCTGATCCGGCATCGCGGGGTGGGGTGGGGATCTGCCTTGCTCCCACCCACGGAATTTGGGGAGTCTCTGGTCAGCCCCCTCCCCCCAATTCCCAAGAGGCAGGCCCAAAGCTGACCCAGACTCAAAGACCCCGCAGAGCCAGCGCTTTAACGCTTCCTTTCAAATAAAGCTTAAGCAGCGCCAGGAAAGCAGGCTCTCCAAAGTCAGATGCTGTTTGGAAAAGCACTTTGGCTGCGTGTGTGTGTGTGTGTGTGTGTGTGTGTGTGTGTGTGTGTGTGTGTGTGTGTGTAAATCGGTCACTCCCCTCCTTCCCGTTTTTGTTTGCCCCCTCACCTTCCGCACACACATGTGAGTATGCAGAGGGCGTGGCCCCTGTGAAGGCCAGCGGGCAGCCTGGGGGGAGGGGTCCTCCACCTTTTGTTTGAGGCGTCTCTCAGTGGCCTAGAACTTTCCCTTGTCTCCAGGCGCAGGCAGGGATCTTCCTGACTCCTGCTCAGTGCAAGACCTCAGTTTAGAATCAATCTCAAGCCCGTTTTCAGAGGATCAGCAGACTTGATTATAATCTAGAGATACAGATGCTTTTGTCAAGGTCTCAGGGCCCAACTGTGTGTCCCAGGTTCCCGTGGATCACGCGGAAGCTCCTTGGATTGACGCTAAATCTGCTTAATCCAGGTAATTTTAACTGCATTAGAGGCTGTGTCTTCACAAGCTGGTGTTGTCACAAGCGTTAGGATGACCACCGCTCAAGTCTTAGCGCTCATGCTCAGAGTCTGGCTTCTTCAGACCGTCAGCGTCTGTGTATTCCCGGCTCTTTCTCCAACTGGTTGGCGGGTTTGGAATTTAAAACAATGTAAGCCACACAGGGAGCATGGCTCTCTTGTGTGGCTGTATGCCTGTCCATACTTACAAACGAGTTTGGGAAACTGACTGGGAGTTATGGAAGTGTCTCACGTACCATCCTCCAGGAGCTTGTAACTCAGCCTCGGGAATATGGCAAACAGAGCTGGCACGTCCAGTAGCTGTTCCGAGAAGGATAGAGGTCCCTGGTCAAGGGCACGGCTGCTGCTTTGGATGTTCTTAACTGACAGATTTGTGGAATGCAGATTACGCTGGTCGGAAGAGAACACTAGGATTGGGCATTGAGGAAGTTGGGGGAAAGCCCCCGAGGAAGTGGTAAGGGAGGAGCCGTGAAGCAGGGAGAGGCTTATGGGCACGCAGAAGCAGTGAGTGAGGTTGCCTCCTGTCTTACTGTTCTGTTGTTGTGAAGGGACACTGTGACCAAGGCGCAGGTGGGCAGGCAAGCAGATGAGACAGGCAGGAGGGCAGGCAGGTAGACAACAGGCGGGCAGGCAGGTGAGGTGGGCAGGTGGGTAGGCAGGTGAACAAGTGGTCAGGCATGGTGCTGGAGCAGTAACCGAGAGCTTACTTCCTCCTGATCCACAGACAGGAAGCAGAGAGAGAGAGAGAGAGAGAGAGACTGGTATAGACATTTGAAACCTCAAAGCCCACCCACAGTGACACACTTCCTCCAATAAAGCCACATCTCCAACTAGGCTACACCTCCCAATCCTTCCCAAAACAGTTCCACTAGCTGGGGACCAAGCATTCAAACATATGGGGCCATTCTTGTTCAAACCACCACATGTCCAGGGGAAACTGTGGTGAGATGAAGAGAGACAAAAAATACCCCCCCCCCAAAATAAAACAAAATAAAACAAAAAACCCTCCTTTCAAGATAAGGGTTTATTATATAATTGTGATTGGAAAAAATAAAGAGGATGATGGTTTAAGTTTGGTTAGAGTCTTCAAAGTCAAGATCACAGGCTTCTCCTTGAAGCCACCACAATCTCTCTCACCATTACTATCATTACCATCACCACGACCATACCACCATCACCACCACCACTGCCACCATCACTACCACCACCATCACCACTACCACCATCATCACTATCACCATCATCACTATCACCGCCACCATCACCACTACCATCACCTTCATCACCACCACCATCATCACCACCATCACTATCACTATCATCACCATCATCACCATAATCACCATCACCATCACCACCACCATCACTGTCACCATCATCACCATCACTATCATCACCATAATCACCATCACCATCATCACCACCATCACTATCACCATCATCACCATCACCATCATCACCATAATCACCATCACCATCAACATCACCATCATCACCACCACCATCACTGTCACCATTACCACCATCACTATCACCATCATCACCATCACTATCATCACCATCATCATCATCATCACCATAATCACCATCACCACCACCATCACTGTCACCATTATCACCATCACCACCACCACCACTGTCACCATTATCACCATCACCATCATCACCACCACCACTGCCACCATCACTATCACCATCATCACCATCACCATCATCACCACCACCATCACTGTCACCATCATCACTATCACCATCATCACCATCACCACCATCACCATAATCACCATCACCATCACCATCACTGTCACCATTGTCACCATCACCATCATCACCACCACCACTGCCATCATCACTATCACCATCATCACCATCACCACCATCACCACAATCACCATCACCACCGCCACCATCACCATCACCACCACATCACTGTCACCATTATCACCCCTGATACTTCCACAGCGTTACTCCTACCAGCACCACAGTCATCATTGCCCGCTAATGTGTGCTGTCACCTTACAAAATGCAGCCCTCACATAAATGGCACATTATCAGGTCCTCAAACAAACAACGAAATAAGCAGATCTGATGTCTAACTTGTAGCAGAGGACACGGGGTGAAGAAATAGCTTTTAGCTAGTATGTGGCAGGGGTGGGGTTCAGATGGACCAGTCACACAGACCTGGTTCATCTTTGGTAACATCACCTACTAGCTCTGGCCTGTCTTGCCGGTCTCTGAGCTCATATTTCCTTAGATATGAAAGAGAGATGTGTGGTTAACTGCCATGGGCCTGCATTTCACACACGTATGCAGGGCCCCTGAGCACTGGAAGGCATGAGGAGGAGGTCCCCTTCAGGTGGATTTCTTTGGCAACTACCTGCAGTAATACTTAGCCAGTGCAGGTCGTAGGTGCTGGATCCTTTCCAGGGAGGCCAAGGAATGGGCTCTGAGTTCTCCATGTCTTTAGGTGTCACTCTAAAAACTGAACCCATTTCTCTTTGTCTTCCAAGAGTTGGAGGGTAGAACCGGGATGTTGCCATTGGGCTGAGATCTGGCACAGGCTCTGGTACCAGTTGTGCATTCCAGGGGCTGAAATGGGGATCTGCTGAGATTACCAGCGTCGTCTTCTGCCAGTTCCTGCTTCCTGTTGGGCTGACATAGCTAAGTGCCCTGTGTCTTTCAGAAGAGATTGAAAGATTCTTAGTGGTCAGTTGTTCAACAATGCAGGAAACGATTATAAGCAAGACAGTTAAACAAACATAACAGAAAAAAATAGCATTTACAAATGCTCGTAGGAGGAAATAGCAGCTAGAGATGCCAGCCTCAGTAGCAATGACCAAAGCTACTCGATGCTTCTCATACTAAAGTCCTGTGCGCCCCAGAACTGTCTACTTGGTGCTTTTTTGGGGGTGACAGTCTATGGTTATAGAGTTTGTCCCTTTACGTTGCTATATCTATGGATTTCAAATCCACCAAAGGGTCTGTAGCCGTGGTTCTCAAGCTTCCTGATGCTGTGACCTTTAATACAGTTCCTCATGTTGTGTGACCCCAGCCATAAAATTATTTTTGTAACTTTAATTTTTCTACAGTTATGAATTGTAATATAAATATCTGTGTTTTCCAAAGGTGTTAGTTGAACCCTGTGAAAAGGTCATTTGACCAAGCCAAAGGGGTCACAACTCACAGGCTGAGAAACACTGGTCTACAGAGATGAACAAGTTCTTTCCTGGCTTGTGACAAGTTTTTATTATTGTTCTTTTTCTTTAAGATTTACTTGTTATTTCATGTGTGCAAGCATTAGTCTATGCATGCGTACCTGTTCATGCCTGATGGCCATGGAGATCAGAAGAGGGTGTCATATCCCCTGGCACTGGAGTTACAGAGGGCTGAGAGCCCAGCCCTCTTGCTGGTGCTGGGAACCAAAGTCATATCGTCTGCAAGAGTGGCCAGTGCTCTGAACTGCAGAGCCATCTCTCTAGCCCTTGGCTTTGAATCCTGGATATAATCAAAAGTGGCTTTGCTGGAATCAACAAATACTTATTTTTTTTTCTGCTTCTGACTCAACTTGAGGCACAAACAAAAATAAAAGTTAAAATATTGTAAAATATATAATTTGTTTGAAAATGTGAAAAGTTTATTAAAAATCCATTGTCTGTAAAACTTTTAGCTTTTAAAATGAGCCCAAGGGTCAGTTTGGTGCTATCTGAAGACATATTTGGGTGATTAGGAATTTTGGGAAGACTGGAATGTTATCCATTATTTTTCAAAGTTTATTTATATATTTAAGAGGGTTTTTTTGTTGTTTGTTTTTTAAATGTGGGCTAGAGAGATGGCTCAGTGGTTAAGAGCACTAGCTGCTCTTCCATAGGACCAGGGTTTGATTCCCAGCATCCACACAATGCCTCATAACCATCTATACCTCCAGTTTCAGGTGATCTAATGCCCCCTGCTGGCCTTTATGAGTACTGCATGCATGTGGTACACAGACATATAGGCAAAATACCTATTCACGTAAAATAATAAAATTATACTTATTTATTTAGTGTATATATGTGCAGACAGGGATAGGCTGGGTGTGGGTGGTGGCACATGTGTAGAATTTCAGAGCAGGAGTCAATGCTTCTACGCTGGGATTAAACTCAGGTCGTAGCTTTGATACCTTTACCTGCTGAGCCACCTCACCAGCTCATTTTTCATACTTTTTAATGGGTACATTTTATTTTTAAAATACATTTATTTATTGGCTGTGCATACTGTATCAATTGTGTGTGCATGTGCTATAGTGCTCATGTGGAGCTCAGAAAACAGCTTACTGGGATATGTTCCACCCTGTGAGTCCAGGGGATCGAACTTTGGTCACTGGAGTTAGTCGGGAGGGCCTTAGTCTATGGCCATCTCACCCCCCAAAGTATGTATTTGTTGTGTAACGATTTCCTCCAAGACTGAAACATTCCATCCTGCAGGGAAGCTCCTTGAGCAGGAAGGTGGACAACTTAAAATAGTTTCAGGAAGTTCCTGAAATTGATAGATTCACTAGACTGCCGTAGTCAGCAATAGACACTAAGCTACAAGGATGACTCTCAGACAAGCTGAGCTGCACAAGAAGACTGAGATCACACCAGCTGCCTAGCAGAAGCTGAGACCGGCTCATCTGCCTGGAAGAGGTTTAGAGCAACTGAGGATCTGGAAAGGACGAACCTGGTGTGCGGCCCGCAGGCGGTGCACATTCCCTCCGGCTTTTGTGAGCTGTCACCGGGGGTAGGGTGGACTTTGGTCATGCTTCTGCCCCTACAAGTGACCCCTCATCCATATTCCTGTAAGTAACCCCAATAAAACTCATTGGTTCGCCAGCATGGACTTCGGTGGTATTTGCACTCTGGTCTGCTGACTCCTATTTGGGGTGAGTAGATGCGTGCATGGTGTCTCCCCAGGAAACGTTTGTCATACACAGCATCTTAAAATGTGTGATGGCTCCAATGGACATGCATTTCACGCGCATCTTTATACAACATGTATTTGTCCACGAATATTGGTATCAACCTGCCTGGTAGGATAATGGCTTTCCCACTTGGCGCAGAGGAGCTAGCACCCTCGAGGGCTTGCTTCCCAGCTGATCGAGAAGGCACGACATTCTTGATTCATTCAACACCAAGAGAAGTATTTACTGACATCTCTCTATGTTTAATGTCACGTTACAAACCTTTTCCTGGGGAGACACGACACATGCAGCTACCCCAGCTAGGGAGCACAGCACAGACCAAAGTTTTCCAGCTTGACGAACCAATGAGCCAGTGTATTCTGATAAGCAGCCTAGTGGACTTGGGCAGAAATCCTGGCTTTCATGAGCCTCAGTTTTCTAATCTACAAAATGAGACTCCAGGCTGGGAGTATAGTTCAGTGGAAGAGCATTTTTTCAACATTGTAGGACAACAAACAAACAAACAGAATCAATAAGGAGTAAAAAAAAAAAAAAAGGAATTTCTGTTGGCAAACGCTAAAAGGTGTTTGCTGGCTGTCTTTTCCTTCAAAAAAACCATCACGGCTTCTGTTAGTGTTCTTTAGCAATTAAGCCTCATCCCTTAACTGCTAGCTTCCTATTTGTAGTGTTTGCTCCACAGCTTGGATATTCAAGTCCCTTGTGAGCCCTCAGGTCCTCTCAGAAGGCCAGATGGAAAGATGGACAGCTGGAGAACAGAGGTCTCAGTGGACATTTGCTGCTGGCGCTTCCCACAGACAGGGCATGGCTGGTCCGAGGCTAAGGCAGCTAGTGTTCGCCTAGCGTCTAGACGGCTTTTCCGAATCCCTGACAGACTGAGGCTCCACTCCGCCCACCAGTTTCCCATTCCGGCAGAGCAGCCTGGTGCAGATGGCCCTCCAGAGTGGGTCATCTGGCCATTGTCACTCACAGCTCGTGTCCTCTGGTGCCGCAGGTGGCAGTGGTCTGTTCCATTCTCTAGGGTAGCGCTGTTGCTACCCTCTCACCTCCTCCTCTGAGCTTCCTACGAGGGGCAGAATGACAGTTACTTAAGCTAATTTAAAAACAACGAAACCCACAAACTTGGAGTCATGGTCTGTCAGCTGGCACCTGTTGTCACGCGGGCTGCCCTGGAGGAAAGCAATTAGGATTAGTCTGCTTGGCACAACCCGGAAATGGCCTCGCTGGGGCAGAAGCCAGGGAGTGGGCGGTGGGTTTGCTTCTAGGGTGTGGCGCCTCCTTCCGAGCAGATGTGATGAAGGAATTTTCGGAGTGGGGAGGCTGGCTCCGCCTGGGAAGCCCTGTTGGGTGACTTCCTGTCCAAATGGCTCATTCATAAATTCCCTCCTCTTCTGTCTCCAGAGGGCACGGGCCACTGCCAGGTTCTTCCTCAGCTCAGGGCCTACGGCTTTCAAATCGGGAGGAGGAGCTCAGGCTATGTAAAGGGGCCAGTGGCCTCCTTCTGTGAGCCTCATCTGCTCTGCCCCGGGCTCTGCGTGACCCATAGCCTAGATTTCTCCGTCTCGCGTGTTCAGGAGTCAGGACCTGCCAAGGGTGTTTGGCCAGCCCTGGGAGTGACACACGCAGCTAACCAGCCCAGGCTGCTGTGCACTGCCCGTGGCACCTGTCACCTTGGGGTAGAGAGATAGACGCTGGGGGTGGGGGTGGGCGCCAAGGCTGGACCTTTCCTTTGACCCCAGTTCTGCCACTTCTAGGCAAAGGCGATCCTGTGGCTGAAGGAGGTGGGCTTTTCTGGAGAGGTGATATATCTGCTGCTTGCAAGAGCTTGCAAAATATCTCTCCTCTCCCACTGTTCACATTTAAGCTCTGTCCTCTCCCCCAACCCTCCTTTAAAGTAGGGCCTCATGTAGCCCAGACTGGCCTCAAACTGTAGCCCTCTAGGTGAGGCTGACCTTGAACTCCCGATCCTCCTGCTCCCTGCTGAGTGCTGGGATTACAGGTGCTTGCCACCATTCCCAACTTGTAGTGCAAGAGACTGGACCCTGGGCTTCCTGTCTGCTAGGCAAGCGGCAGCGGTCTGATCCTCCCCATCTTTTGTGTGAAAGATTTGGAGTGGCGCGCCTCTCCTCTGGGGTACCTGCTTGATAGCAGAGAAGCTTGGCCACCTTCTCTCCTCGAGGTGACAGCCTCTGAGCGCCCTCGTCAGGACTGCTTATGGCTCTGGTGATAGAGCTGGGCCTGAATCCTAAGGACACAGTCTCCCTCTGCTGTTAGATTTGATCTCCTCCGCCATGGGGTCTGTTCTCATCTCCCCTTCTGGGTTTCCAAGAACATCCTGCCTGTGTTCAGCCCTCACGAGGTAGCACGTCGAGGCTCGGTAGCCTGTGCTTCCACGCAGGGACCCCAGCCGTGGAGCCTGCTGAAGGAAGGGGGGCTCCCTACCACTCCTGCCTGCCTTCAGGCGCTGGCCTCAAGTGTTGCTGACACTGGAATTATTTTTACAGTTGCTTTTAAGCCCTATGAACAGGAATCTGGGGAGGCTGGTGGCTGAGAGAAGACAGCTGTCGCGGCTCCACTGTTTCAGGCTGACAGGCTATCACTGCGGATTTTTTTCAGCTTCTTACTTTGAAATAACTTTAGATCACAGAAAACTTGCAAAAAACAAAAACAAAAACAAAAAACCCAAACACTTCATAAAGTTCCTTATAATTTCCATCTCAGTGTCTCAAGTATCCGTATCCTATAGAACCATGATGCACTTATGAAAACCAAGGATGGAATGTTGATGTTATACTACTAGCAAAATCACTCTGAAAACAGCTCAGCCTTTGTTTTCATTTGTAAAACTTTTCTACATTTATTTGTGTGTGAGAGAGAGAGGGAGACAGAGACAGAGACAGAGAAAGGGAGAGAGAAGAGGGAGAGAGAGACAAAGAAAGAGAGGGAGACCGCACAGGAGCTACAGCTCATGTGGAGGGTAGAGAATAAATCCCGTTCTCTCCTTGCGCCATGTAGACTCTGGATGTTGAACTCAGATAGTCAGGCCTGGTGGCCTGCGCCCTGACTCAGTGAGCCACCTCACCAGCTCAGCTTTTATTTCAGGGGGTGGCTCGGGATCCCATCTGGTTTTGGGTTGTCAGGTTGCTACATCTCCCCGGTGTGACAACTTCTCAGTCTTTCCTTCTCTTTGTGACCTTGCCACTTTTCCAGAGATTGGCCTGTTCGTAGCCCAGGGATCAGCCAACTCTTTCTATCAAGGACCAGATAAGGGTTCTGGGCTGAGTAGGTCATGTGGCGTTTGTTGTAGCCACTCACTTTCTCTGGGGCACAAAAACAGCCTTAGATAAGATTCGCATGAGTGACAGGATGGTGTCCCGGTGTGACATCGTTTATGAAAGGAGGCAGAGGCTAACTTTAGTCCCGGGCTTCGGCTTTCCACCCTCCGTGCCCTGGGCTTGAGTTTGTCTGCTGTGCGTTTGTTCTCAGCACTTGTGCTAGTTCTGAGGTTCCGGGTCGCTGCTTTTCCTTTATAACTGAAAACATTTCCACAGGATTTTAAGTCACTGGGTTACAGCAGTGTGGCTGAGGCATCATCTCCTTTGCATTTTAGGTTGTGCGGATCACAGAACTTGAAGTTTTGCTCCCATCTAATTTTAATTTTGAGACAGGGTCTTATAATAGGGCCTATCTGGCCTGGAACTCTCTGTATAAGACCAGGCCCTTAGAGTGCTGGGATTAAAGGCATGCGTCACCATGCCTGGCACCTCATCTAATTCCTAACCGTCTTCTAGATTTCGCAGTCTGGTTTATCTGGTTTCAGCTGTGAAGGCATTTGGTACCTCAGACCTAATAAGTCTGTATTCTGTCAGTTCAGATTGTTCATGACAGGGGCTGGGTTTTAGGCCAGCAGAGGCAAGGTGCTGAATTCCATCCCAGCACAGGAAACAAACAATTGATAACGACCAAATGCAGTGCTCCTCAGCTCAAAGCTCTGGACACACGTGTGATCTGAACCCGCTGTTGTACCACGTACAGTGTTAGTGTCAGGGTGGATGGAGGTGGCCCTCATGTTTCATCAATTTTGTTGCAAAGAGAGTTTTCAGGGTGTCTGTCAATTCTGTCCGATTTGAATCCGCCTTTCACATTGCTCATTTCAGACGTAAGGCAGCTGGATCAGCTGTTGGTGCGGGAAAGCTGTGTGTAGACCTTTGTTGTCCTTTCTGATGGCCGTGGTCACTTAGATGCACAGTGACCTTCTTATGGGTGCATTGTCATCTCGTCCTTGGTGAGCACGCTGAAATGAAGCTATTTTGAACATCTATCTGCTTGTGTGTTCACTCCATGAAGTGCTTGGTGTGATTCCCTGAGCTGCTGGAGGACGCTGAGATAGGGTTGAAAGGTGTCCCATGCCCTTCTGAGTGGTGGGTGATCTATTTTTGACTGGTGACAAATCTGTGTTCTGTCAAGTCAAGTCACTGGGGCTTTCTGGTTTTCCACCCTTTTGTTGACAGCTGTGTTGTTTAGAGCGATCACGAGGTGGAAGATAGCGCTGGCATTTAAATACCAGATAGGAAGCGCACAATGGAATGTGTGATTTCTCGATATTTTGGTTAGTAAGTCCCTAACAAGAGGGGAAGAAGCTAGAAGAAACCTTTGCAAGGGTCAAGATGGCCAGCTTCAGGCTGTGGGGGCAGGACTTTGTATTAAAGGCTTTTAGTGCTTGCAAGGAAAAGCTGGAAATGAAAGGTGGGCTTGAGACCCCCTTTGGGCTATGGGAGGTGGAATAAAGGTAATATGAGCAATTTAGGGTCAAGGACAAATTTTTTTGCCTGTTGTATAAAACACAAATTAAACCTCATCTTCTAATCATTGTGTTTCCATAATTCTTTACAGACACAGTTTTGTTTTAAAAACACCAAGGACTTCTGAACCATTGAAATCCCCGCTTAACCTTCTGGTTAAGGCTAGTTAGCAACGCAGGCCCTCTGCCCTGCCTCCACAGCGTTCTCAGCCCAAATGGTTTGTTTGTTTGTTTGTTTGTTTACTGAGCCGAGGGTTGAACTCCGGACTGTGTGTCTGTTAGGCTTGTCCTCTAGCCCTGAGCTACACTTATTGATTAATTGATTGATTGAGTGATGTACTTGGGACTGAATTTTTACTTGCTTGTATAGGGCATGCTGTTTCCATTGCTGAACTTACTGATTGACTGCAGTCCTGGGGACAGAACCCAGAGTCTTTCTCTGTTAGGCAACTGAGTAGCACTGAGCTTGTCCCCCGCCCTTACCCGTTTAGCCGTGGGGCTTTGACCAGTGCTAGGATATCACAAGCATTCTTTCCTCATGTGCAGACCAGAGCAGGTCTATTACCTGCCACGGGCCTGTGGGGAAGGACACACACACACACACACACACTTTAGTACAGAATGTTCGGGGTTCATACTCTGAGGTCCAGTTAAGAACCTCTGATTTTTTTAATGATTATTTTTTTAGTTAGCATACAAATAAATGAGCTTCATCCTATTTTCACACATATCTGCCACCCTGGTTTGCCCTCCCTGCAGCTCTTCTCCACTCTTGCTTGCTCCTTCCACCACCGACTAGCCTCCCCGCACTACCTCCCACTTTCCTGTCTCATGTAGCCCTCCACTCCTTCCTGTTCCCTTTTGCTGTTAGGCCCCTCTCCCCGCGCACTGGCCCCCTTTGGAGTCTGGCCCTCTTCTGAATCATTTAGCATGTTTTCCAGAGAACCTCTCCTTTCTATACACTTTCTCTTCATGGAAATTACAATCTTATCTGATAGGATTACGTTTTTGCCACTTGGATTTTCCTGCTTGTGTCCAACTATACTATTTGTCGTTGCTATTGTTTGATCTTTCTTGATCATTTATTCTTTTTAAAAATAATTTATTTTTATTTTATGTGCATTGGTGTTTTGCCTGCATACATATTTGTGTGAGGGTGTCGTATCCCCTGGAACTGGATGCCAGTAGTGGAAATGGAATTGCAAATAGTTGGGTGTTGCCATATGAGTGCTGGAAATTGAACCTGGGTCCTCTGGAAGAGCAATCAGTGATTTTAACCATTGAGCCATCTCACTCCAGCCCCGATCATTCATTCTTTAAAAAAATCAAATTATGCTCATTAGTAAAAATAAATGAATGTGTTTCTAGCGCCACACTACCTAAAGCAAAAGGAAAAGCTGAGCTGGGTGGTACTGATGCAGAGACATTAAAATGCAATCAAAGGAGCCATGTCTCCCTTCCCATATTTAAAATGTCAGAGCCCCCCAGAGAATTGACTTTATTTTCTTTTTAAAGCGATGAGCCCATTCGATGTGCCTCAAATCATCCGTGAGGTATTTATAGCAGATTGATTAAGTCGAGCGATGCGGCAGAACACTGTAATCATATTTATGGTCAGTGATGGTTTTACACATTATTAGAGAGAAGTGCAGTTCCACCAAATTAAATGGAGATATCTGATCCAGACATCAGTTCAGTAATTTCATGGGAAAAATAAACCCAAATGAGCAAAAAATGTTTTGTATTAGCTCCAGTGTGATGGTATTACAAGGTTTGCCAGTGAGTAGGAACACATTGTGAAGGAAGCAGAAGTTTCCTGTCTTTGAGTAGCAGATCCAAGGCTGAGCTGGGGCTCCACTCCTCTCCAGCAATGCACTGTGACCTTAGACAGGTCATTCTGTCACTGGGGTGCTGTGAAATGCAAGGGACATGATGGTGTGGCTTACAGGACAGATGACTTCCCTGTTGGCAATTGTGCCTTTAATGATAGGATCGCTGCCGTAAAGGCGTGCAGTCAACTTTTAGCACACTCAGAGAAAGGTGCTGAAAATGCTCCCCCTCTGACCAGCCCTTGGGTTAAAAACAACTCGACTCACAGAAATACAAATCTTCCATACCCTTATACATGCAGAAGCAAAACTAAAAACAGAGTTTTAGTACCTAGAACTGACAGTGTTTGAGGGATTGAAACGAGAACGACCCTGGTTTGATCAGTGCACATCACATACACGGATTAAACTTGGAGCTACATGTTGTCAGGGAGCACACGTGGATTATATGTCAGTTAAACATTTCAAGTAGAAAGAAAATAGTAACTTCCCAGAAGCCCCTGCGTGTTCCCTCTGTGACCCAAGCACAGACTGAGATGCGGTAGGAGACAGAAATAATTTTTGAGGTGATAACTTTTGGAAATTTAACAGATTATTTTTCCTTCTTTTGGGATCTCTTACTCCAGGCTACAATCCGTTATCTGTAATATTCAAATCCAGGGAGCACTTTGTGTTCATTTTTGAAGGGGATTATTTGTCAGTAAATTTTGAGCTGAAAGGAAAGGGTGTTTGAAGACTGGCCGGTGCGATCATGAACGTCCCTGAAGAAATGCCTACCTTGGTGCTACCCTAGACCTCCTGCAGTCATGCTTGCATTTTGAAATAAGAAAGATTCTGGCTTTCAGATTTTTTCATTGAGAAGTCAGCCGTTATTCTGGTGGATTTTCCTATATGTGACTTGTGCTGTTTTTCTCTTGTAGCTTTCATACACTTTCTTTGTTCTCTATACTTCGTATTTCAACTATGATATGCTGTGGGAATTGCCTCTTTTTCTTTTATTGTTATTGTTGAATATATACATAAATATATAAATATGACCTGCTGACCCTGTTTAGTGTTGCTTGTATGTATATGGCCATTTTTATTAGGATAAAATATATGCAACCATATCTAGTTTGGTGTATTTGTTCCTTTATTTATGTAGCTTGTGTAACTGAACACATGTTTTTAAGATTCATTCATATCATAGTATATATAAGCATCTCATTTGTGTGGGGTATTTGTGAGTGTGTGACAGAGTGTATGGCAATTTGTTGTAGTGGACGAAACTGATTAAGATAATATGATAACTTTATGTTAGCTTTTGAAGAAAATGCCAAACTTTCTACAGTGGTTGTACTAATTTTGCATTCCATCAGCAATTCTGTTTTCTTCGTATTCTTGTGTAGTTTGTTTGTTTTGTTTTAAAAAACAAAACATCTAGAGATACTTAGCTGGAACTTGCTGTGTAGACCAGTCCAGTCTCAAGCCAGACCTGCCTGTTTCCCAATCTTCGTATTCCTTTTGTTGTTGTTTGTTTTGTTTTGTTTTTTGAGACAAGGTTTCTCTGCGTAACAGCTCTGGCTGTCCTGGAACTCGATTTGTAGTCAAGGCTGGCAATCTTCATAATCTTAAAAAGTACTTTTTAAAATTTTGTTTTCTTTTCTTTTTCTTTTTTTTTTTTTTAAGACAGTATCCATGGTAGCTTGAATTTGTGATGATCCTCAGCTTCCCAAATGCTTGAATTACCCAAAAAGTACTTACTCTGTTTGCTTTTATTACAGCTGTATGGTTTAAACACGAAATATGCCGGCAGGTTCACATTTGACAGTTTGGCTCTCATCTATTGATGATATTTTGGGAAGCTTCGGGATCTTTGTGAGGTGAGACCTAACCAGAACTGGACTGTTGAAGGACAGGCCTTGAGGTGTTCCCCAGGACCCTGCCACTTCCTGTCCTGTCTCTGCTTCCTGTTCTACTGAGATGTAAGGCTGCATACTCTGTGG
The DNA here is from genome assembly GCF_907164565.1 of Psammomys obesus. Lineage (NCBI taxonomy): Eukaryota > Metazoa > Chordata > Mammalia > Rodentia > Muridae > Psammomys > Psammomys obesus. Next base: position 13,392,552 of record NW_026596125.1, read on the forward strand.
CCAGAAAGCCTGCTTGCCACCATCCGTGCCTTCCCGCCCGTGATGGACTGTGCCCCTTCAAACCACAAGCCCACAGAAACTGTTCCTTCCCAAAGGTGCTTGTGAGGTGTCCTTCACAGCAGGGAGGAAAGTAGCCATAAGGTGCACAGCCACCATCATGGATGAGAGGCGCCGTGACTGTGACCTTGGTTTGCATTCCTCTACAGCTAGCGGCGGTGAGCACCCTTTCATTGCTTACTTGCCTGTCACGTATCTTTGGAGAGACATCTGTCATGACTTTTGCCTACTTTTGAATTTTTTTTTTTTAATTGCTGAGTTGTTGGATTTCTGTTGTCTATGCTGAATATTAACCCCTCATCAGATGTGGTTTTTATGTATTTTCTCCCAGTCTGTGAATTGTCTTGTCACCATCCTCACAATCTTATTCGCTGCAGACCAGTTTTTATTTTGATGTCATGATAAATGTCTCTCCAAAGATATACGAGAGGCAGTTGAACTCATTAAAGGGCGCTCGCTGTCGTTCGCTGTAAGAGCAATGCAAACCAAATGCACCTGTACTCTGGTGCCATCAGTCAGGGATCAGGACCAGAATCCACGATTCTTCTCAAAGGCTCAGTTCTCAGGTTTAGGTGTCTGATAGTTATCTTTATTTATGTTATGTGTCTGTGAGAGCCGCTGCCCTGTGTGTGGGTTCCCAGGGTGCCGGAAAGGGGTGTGGGGTGCCCTGGACCTGGAGTTGCAGGCAGTTGTAAGCTGCCAGACATGAGTGCTGAGAACTGAACTAGGTTCTCTGGAAGAGCAGCGAGTATTCTTCACTGCTGAGCCATCTCTCCAGGCCTGTTTGTGTATGTTCTTGTTTTTGCATATTGTATAAAGTAACAGTTGAAGTCCATCTGTTTGGATGTGGGTGTCTAGATTTTCTTTTTTCTCTTAGTACTGTGTTTGGGCATTTTGCCTACACCATGTATGTGCGTGGGGTCTGTGGAGGCTAGAAAGGGCATTGGATGCCCTGAAACTGAAGTTACAGATGGTTGTGAGCTGCCATGTGGGTGCTGGGAATAGAAGCTAGGTCCTCTGAAAGAGCAGCCAGTGCTCTTAGCTGTTGAGCATCTCTCCAGACCTACAGATTTTCCAGTATTATTCACAGACAAGATCCTTCTTTTCCCATTGAGTAGTCTCGATTCACTTGTTGAAAAGTGATTAACCCTGTATGTGTGCATTTCCTTTTGTGGGCGTCTGTTCTATCCCGTTAGTCTTTCTGTCTGTCTTTTTGCCAGTGTGACACCTCTGCTTACTACAGCTTTAGAGTCCATTTTGAAATCAGGCAACATGGGCACTTGAGCCTGTCCTTATTTTTGCTATTTGTCTATTGGGAGCCTATGTGAATATGGAGATTTTTTCTATTTTTGAAAGAGTTCCATTTTGATAAGAGTATGTTGAATCTGCAGATGACTTAGCAATATTAAGTCTTCTTATCATGAGTGAGGGACATCTTTTCACTTGATCTTCTTTTATTTCTTTCAGCAGTATTTGTAGTTTTCAGTGTATTGTGTTTTTCAACTACTTGGTTGTTTTATTTTAATCCCTTTCTACTAACATAAGTGGAATTATTTATGTAATTTCTTGTATGAATTACTCATCACTAGAGCATACAGTTGCATCTGATTTTATTTTTTTGTCTTACGATATCACTAATTTCTTATTAGCTATAAAAGCTGAGAGAGGGAGGAAGAGAGGAAGGAGAGTCAGACAAACACAGAGAGAAAAATATAGTTAAGTCTTCTTACGTGTAACATCATAGCATCTGTGAAAAAAATTTACTTCTTAATTTTAAATTTGAATGTTTTTTCCCCTGCCTTATTGCCTTGGTTAGAATCTCTAGCAATATGCTGAAGAGATGGCATCCTTGTCTTGTTTCCAATAAAAAATATTTGTCTTTGTTGTTTTTAAATTTTTCAGTCTTTTAACATTGGGATTGATGTTAGCGTTGGGTTTTCATATAAGACTTTTATTATGTTGAAAACATTTCATTCCTTTCCGTGTATATTGAGTTTCATGAACAAGGGTTGGATTACTGTCACATACTTTTTAGCATCAAGCAAATGACCGTGTGCTTCTCTCCTCCTTATTTTGTCAATGTGATATGGTTATATTTATTGATTTTTAAAAATCTTGAACCATCCTTGCATTTGGGGACTAACTCTCACTTGGTTGTGTTACTAATTACTTTTCTCATTACTGTTACAAAATACCCAAAAAGAAGCAATTCAAGGGGAGAGCAGTTTAGGGCTGTCACAGTGAGAAAGACCTCAAAGAATAAGAAGGCCTTCTTTATCCCTTCCTGGTGCAGAGGACCTCAAGATGGGCTCGTGTTAGTTCTTTCGGTGGTTGGTGGAAGGCAAGCGGAGCCATCTAGCTGCATGATTCCTTCTATTGGAAGGAAGTTGATTCAGTTGCTTTATTTGTCATAGGTCATTTTCTAGTTTACGCCTTTTCATGGCACCACATATTTCTAGGCATTTGCCTGTCTCAAGCATGAACACAACCGTTGCCATTATTTATTTGTGACAGGGTCGGTGAGAGAACTTAAGGATATGAACATGCTAGGGAAGTGTTCTTCCAGTGAGCTAATTCTCAGCCCCACACATGATCATTTTAAAACCGCATGATTGGTAGGTTAGCTACCCTTCTTTGTTTTACTGAATTACTTTCTTGTCTAAGAATGATACTCATTTAAACGGCATATTATTTCTTTTGAAGTAATATAGCAAAGAATATGAAGATTTTACTTTATGTCTTATCATTAACATATTCTATTTTTGTCATATAGGTTGTAATGTATTTTGATCATTAAAATGAGAGAGTGCATATAAATTTATCAAATTACATATGAACCATGTATGCCAATGTCATAGTTTATACTATCGGGCCTCTGTAGAGTTGTTGGAAAACTATCATTGTTGATTGATAGCTGGCCAGCTTGGTTTTTATTAAGTCTTTAACCTACTTAAACTTGTGTGACAGAATGAACCAGTGATATATTTGGCTCAAGTTTAAATTTCTCAAGTTTCTTTTCAGTAACTGGGTCAGAGTTGTGAGGAGAAGCAGAAACACCTGTGTGGGAGGAGAGTTTCGTGAATTCCCCTCATGCTGGTCCTCAAGGCAGGCATTTTGCGGCAGGGAGTCATTCACCCAGCCAGTGTTTATGGGGTATCCCTGTCATTTGCCAAGCTCTTCAGTCATCATAGGAGTCTTGTGATCTAGAATAGACTCACACAAAGTAGGCAGCCTCTTGCACACAGGAAAACCAAGGACGAGACCAAACCTAGGCAGGACCCTTAGTCCTCCAAGAACATGGTCCTGTTATCACATGTGAGGTTACATGTTCATGTAGTTCCCATGGTGAAGTGAATCCATCCTCAGGCACGGGCTTGGCTGGGTTAGGATGGCCTTTGCGATGGAGCTTAAGGAGCCCAGGGGGCTGTGGTGAAGCAGTAGGTAAATTTGTGCCTGGGCCTTGGGAATTTTCTAGAGCTATAAAAACTGATCACCGTCTCTAGAAGAGAATATAAGACAGAGTGGGAAGCCATCTCTTTCACCACAGCAAGAGCCTGGGTTCCAGCTAATTCAGGGAAGGAGGAGAGCAGAGGAGGCGAATGAAGAGGTTTGAATTCTCAGTAGCTCTAGAATTTGCTTTTGGCAAGAGATAGGGTTATAATGGTAATTTCCGAGCCACAGGCTTGTTGACATCCATGCACTGAATTTTGTCATAAGAAAGTGTTTCATTGTGGGAAAACATGCCTAACTGCGACGTCATGCAAGGAGCTGATAGGGTTAACTTGGGAGTTATGATTTTGAAGCACATTCTACCCATGTTGGGAGGAACAGGACCAGGTGGAGCCACTGACCTATGGTGAGTCAGATGTGTGTCAAGAAAGACCAGCAGATCTCCAGGCTCTGGAGGTGCACACCCTTAATCCCAGCACTTGAGATGCAGAGGCAGGCTGATCTCTTTCAAGGGCTACAGAGAGAAACCTTGTCTTAAAAAAAAAAAAAAGCCAGCAGAGGATGACATCTGAGGTCCAGGCCTTGGGCCTTCACCTCCGGAGTCACATTCTTAGGGAGAGACCAGAGATGAATTTTTTCAGGTCTTATTATTTCAAAGGTTTTAAAACTTCTCCACACATGATTGAATTTCATTAGGACATCCTTAGACAGCAAGAAAGATGGCATCCTGGGTGTTTCAGTTCTTAAGTTTTCTTACCCCTGCTGAGTGGTAACCCTCAGTCTCCTGCGGTTTAACTCACGTGCTTTATTGGTCTGCAGACTGGAAGCCCAAGGTTGGAAACTCATCATGAAATAAATAATTAAATCTCGGCCTCCACAGGTGCAGAGGGCATAAATAATCCAAGAGCATGCTGCCTGGTCATTCCATATCATGGGCCATTTAGATTTAATGCCCAGGCATTCACTCGTAACTGAATACGTCAGAACGCACCTCCTGCCAGGGACAGGCAGGGCTGCTATTTCAGAGCAGCGTGCTGGCCTGTCTGCTGGAAGGCTGCCTCCACCCTCTGACTCAGCTGGAGAGACCCTTTGGCTGGCGTGGCCTCTGACAAAGCCCGTCAGCCCCCTACTCCGTCCAGCGGCTTCTACCGAGGGAAGGACCGGGCGGGCAAATGGCTCATTTAACCAGAGACATATGGAGAAGTCGACAGGCTCATTGACGGGCATGGATTTCAAAACCTTTCTGTGTTTGAACCTGAGACCATGTGAGCGCTGGGGAGTGGCTGAAAGCCGGTGTCGTTTTCTGCTTCTACAGCAAATCCCGTGAAGGGCACTGAGAGGTAGCAATGCATTTTCTGGTAACCAAAGGTGAGCCCACAACTACTGGCTGTAAGTCTGTCTGCACCATTCATGTGGCTTTGCACATGGCACGATCTAATGAGTGTGTTAAGTGAACCCGTGGAAGAACGCCAGGACACCACGGTGCTCCGCACCTCCAAAGCACGCCCACGCCCGGCTGTGCCCTGATGGCAGGTCCTGGGAACCCGCCACAGCTGAGGCACGTGGCAGGCGGTTAGACCACGAACTCTCAGGCCCTGCTCCCCATATCTGGTGGGCCCGGCCGTGCTTTAACAAGCCTTTTGGGGATTCTGATACCTGCTGGAGTTTGGGCACCATTGGCTTGGAGTATTTCTTTGTTTTTTGAGACAGGCTTTCTCTGTGTAGCCCTGGTTGTCCTGGACTCACTTTGTAGGCCAGGCTGGCCTCGAACTCACAGATCCACCTGCCTCTGCCTTCCTGAGTGCTGGGATTACAGCCGTGTGCACCACCAGAGCCTGGTCGGCTTGGAGTCTTTTTGACCAGAGAAGTAAACACACACCCACACCAGAGAAGTAAACACGCACGCACACACGCACGCACGCACGCATGAACCCGCTGCTTGTCATCAGTGGGAGATCTCGAAGCTGGTTGCAGGATAATCAGTCAGTTTAATATCCTCAGATGGACAGATACTCCCTGTCCCTAGGGCTTTTCAACCAGACTTAAGTTCCTCCCTTGGCCCCCTCCCAATCTCATGTTTCTAAATTCTCTGCTTAGTCACCTCTGGGGAACTGGAGGTGGCACAAGGCGAGAGGTATCATCTGTTTACTGACTGCAAAGGGAGCCTGTCTGATATTCGCCCAATGCCCGCCTTGCGCAGGTCCAGGCTCCAGACGTGAGAGAGTTGTCCCCAAGACTTCAGAGCTTGGAGGGAAGCGTGCAGGAAGGGTCACCTCGTGGGTGGCTGGGAGTGAAAGTGGCAGCCCTCACTGTGCTTTCTCTGGGAGGATCTAGACGGTCCAAGGGCACACATGGGCTGGGGGAGGGGTGGTTTGAAAGATGTGTCAAGAAAGTGCTGCCTGACTGTGTGCTGCAGGATGAACCGAGCGCTTTATTGAAGTGGTTTCTTCAGCCACCAGGGACAGGGGCTCTCTAGTTTACTTTAAACTACTCTGAGGATAGCTTGCCTGCCTGTGTGTTGGCATCACATGCATGTCTGGGTCCCTGGGAGGGCAGAGGAGAGCTTTGGGTCCTCTGGAAGTGACATAAGGGATGGCTGTGAACGGCCACTCGGGTGCTGTGAATGGAAGAGACCATGCAAACATTGCTTAATTTTTGCACTGGGTCATAGCCACATACTGCCACATGCACAACTCTTCCACCCTGAGGGATGTTTGCGCCTCTTCACCCCTGCAAACACTGCTCAGCTCAAATGCGAGTCCTTCCTAGTCCCGGGGAAGGCTCTCTGCCACCCCCTCCCATCTGTAGCTGTCTGGTTACACTCACCTCCATTAACTTTGTTGGGGTCTTTCTAGCCTACAAACTTTCTGAAACCAAAGTTTCTTATCCTTAGAGCCAAGCTTGCCTGCAGACTGACTGTAGATTTAGATTGTGTGGTTTCCTTGGCCCACACAGAACATTTTTTAAAAAGAGCATTACCAACATTTAAAAATGGAGGGATTTCACATAACATTTTTTTTATATAAATTACAGTTTATTTACTTTGTATCCCAGTCATCTTGATACCTAAACCACACAAAGACCCAACAAAAAAAAGAGAACGTCAGACCTATCTCTCTTATGATGCAATAATACTCAATAAAGTACTTGCAAACCGAATCCAAGAACACATAAAAGGTATCATCCACCATGACCAAGTAGGCTTCATCCCAGGCATGCAGGGGTGGTTCAATATACAGAAATCCATCAATGTGATCCACCACCTAAACAAACTGAAGGAGAAAAATCATGTGATCATCCCCTTAGATGACAAAAAAGCATTTGACAAAATCCAACACCCATTCATGTTTAAAGTCTTGGAGAGATCAGGGATACAAGGCACATACCTAAACATAGTAAAGGCAATATACAGCAAGCCTATAGACACATCAAACTCAATGGAGAGAAACTTAAATCAATCCCACTGAAATCAGGGACAAGGCAAGGCTGCCCACTCTCTCCGAATCTCTTCAACATAGTACTTGAAGTCCTTGCTAGAGCAATAAGACAACCAAAGGAGATCAAGGAGATACAAATTGGAAAGGAAGAGGTCAAAGTGTCACTATTCACAGATGATATGATAATATACATGAGTGACCCCAAAAATTCAACCAGAGAACTCCTTCACATAACATTCTTAGATCCTTTCCCACGAGCCTTGGCTCACATCCCAGCCTCCCCTGAGAAGCTACCACTCGGCAGCCCCGCCTCAGCTGCTCATGCCACCTCTGACCTCTCACTAACCATCCACACCGCCACTCCAGCCCAACTCATGCATTCACTTTTATGGACTAACAAAAGTTCTGTTTTTAATTTTTGTTTTTGTGTTAAAAAATGTATTTGGGGTGTTTTTGCATATGTGTCTATGCCTGTGTCCTCTGAGGCCAGAAGAGGGCTTCAGACCCTGACTCTGACCTTTACCCTGACCTTGACCCTGACCCTAAGCCTGACCCTGACCCTAACCCTAATGGAGTCACAGACTGTTGTGAAGGCTGCTGGGAATCAAGCGTGGGTCCTCTTAAAAAGTAGCCAGTGCCCTTAACTTCCAAGCCATATCTCCAGCCTCAAAGGTCTATTTTTTTTTAAACTGGAGGTCACATGGTCTCTGGGCAGCTCTTGCTTTGTATTTCCCGAATTCGTTTCTTGAGGCTCCACAAAGCTCTGAGCATGTAGCAGGCCCCAGTAATGGCCAGGAGTGAAGAAAGCTCCAGAAGAGGCTGTAGGGGATGCCAGAGGAGGGTCAGGGGGTTCCCAGGCTCTTCCTTGTAGGTGCCCTCCACCGGGGACCTGCCAGGAAGCCTTCATGTCCCCAAGGCCCCAGTATGCCTACAGGAGAGTTGATACCCTGTGAGGAAGGCACTGACATGCCTGTCTGGCCGCAGGCATCCCAGAGAGTGTCACGTAAGGTGTCACTGGAGCTCTCCCCTTTCAGCCTGACAGAGCATCCCTTGGGGTGGCAGGGAAAAGTTCACTGAAGGCAGCTTGGAGATGGGAAAGGAAGGTGTCATTTTGATGGCCATTCCCTCAGCCGTCTGCCATGCTCCATTGAGAGCCTTGGGCACCTAGCTCTGTCCCACTTTTAGCTTCTGACGCAGCGACACTGATTGCTAAAAGCAACTCGGTGGCAAATAACACCACCATGCCTTGTAACACAGCCTCCTCCAGAAGTGCTGCAGAGGCTGGCCAGGGCTGCTGACCTTTCCTTAGTAGACCTGTTTGCAGAGCAGCCAGCCAGACCCCTGCCCTGCAGGTGGGGCAGCAAAGAGCCACCTGACCGACCGGGTTCTGTTAGATGTCACTTGATGTGTGGGGTTCCAAGAATGACTTGGCCTCTTGACAGGGAACATGTTGGAATGTCAGGACCTAAGCTAATGTAAAATATGTTTTGCCCAGCCAAGTCATGCACAGGCAGTGCAAGAAGCCATCAGTCAGTCACCATGAGCCATGTGGCTGTGGGGCTCACGATGGGCCCAGTGATGATGGAGAGCTAGCACACCGCGGCTTCTACGTTGGCTTTTGAAAAGCAGGAGGGGCTCTCTTTACAAAAGGCACATTTTAAAAACACTGTTTCCTGTTCCTCCTCTCCTTCTGGCCTGACACCCGTTTTGTTCCTTCTTCCCTTCTCCCACCTCCCTTACTGTGTGTTTGTTTATTTCGTGTGCCTTTGTCACCAACACCAGACTTACAGGAACTACACTTTTCCCCCAAAAATCTCCTCTGTAGATGACAGGATAAGAGGGGAAGGTTTCTTGCACATTTTAGCCTTGGACAAGGTAGGCGGAGTGACATTAGCAACTATAATGTGATTGTTGGGCAATTCGCTATGGGGAAGCTGTATGGATTAAGATTAAGACGTGTTTAGCTGCCAACAGAAAACTCAGCAGTCTGTGGATTAGAGGAACGTTTGACATTTGCTTAATGGGATGGCTGGAGGCAGATGCCCCAGGCGTGGTTGGTAGGCTCAGGAAGGTCTACAGGGGTGCAGAGACCGTCTAGCGTTGATTCTCATGCCTGGAGCCTCCTCTTCACAGACAGTGAGTGACACAGGGTCTAAGGGCGTTGAGACACCAGGAACCAAAGCAAGAAATCAGGGGTTGGGGGTCACTCCCGTGAGCGGGAAACAAAAATTCTCCCTACTTTGGGAATGAATATTTTCAGACCTGTTACAAAAACCCTGTTATATCTGTATGTATGTATGTATGTATGTATGTATGTATGTATGTATGTATGTATGTATGTATGTATGTGAGCATGCAACACATGTGTGTAGAGGTTCGAAGATAACTTTCAAGAGTTGGTTCTCTCATTCTACCATGAAGCTTCCAGGGATTAACTCACTTTATTTGAATTGGTGGCGAGTGACATCCAACCAGTCCAGAAAATGCCCTTTCTAGATGAAACCCAGCACAGAGAGACCTGAATCATTTTGAGCTGTGACATGGTGAAATGAGATTCCTGTTTCCTTTTGGTGCCAACTGCACCCCGAAAGGTTCTTTCTCGTAGCCACAGTCTGCGGGAATTCTATTTCTTATGAGCGCTCTCCACCACAGGGTTTCCAGTTGGGCTTAATTTTCTTCAACTGCCCAGCTAAGATTCAGGTGAGAATCCCTACAGGTTCTTTTCTTAGAAACCAGCAAAGTCAGATCCTCCAAACTTACCTCCAGCTGGTGCCTTGCATCAGCCTGGACCTTGAGTGATGTGCCAGTCTCTCCAGCCACTCGATGGAGACTGAGCGGGAGCTTTCAGCGTCAGCATTGAGGTACTTCTGTTTGGAAGTCTGTCTTTTGAATGTGTGGTTCTAGCCCTACTTAGCCCTGCCTTGGGAAATGATTTCTGTTCCATGATATTGGGGTCCACACATGGGCCCACATGTACAATGTTGACACTCCATTTCCATGGGAACGGGAGATAGTGATTTCACGGCAGCTGTCTTTTTGATAACTGTTCCCATTGTCCACGTATGCAGGTCATGACATTTCTGCCTTCACACTGATAATCTGAAAATCTTGTGAGCCCGGCTGCCTCAACATAGGCCACCCTGGAATGCCGTGTCAGCGTGTTTGGAGGTCAGTCTCCAAAGCTCACGTAGGCAAGGCTTTTGCAAGGGCCTGTGGGATTGAAGTTGATAAGGTGGAGGAAAGGGTCTGTTCTGAGGGATGAGGTCCAAGAAAGCAATGGTCCCAGGCCACAGGGCTGCCGGGCTAAGGGCTGGTTGAGTGTATTAGGCACAGTGCGATGGTGTAGGTTTGTTTCAGCGAGCCCCAGCCTTTCCCTTTGTCCATTCCCATACACACTCACTTTTATGGCTCCGTAGCCCTTCCCTCTGAAACATGCTCCTAAATTCATCCAGCTCTGCTCTCTGATTTCCAATCTCTGGAAAAGTGGTCAAAGGGTTCAGCTCTCACCGACGGGGAGGTTTTCTGTTAGAAGCTGAGCATTGCCCTTACTCCCCTTAGAGCTGGGGGCCCAGAGGGTTTTCAGGTGGGTTTGTCATGGGGAGGGTTTGTCCTGTGTTCTTCTGGGTGCACTCAGCTCCACCCACTTGTCTGTAGGGTGAGATGCAGACATCAGAGAAGGGGGAGTTCTGGAACCCAGCTCTCCACTTTGGGATCAAATCCCATCCTTCAGTCACTGTCAACCCTTCGGGTGGGCTATTTAACCTCTCTGCGCCCCACTCGTTGTCTATAATGGAGTAGTAACAGTACACAGCCGGACAGTGTTACTCGCTAGTAAGTCAGCGCTTACATGCTTAGGATGGCTCCTGGCCATTAGTAAGCAGCATGGAAGTGTTGTTTAATAAATGAATCTTGCACCAGAGACGTAGCTCAGTTAGTAGAGTAGTTGTAACATCCATAGCCCTGGGTTCAATCTCCACCTATGCATTAACTGCCACGTGCCTGCAACCTCTGCCCTGGGGAGATGGAAGCAGGAAGACCATGCTCAAGGTCATCCGAAGCCTCAAAACAAGTTGGAGGCTAGCCTGGGCTACATGAAACCCTGTCTTAAAAATAATGTTAAGAATTTGAGATTTTTGTTGTTGTTGCTGTTGTTTTTTGGCTTAGTTCTAATTAGATTTTGTTGTTGTTGTTGAGATAGCTGTATATTGGGATTCAGCTGTATAAAATAACATAGAGTTATGACGTACATATGTTATTTGTCCACTCCTTCCCCATGATGACATTGGGAAAAGTGCTGTATAGTGTTACAGTATTAGCATGGTACAGTCTGCCTACCCTGGACCTAGACTCTCCCAGGACCTATACTCATTTGTTTGTGCATGGTGTTTGTATTTAGTCCTGTATAATCTTATGCTTGGGTTAAAGTTTCCCTCTCCAGTCCAGATGCTGCCCAGTTCTATGTCGCTAGGGTTCCTCACGTCACCCTTCCGTAGCCATGCCCACTTCCCTCCATCCCCTGCCCACCCCCTCACCACTAAGCTGATATCCACCTCTCAAATTTTATGACTTTGTTTGTTTGTTTTTCTCTGTGTAGCCTTAGCTGTCCTGGACTCACTTTGTAGACCAGGCTGGCCTCCAACTCAGAGAGTTGCCTGTCTCCCTGAGTGCTGGGATTAAAGGCATGTGCCACTGTGTCCAGCCAAATTTTATAATTTAAAAAAATGTTAGCTAAGTGGAGTAATATAGTGTGTACACTTTGGGATTAGCGTTTGTGTGTGTGCATGTGCATTATGTGCATATTCATATGTGCGCCAGGATAAATGTATGTGCATACATGTGGAGGCCAGAGGTCAGCCTTGGGTGGCATCTCTCAGTCTGTCCACCTTGTTGCTTGAGGCATAATCACTCACAGTTAGCTGAGGCAGGCCTACCTGATTCTGCCTCTGCAGCTCTGGGATTACAAACTCACGCCACCATGTCCACACGCCACTCAGGTGTTGTTTAATAAAGAAATTGATTAAGTTCATGCTTGGGTGGCAAGCCCTTTACTGACTGAGCTATCTTCCCAACCCAGGGGCTAACCTCTTCATTCAGCCCACGGTCCTGAAGATCTACTTACCCAAGTTGTTGGGTGCATCTGTCAAAGTTCATTCCTCTAACTTGTGTGTTGGTTTTCCTTAGAGTATATATAATCCAACTTATTACCCATTTGCCCAGTGATGTTCTGGACGTTCTGGTTTGGAGCTATTATGAATAAAGATGTTAGAAATAATTTACATACAAGTTTTTTTTTTCAAAAACATTTATTTAGTTTCTCTGGGATAGATACCTAAAAATGAACATCTTGGGTTCCATGACAATTGTACATTTAAATTCACTATTTAAATAGGTATAAGACAATACTTGCTTATTTAAGCATGTACTGTGTTAGTTACTTTTTGCTTTACTATGATGAAATCGACTTAAGGAAGCGTTTATTTTGGCTCATGGTTTTAAGGTGCAGTTCGTCTTTGCAGGATGGAAGGTGGCAGCCGGTGAGGCAGCTGGCCGCGTTGCCCAATTGTCAGGAAGCAGAGAGATGAAAGCCAGTCTGTTGCTGGCTTTCTCCTTTTCATTTGGTCACAGACCTACCCATGAAATGGTGCCCCGATTCAGGATGGGGCTTCTCATCTCACTTAAACCTCTGTAGAAATACCTGCTTTCATCTCCTAGTCATTTTAAATCCTGCCAAGTTGACAATCAAAATTGGCTATGTCTGTGTATCACTTATACAGTCCCCTTATGGCAACATTTTGCAAAACATAGTAAATACCAGTCTCTGGGATTACAGGTGTCTTCGCTCAGGCCTAGCTTTGTTCTACCTTTGAATTTTTAGTAGGCATTGAGTTGTTCTATAAATATTAGAACAGAACAGCAGATCCCCACTCTGTCCAGCACTGCATAAGGAGGAGAGGAGATTTAAGCAGTGTGGTGATTTCTTTCAGACAAGACATTTCTTTCTTGTCTGAAAGAAATGTCTTGTGTGGATATCGAACAATTGGAAACAAAAGCCATTAGACTGGTGGAATCTGATTGCAGAAGGCTCGAAAAGCCCACAAGATAAAGGGGTAGGGGAGGGAGGTGAGGGATAAAGGAAGAGTAGAATCTGAGAAAGAGTTGACAATGTTGGTGACCTCAGTGCCTGAGATTGGGTCTTTAACAATCTTTTTGTATTGGAGAAATATTTGAATTTGAAGAAAAGCTACAATTTTTTTCAAAACAAGATATTTGCTTTAGTTAAAAACAGGGGTCATTGGAGAGCCATGTATTTACCTAAAAGGATAGTCTTTATCTGCAAGAAGAGAGCAGAGAGCCAGGCCTCATGGCACAAACCTGTAATCCTAGCTATTCAGAAGGCTGAGGCAGGAGGATTGCAGGCTCTAGGCCTGAGTTGAAGGCCAGCCTGGGAAAGTTAGTGAGAACATATATCAAAATAAAAATTGAAAGGAAAGAAGGAAAAAAGTAACCCCTCAAACAACAAGAGTGACTTAGTGCTAGAGCTCTTGCCTGGTGTGGTGAGGTCCTGGTCCGTTCTGCAGCGCCTGGGTGGGAAGGGAACCTAAGTAAGGTTGCACGCTGGGGACAGCCAGGCGGTAGGCACCTGCCTCCCTGGGCTCTCTTCCCGGGGAGTCCACAGTTTCACGGAGCACAGGCCAGACTCACTGACTCCCAAACCAGACAAAACTCCGTGGGATGAAAACTGTGTGAGAAGTAGTCATTATTGTTTTGATTTTTCTTTATATTGAAAAAAAAAAAGATTGAAGGACAGCACATTTAAGCTTTAAAGATGCAACTCAAATTTAACAAAATGTTTCATGCCCAATTAAAATGCATTTAATCAACAAAATTACTACGTTTTCCATTCTGACACTTTATTCTGTTGAGTTTTTAAACACAAATGAAAGTTCCAGGTGGCCACAGAGCTGGCTTTCTTTCTATCTCTCTCTCTCTCTCTCTCTCTCTCTCTCTCTCCTTTCTTTCTTATCATTGTTATCTCTATTTCTTTTAAATCGATTTAAACTCAAGATTATATACCATGGCAATGTGCCTGAGGCAGAATTAAAGATTCAGTGTGTGTAGCTGGGTCTGAATTTGCATATTAACCTGGAGGCTGGGAGTTCTCTCAATAACTTTTTATTGAAACGCCTTATTTCCTCTAATTCTGGAGCTCTAACGTGAGGCTGCGTGAATTCTGGGCAAGGTCTGCACCACTATCCCTCAACCCCAATGCATGCTTGGGGGGGCTTAGAGAAACGTGATCTCGAACCATATTCAAGCTGAACAAGAGTTATAATAGTTTAGAAACACAATATTTGCTTAGCATTGCAGGTGTGTGATGTCTTAGAAACTTTTAATAGTTTTACTACTATTTAAAGTTTTTCTCTGGAACAAGGTGAGGTGGCACATGCCATTGTTCCCAGCCCTTGGAGGCAGAGGCAGGCAGATTCCTGTGGGGTTGAGGCCAGCCTGGTCTACACAGAGAGTTCCAGGCCTGCCAGGAGCACTTAGTGAGACCCCCGCTCTATAAAAACAAAAACAAAAACAAAAACAAAACAAAACAAACAAACAAACAAAAAAACACTTTTTCTGGTTGCTTGAACTATATCCCACTAATGTGCAAAGGTCAGGAGCTTTGGACACTGTGGACTGCTGTTGAGTCTCAGCCCTGCCAGTTTGTCTCTGTGTTGACTTTGATCTGTGTTGCCTTCACAGTTGAATTCTGCCTCTTTATCTGCAAAATGGTAGCACTTGGTGTGGGCTGATGGTAGGATCTGCACACAGTACCTGGAGCAGGCTCTGGCTGGTGGAAAGTTCTTAAGAAATATAAACTGTCTGTGCTTTATTTGCCACGGATGGTGCCCATGCCCCTCTAGGCTAGCCTCGTACCTGGAAGGTGCCCGCATAGCTCTGGGCTAGCCCCATACCTTGGGTATCAAATCACTGTGTTGTATCCCTGTTAGTGCCTTTCCCCAGGCAACATAACAGTTCTGTTTGATGGTCACTGAACCGCACAGGAAAGCTCTGTAGACACCAGCATTGTGAGATGTTCTGGTCTGTCCTGAGCTGGAAGGGATGGGGTTCCAAGCCAGAGTGTTGAGTTGCCAGGAGGGCAAACCCCGGAAATATGAGCGCCTCTCCTCAGCTGGGGTGCCAGGCTCTGCAGCTGTCGCTTGGAGGGAAGAGGCTTGCTTGTTGGGGAGCCTCACTATAGACCATTTTTTCGTTCTCTGGCCTGACCCTGCCTCCTCCTCCTGTCCCCATAATTGCCAAAGAATGTGTCCAGGCCTTTTGGTGGCTCTTGAGAGCCCTTTATAGCCATTAGGAAGGAATTCTTGGTATTCTCATCATGTTTAAGAGATTATGCAGGACACAGCTCATGCTGAACAGGAAATGAGCTTAAGTGACCCAGGGAGTCTCTGGGTGGCTGCTTTACATGGCTGTTTTATATCGTCAAATGAACCTGTTGCAGTTTGAGTGGCCAAAGAACATTCTTAATTTTCTGCAGTTTAATCTGCCAGTTGATCAGGTTTTCCTTCTCCTTCTGAAAAGAAGTCTGTTTAGTATGATTTCTTGGGAGGAGTGTGAGGGAGATGCATGGCACAAATCTAGTCCACAAAAGTTATCTTCTGATGTAAATAATCTCAGATGTAGGTCATTAGATATAAAATGGAGCTTAAGCTTTTACTTCTGCTAACCTGATATTCCAGAATGTACTGTAAATGTTCTATAGTCTTAGCTGCATGGCCAATTCATTTCAACTGGAAAAAAACACTAATGGACATATAACTTCCTCAAGGCCAAGCTAGAACATAGCCAGTGCCTCTGTTGGTCTTACTGCCATCCTGCAACTTACCACTTGAATTTCCACCACAAACAAGAATTATTTTTGTAATAGAGGGAGAAACGATAGAGACTTAAGTTTTGATTTAGGTTCTAGTTAGCAGTCTTGAGGATTTGAGGACCCAGACCTCTTGTCCCTGAAGGCAACCTCAGGAAAGGCAGTGAAGTTCAGAGCCTGCTCTGGAGTGAGCAGGCAGGTGTTTGAGGGTGGCATGGCCCGATACAGAAACATTCAGTGGGTGTTCCTAAATAAAGGGAGGATGATGTGGGCACAAGACCCAGTTTATATCAGGCAGAGATGGAATTTTATTTTATTTTATTTTAAGTCCTGGACTATCAATAGCTCTTTGAATGGTGATTCTTCAAGATCCAGCTATACCACTCTTTTTATTTAAAACATTTTAAAAGCATGTCTTCCTCATGCTTTAATCTCAGGTCAGAAATGGGCTGCTGCTGGCCCACACCTCAGCTTGCATTTGAACCAGGACAAGGCTGTCCTTCTGAGGAGGGGTCAGGTTCAATGTTAGATAAACAGCTTGTGACGCTAAACCCGTGTTGACATGTCATCTACACCAGACAATGTGGCATTGCTAATGCCCTCCTGCTGCTTGCGAGATGGCCAGGAGAGATGGCCAGGATTTAAATGCTGAGATCTGGAGTCAAAGAGCCACAGGATGACCCTGGTATTTAGAAGCTGCATGCCTGCCTTGGAGATGGCAATTCCACAGCAGACCCGGCATGGCAGAGTAGACATTCAGCTCATCTGCACAAGACCTAGCAAAGGAGATAGCGTAGCTAGGCTCTCTTTCAGCATCTTGGTGTCTGTGGACAGAAATGCTTTGGCTAAAGGTGGTTTTTAATATAGATATATATTTATTTTGGGGGCTGGAGAAAATGCCTCAGTCCTTGGTTAGGACTCAAGTGTGATTCCCAGAACCTACACATCAGCTCACAACCATCCGTAACTCCAGTTCCAGGGAACCAAACACCCATTTCTGGGCCCCATAGACACTAGGCATAAACATGGTGCAGGCCCTGGCTCTACATGAATCCCAGGCGCTGGGAGAGTGGAGGAGGGCGCTCAAAGGAAAAGGAACATAATAGCTAATACCAAAGACATGGAAACATCATCGACTGCATTTGTTACCGTCTTTGTACTTGTGCTTTTAAAGCACTGGAAGACTTGCGTCCAGGATGAGGAGACGTTGGTTAGCATGTAGGTGGCGGCGCTGTCTTGCCTCACCGGCGCTGGACACCTGCACTCATGTAACCACCTTTGAAATGCAGGATTCTGAGGGCTGCGTGGCCCTGCTGCACTCTCGTCACACAACTCCCACAGTGGCCACGCTGGGAAGGTGGGCTCCAGGCTGTACCGAAGCCGCCACAGCCTCAGGCTTTCCTGTTCTTTTAGAAGAACTCTTGGGACCTGTTCCATTCTTTCCCTTAGTGTCATGAATACTCTACTGCCGTCCTCTCCCCTCTGCCTCCCTTGATCTAATAGAATTCCATCTGCATACATGTTATTCTAAGAGTTATCATCTAGGGAGGCAAGACGGCTTAGTGGGTAAAAGAGCTTGCCACTCGGCCTGAGTTCAGTCCCCAGGACCACAGAGTGGAAGGAAAGAGCCAACTCCCTCTCGTTGCCCTCTGACCTCCATACAAGTGTGTGGCACATGTCCACCCCTCCCCTACATCAATCAATGACTGTGATAAAGAGCAGAGGACGCAGTGATGCTATGTGGAGTGTGATTGGGATTATCTCAGTTCAGATAACAGGCCAGCGTAGCCGCTCCGCATATGCAGAGCTTATTGTCAAAATGTCACGCTTGTCTTTGGCAGCCTAGTGTAGCATCAAGTCCATCTTCATGGTCTTTCACAGCCTCGAACCCCGCTTCTGCCATACTGGGTGTGCATCCTAGGGTGATAATGTCAGACCTTTGGCTGTAGTGAGTTATGTTGTCTGTGGCCCAGTCTGCCTCCTACTCCATGCCTCCCTTTTCTCTCTGGTTTGGGTTCTCTTGGGGGCCTCACTTACCCCACGGTGCTGCTGTGGCTGTGGTGTAGTCATGGTCCTCCTCAATTATGGGGAGTACCTGGCTTGGTCCTCCTAACAGCCTGTAGGAGGCATGTCATTTGGAAGTACTCCCAGACAGCATTTCTCGAGTAGGTGGAGGGAAACGGTTCCTTCTGAATTAAGGGTACTTTTCAGAGAGAGAAATCTGGGGAGTCCCATGGCCTTTGTTGGCCCCATGCAGGTTTCCTTGGAGAATGTAGAACAGAGGCAAGCAGAATGAGGGATAGGCAGAGGCCAAGGCCTGAGCTGGATTGGCCCAGGATGCCCCTGGCCCTCCAAATCCAGGAACCAGAGTTTCCTTGTTTTGTCTCAATGATGTGGATAAAGTTTCTGTCAGGTCCAGCTAGAAGAGCTGGTGTGTAGACTTAGCAGCCTCTAGATTTTGAGGGATTCATATTTTGTAGCAATGGATGAATTTATAACTGTAAAGATAGAACGCCTTTGCTTTTCCTTAGAAGTCTTGATCAATAAGAGGAAGGCTCCCTTACTCCAGCCCTTTCTCTGCATTCACATCCCCATGTATACACTATGTATTCTTCGTTTTGTTTTTTAACATATAGAGTTGTATCTCCCATTCACTGTTACATAAATCATGTTTTTGCTTTTTTAAACAGTTTTTTTGATGTTAGCACATACAATTCTACTTCATTCTTACCAAGTACTTCAGAGATTTCATGACACAAATCCATCACTGAAATAACCTCCTGTAGATAGACATTTAGTTGTTATTGGACCATTTTTAAAATTCCTGTTACAACACTGAGTAAATTTGTATTTTGTCTTGCGTGCAAATTGAGACATAGCCCACAAGTCACCTTCTTATGGAATGAACTAAGCTATATACATGGATTTTTTAGATTCTGCCAGAGGGTATTTCAAAGAGCTGTCATGAGTTCATTCCCACCCACAGACTCGGAGAATGTTTGCTTCTCACTGAAGGGGGAGCCCACATCAACTCCCCAAATCTCCCACATGAAAAGCATGAAGTTGTTCCTAACACAGGCAAGGGCTCGCTCTCTTGGTAGACGCCCTTCTTACCACTGTGACACAAAACCCAGTGAGCAATGGAAGGAAGGAGCAGCTTGTTTTGCTCCATCACAGTGAGGAAGGCACGGAGGCAGAGATCTTGACCTTGGCTTGTGGCAGCGGGGCCCCCTGAGGGGATAGACAGGAAGCAGAGCGGTCCTTGTGGAGCCAGAGGCAGGTCTCATTCTGATTTCCACTGGTTAGGGCACAGCCCCAGTGTCCACACCTTCCACGGCAGCAGGACCACTGTGCTCAAATGCGTGAACCTGGATGGGCCATTTCACATTTACACTCAGCCCCAGTGTCCACACCTTCCAGGGCAGCAGGACCACTGTGCTCAAATGCGTGAACCTGG
>NW_026596125.1:13411840-13478962 GCF_907164565.1 Psammomys obesus
CACCTTCCAGGGCAGCAGGACCACTGTGCTCAAATGCGTGAACCTGGTGGGCCATTTCGTGTTTACACTGTAGCGGTGTCTGTGTGTTTCCGCTCTGTTAATACTCACAGTCTCTACTTCGTAAAAACGTGGGTTGTCCTTTTCTCATTGATCTGCATAAGCCCTTTGTGTGTTACGGATCACAGTGCTGTGCTCTTGTCAATATTTTCTCATAGGAGCTGCTTTTAGCTTGGGGGTATTTTTAATCAATTACTAATGGCATTTCATGTGTGTGTTTGTGCACCATGTGCGTGCAGGCCTTGCAGTTGGGCCCCCTGGATGGATGGATGGTTTTGAGTCTCCATGTGGGTGCCAGGAGCCAAACCAGGGTCTTCTGCAAGAGCAGTGAGTGCTCTTAACCACTGGGCCAGCGCTCCAGCCTCTTGGTTTTGTCTGCAAATTCTTTTTTGTTGTTGTTTTGTTTTACTTGTTGTGTGTGTGTGTGTGTGTGTGTGTGTGTGTGTGGTTTTAAGCTTGATGCCCATTTCTCTTTGATCAGGTAAGCTTTTCCATTTTTTATAAATTGTGATTAATAAATTCTGAATTGGTATCTGAGTTTGGTGTCTTGAGAGGAAAGATCTTCTTTCTCACCTGGCTCAATTTCTTTTCTGTGTACTTTCATGTCAGGTGTTTAAGTCAATGCTCCCATTTTTTCTTTTGGTGTCTTCATCTATAAGCAAGACCCATGCTGGATACCTCTTGAAGATTTGATAAGTTGGAGGAGGAGGAGAGGGTACAGCCTCCTTCTTCCCTCTCTGACTTGCTCTCTGCTGCTACAACAAATCACTGAAGTCTGGTAACTTTGAAAACAATCATTTCCTGCCCCCAGTTCTGGAGACTGGGAACCAAGGTCAAGACTGGCAGGTCTGACATCTGGTGACGTTGCCGTACCACAGTTTGGACCAAGGGTTTCTAGATTTTTGAAGTCTTAGTCAAAGAACTGAAAAGTACGTATAAGTAGGAATGTAGCAAGCAGTTGTATTTCTTTAAAGAGTACAAGATATGCTGAAATGGAGTAGTGGGTTGCTTGAGCTAGGGTACCAGCAGTTATCATTTGAGGGTCCCTTTTATGGGGTTCAGGAGGAAGTAGAATTGGTTGCTAAGGGGTAAAGGGTGGGTGATTCTCCACTTTGTTTGACAGGCTTGGATTATTTAAGGCTTTATTTACTGTTTACATCTTTTCGCATGGTACAGCTTATTTTAATCATATGCATGATTAAATTATGATCAGTTATGCATAGATATAATATGTTTAATATGTTTTACCTAGAAGTTCACTAGGTAAACATATTAAGCTGAGGACACAGCTTATTGCAGCTAGTCGTATTAGTTAGTTTTCTCTTCAGATACGGCAGCATGACGAAGGAAACTATGGAAGGAAAGTGTATTTGGGCTCACAGTTCCAGAGAATTAGTCTATGGTGGAGGGGTGGCATGGCAATAGGTGGTTGGCATGGCGGCTTTGGCTGCAAGCTGCACTCACATTCTGTGCTGCGAGCCCCGTCTGCTCTCAGCCTCCAGCGGCCCCCACCCCCGCATGTCCGAAGACATGTCTGAATGGAAACCTAGCACAAAGAGGAAGTTCCTGCGGACGCGCTAAGGGAGGAGTGACTTATCCGTGGTCTGAAGTGTGAAGGTGAAGCTTCAAATGGGCAGAGCCCGCGGTTGCTCCCGCTGTTAGGAGTGTGAGCAAACCTTACTTAGTACAGTCCCAGGTTGCTCAGCTCTCACTGTGCTTGCTCCCTCACATGGCAGGAAAGCCACGGGACCTTTTATAGAGACACGCTTGAGCTAATCGCCTCCATAAGCCCTACCCCCAATACCTTCCAGTTGGGGGTTAAGTTTCTACATGGATTTTGGAGACTAAGGAGATGAATGTCCCATCATCAATCACTGCATAAACACTCGTGCTTCCTTCATGGTGGACACACAGGAGCTCTTTCTTTGGTGCTGAGGAGTTTGGGAAATGCTGTATTCATCCTACCATGATCAGGGTACTAGCTATTTCCCGGAAGTGCTCAGAACTGCACAAAACCTTTACTATCCCAGGAAAATTACCTATCTCTTGCATCCATAGCTAGTTCTCAAATATGTGATTCAAACTTAATCTTAGGCAAAGGACCTCAGAGTCATCTGGATTCTCTTTTCTCTCCCCATCTAATCCCTCAGTAGAACCTCTCAGCTCTTCTTAAAGACACAGTAAGAACCAGGCTGTGGGGTTGCAGAGATGGCTCAGTGGTTAAGAGCACTGGCTGCTCTTCCAAAAGACCCAGGTTCAATTCCCAGCATCCACATGCCTCTCACAACTGTCCCAGGGGATCTGATGCTATTTTCCAGCTTCCTCAGGCAACAGGCATGCCTGTGATGCCCAGACATATACTTACAAATAAATTACATTCAATTTTTTTTTAAAAAGAACCTGAGCCTTTCTCAGTAGTTTCTACCCATCCCATCCCACTTCTGTTCCCTCCCAGAGCAGCCACTGTGCCAGAGCACACTGTTGAACACAAGTCCAGCCACACCTGTTCTCTGCGTAGAATGCCTAGACCAGAGCTGTGGCCACAGCCTGGGAGGCCTGCCGTGGCCCTCTCCCTCCGATCTGTTCATTCCTCTTTCTGTCTTTCTCCTCCCAGTGGGTGCTCGCTCATTCTCAGGAACCTTAGGGCTTTGCCTGATGCTGCCAGGGGTGTCCATCATCCCAGGTACTTCCCATAACCCCTCCCATTGTCCCGTAGGCAGTCGCCTTCCCTGGCCCTGCACCAAGCAGCCTCCTGCCTGTCAGTCTTCGTTCTCTTTTCCCTCTTCAATTTTTCTCTGACATGTTACTCATTTGCCTGTCTTTTTTTTTCTTCCTAAACTGAGATGTGATTTTCACAGAAAAAAAAAAAGCAACTTTTTTGATTCCTGATGATCAGTCTCTAGCATATACAACAATTTCCAACATATAAAAGCCCCTCACCCATTTGTTGAATGAATATAGAGGTGTCAGCTCTGGGCGTATTCTGATATGGGCCCAGCTTGCCACTGGAAGCTCCGTGACCTTTCTGTGGGTCCTCCACAGAGTGGATAATCTGAGTATCTGTTTTCCATACTGCTGCTCCCTGGGGCCCAGCACAGTGCACCCAGGCATCGCCATGCCAGCTGTAAATCAGCACGGCTCAGAGTCTGGCTTGTCACATGACCAGAGGGCACATCAGCAAGCTCTTCAGCAGCTTCCCTAATGGGTGTCACTTTCAAAAACAACCCGTGGCTTGAGACTTCAGTTTTGCTTGTGAAAGCGTCTCCCCACTTCTCAAGAAACATCTTAATGACGCCTGGCACGCTGACCTCCACACAGGCTCATTTCACCAGGCTGTAAAATGGAGCCCTAAAAATAGGGCAGCATGGCAGATGAAGGCAATTTATTATGGAGCCTCTTCTTCTCTTCACCTACCGCGCAGGGCCCAGCGCCTTCACTGAGGAGACCTCTCCCCCGCCATCCTCAGGTGCTGGAATGAGGCAGGTTGGCATGTGGATGGAGCATTGATTTTCCATTTAGGGGTACTGACTCTTTGGACACCTGCCCTCCCCACCCCTGACCATTGCCTTTTCTCAGGTTTTTACTTTTTTTGCATGTGGGAGGGGTGTAATCCCCAACAGTTACGCTGACTGTTAAGAACTAACTTTCTTTCACTGACAGCATGGCCGCTGTGGAGACTTCTTGACTCAGTACTGCCAACGTCTAGTTACGGCTGTCGGGCGGAGACGCTGTGACCTGACAGATGTGTTTTTAGTTTTAGGTTCATAACAAATCAAGCTGGATCTTCCAATCTCCCGGCCACACGCACATTCTCCCCACCAGCAGTTAATTCCTACAGCGGAGGCACCTACAACCCATGCCTTTATCAGCAGTAGCCACAGTTTGTATCCCCGTGTCCCCGTACACTCTGTGGGTCTGACACATCCGTTATTATAGCCCCACAAGGCGATGCCGCCGTTCTAAGAGGAAATTAGTTTTTAAGGACTGTCTGTTTTTATGTATGTGAGTGTTTGTGTCTGCACGTATGTTTCTGCTTTACATGTATGTGGTGCCCATTGAGACCAGAAGCAGGCGAGCCTCCGGGACTGGAGCTGTCAATGGTGTGAATCACTGTGTCGCACTGGGATCAAACACTGGTCCTCTGGAAGAGTAGCCAGAGCCCTTAAGCACTCAGCCATGATGACGTCAGCCCTGCAAAATGAAATTTTAATGAGACAAGAATACGTGATTGTGCTTTCTTTAGTATGTTTTAGCATTACATATAAAGCCAAAGTGGGTTTTCTCTACCTTGTCCAGTCTTAGGGGCTGCCCCAGAATTAATTAGTTTTAAACATCTTTGTGTCCTTCCATTTGTACCCCAGGTGACTCTGAAGCAGTGTGATAGCATTAAAGGTGGTGCTAGAGCTATTGACAAAGGGATTTAGGGGCAGGCATGTGTTAGGGGCTGTGTTTTGTCAGCTCACAGAAACCCAGCAAAGCAAGTATGATTATTATAACCAGCTCCCTTGAGGTATTAGTCATATACCATTAATCTTTTAATTACAATCTTTTTTGAGATTGTAATTATGCCATTTCGCTTTTCCCCTTCTTCCCTCCAGAGCCTCCCCATACCCTGAGGCTTCTTTTGTTTTTGTGATCGCACGCACACAGCCTGCAGCCTGCTCAGTCTATGGTTCTTGTGTGTACATGATTTCAGGGCTGACCAACTGGTTCTGGTTAACTAACGAACTAGTCTTCCCTGGGAAAGACTATTTTTCTGACTCTCAGCATCCCTTCGTTGCCTGTAGTGCTTTGTGTAGGATTGAGGCCTCATGAGTTTTCACCCTTCAGGTGTTAGCATATCTGTTTGGTGTTGGTTCGGGTCATGTTTAGGAAGCCATGTCAGCAGGACTTCATGAGTGTAGTTCCTCTGACATTTCTAGGGGAATCACAGGTTAAACACCACTCTTCTTCCTTGTCGTCTTTCTTTCCTCTCCTCTGCAGTGATTTCTGAACCTTTGGTACGGAAGATGTCTTCTGTATGGCAGCGGTCAGACTGGGCTCCATAACTGCATGTTGATGGGTTCTGCTTTCCCCCTTCCCTTTCTGTTTCCCTTCTCTTTCATTCCCTGGTAACTATAATTTATTTTCTGTTTTCTGTGGATTTTCTCATTTACATGTTTCATATAAATTAAATAATGTAATATGTGGCCATCTATTGGTTTAACATATGGCTTTAATATTTATTAATGTTGAAGCGTTTATTTGTATAGTATTTTGCTTTGTAGCTGAGTAAAATTCCACCACGTAGACAGACTATATCGTGTTTATTGGGTTATCAGTGGATGGACACTGGGTTTCTTCTCACGTTGAAGCTGTTATGAGTTATGCTGCTGTGAGCATTCATGTACAAGTTTTTGTGTGGACATGATTTCAGTTCTCTTGGGTATTTGCCCAGATATAGATATTTGCCCACCTGGCTCATATGGTAATGTTCTGAGGAACCATCAAAAGGATGAACCGTCTCACAGTTCTGTCAGCAGTGAGCAGGGGTGGCACCTTCTCCCCATCTCTGCCGTACTGTCGCTCAACCTTTCAATTTCAGTCATCTGAGTGGGTCTGAGGGAAGCTTCATTGAGGATTTGACACGTGTTTTCTTTATGACCCATCATGGTGAGCATCTTGTCTTGTGCCTCCTGGTCATTTGCATATTTTCTTTGGCGACATGTCCATTTACCCTCTGCCTCTGTTTCAGTCGGGCTGTGTGTCATCTTTCTGTGTGTGCTGCCCTTTTTAAAGGTAGCAGACAGACAGCATGTTTCTCGAGTCTTACAATTTGGCTCAACTCTGGATCTGAGTTTTACTTTGACTTCAGGCTCCTCTGCGTTCCCAGGCCTAAATAATACAAGATCCATGAATTTATACGCTGTATGTATGTGCCAGGTACGACATAGACTCTACTGTATGGACGTAACTTGAAGCCTGCCAACATTTCATCTCATGTGGGAGCCCATCGTCATCCAAGGCTCTGTTGGCAGGTAATGGTTCCTGGGGTGGGGAAGCGATTATTTCCTTTAATGGTATAGCTACACAAGCTGCATTCCTAACACACACACACACACACACACACACACACACACACACACACACACACCCCATGCAGAATGTGGACTTGTTGGGAAGAAGGGATTTGGAGGGATGGGGATAGACAGGGTTTTGGGGTTGGGGGAGGTAAAAAATGACCAGTGACCAAAATTCATCACACAACGTGTATGAAATCATCAAAGGAAGAAAAAAACCAAAAGAGAGAAAGACAGACAAAACAGCTGCAGAAAGGAGATTCAAGTTTCCGATTCTAGACTGAAGTCACACAGTGAGCGATGAGTCCCTGGCTCCCTTCTTCACCAACAACACGGGAAAACAGACCAGTGGATCCATTTCCTGGTGTCTGAAGAATATGCTTTTCTCTGGGGCAGCGGGCGAAAGCTGAGGCTAAGGCTCCAGGTTGGTGACTGCCTTGGCCTAAAGCAGGGCAAAGACCTGCTTCAACAGGTGACAGGGTGCTCAGGCTGAAGCTGCTGGGGGCTGGGAGGTGCAGGAGTGAGGAGGCCTCTCCCTGGCTGATGTGGGAGAGGCAGGTCCTTATGGAGCATCTTTATTACCTGCTGGTCTGCAAGTATGAGGGTGTGCCGCCGTGTGGGTCTATTGTTTCGGGAGGGTGAAGTGGGACCCTTTGGAGTGGTGAGGAGAGAAAGGAGCTGAGACCCTAATGGCCTGGTGTCCTTTGGAACCGCTGGCTCCACACACCAGAGCAGCCACTCACATCTGTTCAGTGATGTCCCTGCAGCCTTGGGTGTGCTGGGCACATTGTTGCCCTGCCAGCAGGCTGACACTGCTAGACCCACAGAGGGTACATTCTTTCTTTGTGGCCAAAGCAGATATTTTTGCTGCGCGTGAATCATCCGAGGAGTGAGAATAGCAGGCGAAGAAGGCAGGATCATCATTATCGCCGAGAAGCATTTGTCAAGCACCTACCTAAGGGCACCAGGCAGCGCCCGAAGCCCTGGTGGTGCTCGGCTCACTCTTCCTGGGGAACTCGACCTCTCAGACCCCGATGGTGTGCCTAGCATGTGTGTGTGCACGAGGCCCAGTCTGCCCTCAGGAAGCTTAAATTCTGTGGGTCGAGCGACATGTGGGCCACCGCTCAGGGTGGACTGCGATCAGTGCTCTTGCTGAGCTGTTAGACTACGAACCCATCTGTACACTCGCACAGCACTGCCCTTCCCCTCTCAGCGGGAGCACCACTCTGATCCCATGCAATTCAAAGATGTCTTCCGGGTCAGTGATACCATGGATTTGCCAGGTCTCCTCTCTCACAGGTATCAATGCCTGCAGCTTCTCGGCTGAGGTGGAACTTCACGCCTACCTCCTGCTCCTTTGTGTCCACAGGCATATGCTGTTGCAATCACTGTTCCTATGCACTACTGCCCCTGCAGTCCAGCAAGCACTGCCCTTTCTGGCTCTCACACTCTTTCCTCCCCCCTGCCTTGGAGGGCCCTGAGCCGTAAGTGGGTCGGTTGGGGTTGGTGTGACACACACTTCCATTTTAGAGCTGGGCATGGCACAGTCTCTCATTCTTGGTTTGTTGGCCAGTTGTGGGTTTCATTAATTGCCATCTGCTGCAAGAAGAAGCTTCTCTGCTGAGGGCTGAGAGATGCCCTGATCTATGGGCAGAGCAAGAAGTCATCTTTTTAGGCCTCGGGCAACTCATCACCCTTACTACGAATAGTATCTTTCTAGGGACTGAAAAGATGGCTCAACAGTTAAAAGCACTCGTAGGTATTTCAGAAAACCCTGGTTTGATTTCCAGCACCCACAAGAGAACTCAAAACTGTCTGTAACTCCAATTCCAGGGAATCTGATGCCCTCTTCTGTTCTGTAACTCCAGTTCCAAGGGATCTGATGCCCTCTTATGGTCTCCTCAGGCACTGCATGTACAAGGTGCACAGCCATACAGGAAGGCAGGTCACCCACAAGTATAAGAAAGAATAATGCGCTTCTCAGTTATTTCTATGTTAAAAATAATTTTCTTTGGAAATATCCAGGTGTCTGTCAGTTGGTTGATAAATCACTATGTCATGGTGTTGTTCCAGCTATAGAGAAGAATGAAATCCTGTCACTGGTAGAAGCATGAATGTACTCGGAGGACATTATGTTAAGTGAAACAAGCCAGGCTCAGCAAGATGAATTTTTCATGAGCTCACTCGATAGGTGGAAGTTGGAAAGCTGATCTCATAGAAAGTGAAAATAGGACTATGGATACTAGAGGCTGGTGTAGGCAGGAGAGAGGGGCATGGGAAGCAGGTGCCTAAGATCCAGTTAGACAGAAGGTAAGTTGCAATATTCTGCAGTGCGTTAGGGGAACTACCTTTATCTAGAATTTACTGCCTATTTCAAACTAAGCTTAAGAGTTTGATTTTTTCCAACACAAAGAGATATTTGAAGGGATAGAAACACTGCTGAGACTTAACTGTTACAATGTGTGTGCACACAGGACTATCACAGTGTACCGTGTACCTAATGACCACGTGCCAACCTACAGAGCCACTTACCAAATGCCCGTTGTAGACACACATCATTTAGATCCATGAACCCTAAGGACAGAACAACAGCAACAGAGAGCCATCCAACTGGCCCTATTTCTTTGTTTGTTTGTGTTTGTTTATTTTACACACTAAGAAAAAAATGAAAAGGCCATTGCACAGAAGTAGACTTTAATTTTTTTTTTTTTTTTTTTTTAAATATGAAGCAGGGTAGACAGATCTGTCCTGTTAAGCTTGCCGTCTTGCTTGGCCTTGCACTGAGGGGCCGCAGAGCTGAGTGCAGGGGAGGGACAGTGTTAAATCCTCTCCTCTTGTAAAACGAATTGAATGGCACAGTGCTGGGGTGGCGTGTGTGTAGGAGGCCGAGGGCATCAGCTGTGCCAGGTCTCCGGAGACGGGAGGCAGGATTGACAGCCACAGCTTGGTCCCTGTGCCGGGGTGGAATCTGCTGCGTGTGCAGCCTCCTTCCTGCCCCTCCCCCACCCTGGCAGGCAGTGGTGCAGACAGACAGACACCCTGCCTTAGGACAGATGTGCGTTGGCTGCCCTCTGCTCCATCCCTGGGCTCGCTTCCCCCTGCTCCCTTGACGCAGTCCTCCAGGGGCCTCTTGATGGAATGTCCTGTCCCAGGAGGGTTGCATCACTGCTCTCTGGCCTCATGCTCTTGCGGCTGCTTTTGCTCTGACCAAGAAAGGGCTGCGGTTTGGGTTTCAGAACTGCTGTGGGGAGTCTGACTTTTGTGGCCTGTCTCAGGCCGGAGATGCCAGCTAGCACCATTGCATATTCTCCTGGTTAAAGCCCGGAGACTCCCTGTCCTCCCCTGCCCTGGTCAGCACGGGGCCAGGTCCGCTATGCACCCTCTGCTGCCCTAGGGGGAGACTAAGCTGGGTCAGGAGACGGAGGCCGGGCCGCCGAGTGCCCAGATGAGCGTCAGTGATGCTGCAGACTGAGTCCCTTTACTCTACCTACTGGATGTGAATCATGGCCAAGTGATGGCATCCCTCGGCCGCTCACTGTCCTCATCGAGGGCTGGGAAGAGCACCTGCTTCCTTGGGTTTATATGAGGATCAAACGGTATTGATGAGGGCTACAAAGTCAGGGGTCCCAAGATTACTGTCACACACAAACTGAGAATTAAGGGTTCTCAAGGCCTCACCCGTGTAGTTATTGGGAAGACTTACAGACCTGACCAGAAGCTGTTGTCTTCACAATTATATATAATCCACCACAGTGAAAGGGAGCAGCTTCTATGAGGCGAGGGAAAGGATGCACGGCAGAATTCAGGTGGGCTCGATGCATGAGGCTTCCGTCGGCCTTTTTAGCGGGCTCACATTAATGTCTGGCTAGCGTGCGTGACCGCATATACACGGCATTGCCATGCGCATAGAATGAAGGGAGCTCACCTCAGCCTTGGGGAGTTTTTACAGAAACTGGCTCACGTGGTCCGTGTCCCTGAGGCTGACGGCGCTCTCCAGCTCCTCCCAGGTTCAAGCATGGCTCGGGCTGTCCCATAAAGCACAGCAGAATACCCTCTATGTCCCAGTGTAGGACAAGCCACAGGTTTAAAGAACCTTTCAGCACAGAAGCACACAGTAGCCAGGCCTGTTTCTGGGTGGCGTTAACTCTTTCCTGGTCAGGGAGGGCATCTTAGGCTAGGCCTGGTGCATGGTCAATGGCAAAGTTCTGAGCATGCTCTGTTTCACACCCCAGCATCAAGGGGAGATTTCTTTCTCTCCCCTCTCTAAATTGTGTCCGTACTTGCATGTTTAAGGCTGACATCAGAAAGCTTTTTGGTCACATAATAATAGTGTCATCTGTGCACTGTTCCAAACCTGTCAGGGTCATATGTGCTTGTGGGGATGGCAGACAGGTGTCACCTCCCAAACAGGTCTCAGGACTGACTCTAGGGATAAGATTTTTTTCTCCATTCACCCTTCCAGTAGGACAATTATCAGAATACAGTATATGAAGTACAGGCTTATGATACTGTTAGGTGGTGGGTCTTGTCCTGTCAATTATAACCCCTGTTCACTGTGATGATTCTGCTACAGCTTACTTCCAGTACCTCCCCAAGCATTTGGTTGACTGATTAGGGAAATGAGAAAGGGAAGCTACCTTGATTATAGAGAAAATATTTGATATATTATCATAAAGCATTTACAGTAGCTGCTGGGTTTTTGTCTACATAATTTACAAAGCTATCCTGGTTACTCTCCAAGATTCTTCCTGCAAGAGGCTCTCTCTAACTTCAGTCCCTGGTGCTGGGCTTTTTCTGCTATTCCCACGTCTCCTCAGCTCCCAGCAAACTCATGCACTCCCATCAGGTCCTGAGTTCCTCCTGATGCTCATTGTGTTTCTTTGCCCTGTCTGCAGAAACATTTATTGGTGAACTGCTTTCCACGACAGTCTGCTCAGGTCTGACACTTCCCTGAGAGCGGACGCTGAGTTTAGCGTGCTCAGGCTCAGCAGGCCAGCTGCTGCTAGGCGTGGTTGTAGGAGCCAGGCAGGAATCTCTCAGACTAGCGGCCCTGGGTTGATCCCCAGCCATGGTCACTGCTGTGCCCTAGACTGCAGTGAGGACAGGACTGAGGGACGGTGTCTATCTGTGCTCTTCTGTCTCCTCTCTTTGGGGTAATACAAATGCCATCCCCTCTTGTAAAGAGTATTCATGGTCACGTATGCAGTACACATGTAGTCTGTAAGCTACATGTGTGTCATAGGCATGTGGGAATCCTGCTTGTCACATGTATGCCGCATGTGTCCAGTGCCCACAGAGGCCAGAAGAGGGTGTTTCTCTGCAGCTGGAGTCACAAGTAGTTGTGAGCCATGCGATGCGGGTGCTGGGAACCAAACCCAGATCCTCTGCAGCAGCAGCAGCAGCCATCTTAATCACTGTGCCATCTCTCCAGAGACCCTCCATTTTTATTTACATATGTATTTTATGTGTATGGCTGTATTATTTTCTATTCATGTGTGTCTGTATACCACATGTGTACCTGATGCTTGAAGAGGCCATAAGATGCCTCTTATGCCTCAAGGCCATATCCCCTGAGACTAGAGTTACAGACATTTGTGAGCCACCATGTGAGTGCTGGGAATTCAACCAGGGTCCTCTAGAAAAGGTAACTGCTGAGCTACCCGTCCAGCTCTCCCCTTTAAAAAAATTAATAATCAATTAGTGATTACCCAACGCAGCCTTAGCTTTGCAGGTTGCCTACCAGGAACACTCTATAGATGGAAGACCTTAGCTAGCTGGTTGCTTAGAGCATGTTGGCATGGTTGCCCAGGTTTTCACCAGGCAGATTGTGCGTTGATATAGCTGTACCACGATAAGACTGTGGTGAAGCCTGGTTTGTAAGATGGTTGGAGTGCCCCCCTCACACAATGGGGGTTGTATCCTTCTTCTCAAAGTTCATCACCAGAGGATGGAGTGTCACTCTTGGGTAAAGACAAAGGGCGCTGAGTCCCAGTCCTGCTTCTCTTCCCCTTTCTTCTCTCTCTTTCCAATTAAAAAGTGTCAGAGGGAAGGTTTGTGTAAGAGGGCCACAGGCTGGGAAAGAGAGACAACACCCAAGAGGGGGCTGTTCTAGGTATTTTTGATGAGATTTTTAAGGGATTTGTTTAATATTATTTTTTATTTTGTGTATTGCATGTATAGGTGTGTGTAGGCTGGCAGAGGGCATTAGATGCCCTGGAATTGGCATTACAGATGGTTGTGGGTACTGGCGACCCAGCCTGAGTCCTCTGCAAGAACAGCAGATGCTCTTAAGTGCTGAGTCGTCTTCACAGCCCCAGTCTTCACTATTTCTAGGTATAATTCCATTGTTTGGTCTGCTTTCTCTCTTGCTTTTCCCCTGCTGCTTCTGAGGGGTGAGGACTGACTCTCATTCCCTGACCCACTGCCAGCTCTCCACGCACTCTGTCCTCTCTCCCATGAGAACGGATTCTTGTATAACAGGCTTTCTTTCCCATAGTCTATTCTTACAAATTTCTATTAGGAATTTGGAGGATTGTTTCATTTCTCCATCAGACACAGGAATTTCACTTGTCTACCAAATCCTCATGCTGCAGAGACAAAACCAGGTTTTCAAGGGCACATTCAGCTCACTGCTCTGACCCAAGCAGTTAGGCGTCATTTTCTGGGAGGTTCTGAAATCGTTCCCTAAATTCCCTTCTTCTCAATTCCCAATTTTACATTCAGAGTTTGCAGTACTTTTATCACCCACTGTGACCTGACAAAGCAGTTTATGATAAGGAGGTTTGCACACAGTGGGGAAGGGATGATGGCAGGAGAGTGACATAGTTGGGGTCATTTCAGTAATATTCAGAAAGTAGAATGCTTCTGGGAAGGGGGGGTCCAGCCAGCAAGACTCACCTAAAACAGCACCATCTGCAGGAGACAAATATTCATACACATGAGCCTGTGGGGTCCATTTCAAACCACGACAAAAGCTGTCCAGGTTGCATGGATTTACTAACACATGAAGTCTGTCCTCACCGGTTACCGAAAGGGCAGACATCCTGAAACAGACTCTTTCTGAGAAGACTAAGCCAGTCTAAGTTGAGAAGTCTTTCTTTGGAGCTTAGAAGTCAAATGACCTCATTGCAAACCATTGGCTGTGATGACCCCCAGAACCACCAGCACCAAGACCCATTCCTCAGAGCCGAGCCCAGGAAACTCTGAGCATCCCCAGAGAGCAGGGAGGACCAGAACTCACTTATGAGATGCCCCCGTTACCAGTGTTATCAGGAACATGCCCAGAAACACCTCCCTTTACTCTTGCCAGTGTTTTCTTTATGGAAGCAATTTTTTTTCTCTTTTGTAGACAGGTCCTCACTGAGTAGCCCTGTTAGCCTTGAACTCAGTGTTTGGACTAACTGCAAACTTGTGGAATTCTACCTGATGGGATGAAAGGCACATGCGACCATGCACAGCTAAAACCTATTCTTGTTGGGCAAATTCCTATTGGAAAGTCTTGTTCTGTCAAGACCCCTTGCTCCCTTCTTTCTTATGTCTGTCTTACACCATTACTCCTGACAAGTTCACCAGGTGGGAGCCTGCAGGGTGCTGGAGTGATACACATAGCTATGGACCACAGTCATGCATTCAGAAAATGGGCTTTTACTCGCAGCTTTTCTTGGGACCTCTTTCCATCCGATGAGACCAGAGCACCCACATTGCGAAAGAACACATGGCCCTTCTCCTACTCCCTGCTTGCCAATTCATACGTTGAAGAGGACTATGAGAAGAAGGGTAGCGTGCAGAGCCAGGAGGTGGCTGGCAGGGTGCTTCATGTGGCTCCATGACATCTAACCTGGCAGGTGTGCTCCTGAGGACACAGCTCAGAAGAAATGTTCTCTGGACACACAGAGGCGGCAAACACAGTGATTTGTGGTTGCTATGAATAGAACTGTCCTTGCAGGGGTATCCTTTGGGTGTTATGCATCTCGTTTAAGGTCACAGCAAGTCAGGGGGGGTGCCCCTCCCTAGTCAGGATCCCTGGGGATTGTTTTTGCAGATTCTGTTTAGCTCCAGAAACACTGGTTTTGCTCTTTTTCGTATTTTCCTCACTTGAGTGACTCAGCCCTTTCCACTGCCCTTGATGTCTTGTGATGCCTTTGTAGAATGCCTGGGAACTGCTCACTTAGCCACTTTTGCTCTCGCCTGGGAGATGGATGCCACCAAAGCGGCACTGTGTGTATGTGACTACAGCTCGCTTGTGTGTGGGTGTCATATTTATTCACAAGTGACTTTTTCTTATATACCACCCACCCAGCAATGTTTGTTAAACCGCATTCACTAGAAGCATCTCTTCCTTAATTTTTTCTTGTAGAAACAGAAACCATTTCTTTCCCCCTTTGAATGAGGAGTTGACATTCTTATGGGAGATATTCTGCTTTGATTTTTTAATTTATTTTTAAAATTTATTCATTGTATATCCTGATCATAGCCCCCTTCCTTGTCTCATCCTGGTCCAACCCTCCCTCCCTCTTGTCCCCCTTCCCTCTCCCCTAGTTCTCAGTGAGGGGGAGCCCTCTCCCCTACCAACTGACCCCAGTCTATGAAATCTCATGAGGATGGGCTACATCCTCTTCCTCTGTGGCCTGGCAAGGAAGTGATTGAGGTGCAGGCAAGAGAGTCCATGTCAGAGACAGCCCCTGCTCCCCTTACTAAGGAACCTACATGGAGACTGAGCTGCCTGTGGGCAACGTCTGAGCAGGGGGTCTAGATCCTCTCCATGCATGATTCTTGGTCAGTGCATCAGTCTCTGCAGATCCTTCTGGGCCCAGATTTTTGGCTTTCTTCTGGCGCTCCCGTCCCTTCCGGGTCCCTCTATCCCCCGACTCTTCCATAAGACTTCTGTGCTCTGCCCAAAGTTTGGCTTTGAGTCACAGCATCTGCTTTGATCCTCTGCTGGGTGGAGTCTTTCAGAGGACATCAATAGAAAGCTTAAAAACAAGGATATCATGAAAATTTCCGACAAGTGGATGGATCTAGAAAAGATCATCCTGGGTGAGACGACCCAGACCCAGAAAGACAGGCTGGTTTATGCTCACTTGCAACTAGATATTAGTCATATAATCCAGGGTAACCATTCTACAATCCACAGACCTAACTAAGTAACAAGGAGGACCCTGGGGAGGATGTTTGATCCTCATTCAGAGGAGCAAACGGAAGAGATACCAGAAGTGGTTGAATTTTTTTTTTTAATCGCAAAGGAAACGTCCTGATTTAGAATGTCTTCCTGATTGATCTGATTTCTATAGTATCATAATAGAGTAGTGTTTGATAAAAAAGTTTCACCTGTGCCCTTGGAAAAGCTGGTCTGTGTTTCCTTGGATGACAATCTTACCTTAGCAAAAGGCTGGTGAGATTGTATGGAAGAGATAGGGGCAGAGGGCAGGCAAGACGGCTCTGTGAAGAAAGGCTGCCATGCCAGATGACCGGGCTTGAGCCCTGGGGGCCATGTGTTAGGAGGAGAGAACCAACACGT
Source organism: Psammomys obesus (assembly GCF_907164565.1). Taxonomy (NCBI): domain Eukaryota; kingdom Metazoa; phylum Chordata; class Mammalia; order Rodentia; family Muridae; genus Psammomys; species Psammomys obesus. The sequence continues at coordinate 13,427,474 of NW_026596125.1, forward strand.
GGGAGCTGTTTTCTGACCTCCACACGTGCGCAGCAGTCTGTGTGAACACATGCAGGCACATGTGCCCGAAATAAATGAATGTAATAAATTTTTAAACGAAAGGATAATTAGGGCTCTGGAATAAGGAGAATGAGCTCCCAAAGGACAGCTGTGTCCAGGAAGTGTGTGGAGCATTGTTTCAGGAGCTCGGGCCCATTTGCAGCTTTCAAGTCTTTTACTTACACAAGTGGTTGGAGGGGTCTTTGAACTACAAGGGCTCTTTGAAGTCATTCCCTCTGCTCCCGCACCTCCTCCCACTCATTACAACTGGATTTGCATCAGGTTGACTTTCATGTTGTAACCTACTTTTGAAAACCCTGTGAGGGAACTATTTTATCCTATAAGCAATTAATTAATTGATATTTTTAAAAAGCATGAATCCAGTGCAAAAGTCACTTATATTCCTACTTGTGGAAGGTGTTTGACCCTTACCTCGTGAGATGAAGGTATCCTGATGACTGCTGCCTTGAGGACACACACATCTAAGTTAGGCTATTCATATGTCACGGCTTTTGTCAGCTCAGGGCTCTTGCCATCTTGCCTTGTTTTTAGGGTCAGGTTTAAGTAAGAAGCCACGAGGATTTTATAATGTGCAGTCTGAGAGGCTGCTTATTTTACAGACATTTGTTGAGCACCCACTGTGTGTCAGCACCCACTGTGTGTCAGCACCCACTGTGTGTCAACTGTCCTTGGCACTGTCCTAGACACAGAGGACTGAGCAATGAGCAAAACTGACATTCTGTATCATTCGGATGCTTCCAGGTACCAAGGACTGTTTCTCAAAAGAGGGTTCTCTGTAGAGCTCTGGATCTTTTGACCCCTTAGGGATTTTCACATTGCAGAGAAATGCTTACAGGTTGGCGGAACAGGGAAAGCGTAGACTTCAGAAGCTGAGAGCCAACTTTCCAGCTGGATAGCACTCAGCTTGAAGACTGATGTGGTAGGGAAAGAGGTTGGAGCATTAGCATTGGTTTGAATGCCATGTCCCTGCACCCCAGTGGATGACTTCCTCGTGTTGTGACTTTGAGCAACTTTGATTGGGAAATTGGGGTTTATAATACCACCTGCAGAACTGAATTGTGAGCATGCTCTGAGATCAAGTGGCTCAAACCCTGGCCTGAGGACTGGACAGACTCTACAGCTGTTTGAGGCTCCCATGTGTCCTGCTGTGCTTGGTATGTCCCACAAATAGTGAGAAAGCTATAACGGGGATCCTGCCAGGTCGGGTCTCCCTCCTTGCTGGGACTAGCCAGCCTCACCTGTACTCCTTTCGTTTCTCTGTCTTTCGACGCTGAGGTAGCTTGGCATTTCCAGGCCAACTGCTGAGCTGAAATAGATTGATGGCAAAGCCAAGGCCAAGAAAGGAAGTCTAGTTTTGGCCCACTCCAGAGGGCTGGAAAGAGGACTGTTTAGGTTGTCAAAAGTTGTTTGTGTTTGTGTTTGGTGTGCTTGTGCATGACTTGGAGTCATATAGACCTTGGAAGATTAGGGTGCATTGTGGAGTATAGGTTCTGAGGCTTGTGTGGCACTGAGAAAACTAAGTTGTTTTTTTTGTTTGTTTGTTTTTTCCTGAGATGGGGTACCCAACCTTGGCTGAGTAGAACTTGGCCTCCAGGATAGCACTGGCTTGGTCTGAGGGTTTCATAGGTAAACTGAAGTCTGGGAAGAGAAGCCTGATTCAGATTGAGCTGAGGAGGGAGGAACTGGGGAGCTAGTGAAAGCCTGCAGTGGGGAGCTGCCTTCCTGCAGAGCCAGAGACCAGAGCCCCACTCCTGTCCCTCTACTCACTCTGCATCAGGCCTTGCCTGGGTGGGATCAGCAACTTAACAACCTCCTTGGCTTTTAGTGGGAATGCACAAGGGGCTCTCTCCTAGGCCAAGTGACTTAGTTCTTTTTTTCACTGTCACCCATCACCTTGCTCAAGAGTTTGGCTGTAGAGATAACGACTTCATTTTTGTGAAAACATGTCACGGCTCAGCAGCCGTGCTAACTCGTGTGAAAGGTTGCAGAAGTCAGTGAAACACAGCTTGGGAGAAGCACCGTCAGAGCTCGCCACTGTTGGGCGCTTCTCTCTGGGGCCACTGCGATTACCAGAGATCCAGCGCCTTTACCTCCTTAGGGTCTGTGCTCGACTTTTCTGGTTGGTTCCTTGGCATTCTGCATCTCTGTCCATTCAAGATGGAGCCGGCCCTCTCCCTGTTGGGATGAGTGCCCCCTAGCACCTTCAACACTTCTCTAGCATAACGTGCATTTTCAGCCTCTGTCAGCACACTTTTTGTTCTTGGCTTCCATGCCATTTTGCATCAGGGATCTCTACCCAAGGAGCGCCCAGGAACAAGATAACACTAGTGTGGACAGGGTGAGGAAGAGGCATCTACACAGACAACAGAGATGACACAGAAATGGGGGTCTCTGGCTTTGCTGATCCCCTGGCGTCACAGGTGGGAATCCGGAGGTCTGCTGTTGGTTCTCTATATGCTCATGAGTTTGCTCATGTCTTCATTAGTACATGCTACCTTCCTGCAACCCCTCTTCCACCATCAACCCAAAAACCAGAGACCCACGGGTCACCCTGGATTCCTTCCCCCTCCTTCACTCCCACCTCGGCCTACTGTGCGAGTATGTGTTTCGTTCCAGCCGTGTTTGTACATTAGATGAGTCTTTTTTTTTGTTTGTGTGTTCTAGCCCTCAGTAGTGGGAGTCTGCTGGTCACCTCCGACTTCCCCACCCTGCCTTCTGAGAGCACATCATTCCCAGTGGGGCAGGAGCTGGAATGGGGAAGCCCTTCACCTGGCAGCAGCATCCTAAGTTAAGCTCAATTGCTGGGGAGAAGCCCCGTCCGCAGGTCACTGCATGCAAACATAGCCATGCTCTAAGAGAAGACAGAGAGCCTGGACGGTGTTGAGCCACTGGGGTCTCTGGAACCTCAGCAGTGTGGGCTGACCCCGGCTCTGGAGGGTGCTCTGGCCTTGGAGCAGAATTACGATTTTTTCCCTTGTGTTTAGCCACAGGTGGTTCAGTACCTTTATATTTATTATAGTTGGTGTGCGTGTGCGTGTTCGTGTGTGTGTGTGTGTGTGTGTGTGTGTGTGTGTGTGTACAACACTGGGTGCCATTCTTCTTGCTTATTTGCTTTTGAAGCAGGACCTCTTGTTGGCCTGGGTTAGGCTGCCTGGCTGGCCAGTGAGTCCCAGGAATCAACTTGTCTCCAGCACCCAGCCCTGGGATGAGACGTTGTACACGCCACACTCAGCTTTTGGTTCTCAGTTGGGTTCTCTCAGGCCCTCGTAAGGCAGGCACTTCGCCAACTGACTTAATCTCTGCAGCTCCTACTGTTATTTTTCTGAGATGGAGTCTCTAGCCCAGGCTGGCCATATGTTGTATTTTTCTGAAATGGGGTGTCTAACTCAGGCAAATATCTGGAATATGTAAAAAACTCAAGAAATTAAACACCAACAAACCAAACAATCCAATTAAAAATGGGATACAGAGCTAAACAGAGAATTCTCAACAGAGGAATCTCAAATGGTCCAGAAGCACTTTAAAGAAATGCTCAATGCCCTTAACCATCAGGGAAATGCAAATCAAAACAACTCTGAGATTCCACCTTATATCCATCAGAATTGCCAACACGAAAAACTCAAGTGACAACGCATGCTGTCGAGGATGTGGAGAAAGGGGAACGCTCCTCCACTGCTGGTGGGAGTGCAAACTTGTACAGCCACTTTGGAAATCAATCTGGTGCTTTCTCAGAAAGCTGGGAATAGCTCTACCTCAAGACCCAGCTATATCACTCCTGGGTATACACCCAAAAGATGTTCTACCATACAACAAGGACCTTTGCTCAACCATGTTCATAGCAGCTTTATTTGTAATAGCCAGAAACTGGAAACAACCTAGATGTCCCCCAACCAAAGAGTGGATACAGAAACTATGGGACATTTACACAATGGAATACTACTCAGCCATTAACAACAAGGAAATCATGAAATTTGTAGGCAAATGAATGGAACTAGAAAAGCTCATCCTGAGTGAAGTAGCACAGACCCAAAAAGACACACAGGGTATATACTCACTCATAAGTGGATTTCAGTCATATAGTACAGAATAGACATACGACAAGGCACAGACCCCCAGAAGATAACCCCAATGGGAATCTTAGGCTTCATGTCGGCCCACTAGTTAGGGGAGTGGGGGCTATCTCTGGACTATGTTGCCAGATTTTTTATCACTTCTCCCTGATGGGACTTCCCTACCAGACCACAGGGGAGGAAGAGGAACTCAGTCCTCATGTGAATAGAGGAGCTGGGGTGTCTGGGTAGGGGGCTCCCTATCCTGAGGAGAGGAGAGAGGGGATGCAGGAGCAAGGGTGAGGCTGGGAGGAGAGGAGGGAGTGGCCATGACCGAGATGTAAATAGAATTAACTGATAATAAAAATTAAAGAGGACAAGAGCAAATAGTGTCTGCCAATCACTGTCAAGCATACAGTAGGCTTGCAGAGAGCCGGTGTAGCTATGGACATGACATCCCTCATCTAAGGGTCTTGAGAATGGCATTCCAGGCCCTCAAAATCTTCAAGGGAAGGCAATGAGTTGGCTATAACGAGACTATAAACAATGGGAGACTGCAAAACGAGACTGCAGAAGTGTTTGGGCACAGAGAATCAAAGAAAGTTATGCTTTATAACATTTGCTCTTAAAATGTGGTCCACAGAGAGTCCTCCAGGGCAGCTGAGCAGGGGAGGGGAACAGTGGACAGATGCTGGCAACAGTGTGTCTGCCATACCCCCTCCCCCTAGGTGATTCTCGGACGTTTGTGGACCATGCCTTAGAAATAAAAAAGATTGATTTCATCTCACATATGTTGAGGTCTACACGCAGCTATTGAGGAGGAAACTGGAAGATACATGTGCTTGGGCCAGGAAGAAGGGTCTGCCGCTATGGAGACTCAGTTCTGTTTCCAGTGAGGGCCGCAAGTCCATGCCTGTCTTTTGTCTTATGGTGAAACCGGGTGGCCAGGGTGTGGACCAGAGTAGCTGTGGAAGAGGCCGTGACCGCAGCTCCGCCTTCTTCCCACAGGGAAGGAAGGGTTTCTGGTCCCCAGAAGCTAGCGCAGCATCGCTCTTGCACACACACTCTCGTTATTGACTCCCACTCCAGTGAGGTCAGCAGTTGCTAGGGCAGGAAACTGACTTCAGGGTTGTCTCCGGAAAGTGCCTCCTACCTAATTTAGCAAAATACCCCCATCTAGTGGCAACTAAGCCGTTTGAGTGTATGTTACCCTAACTTCTCTTACAAGGGGTGAACAGTCCTGATGGGTGGGACCAGCCCAGGGTGCTCTCAGGGGAGGCGACACCCTACCCCACCATCATCAGGAAAGGGTAGACTCTGGTTTTCCATATGGACTCAGCTCCCTGACTTCTGCTTCTGTTACTTTCTTGTTGCAGTGGATTACATTTTGTTTTCTTTGAGTACTTTGAGTCTTTTAGGCTAATTCTTAGCCGTCTTTTCCTCTTTTCTTAATGTATCTCAAAAAATCCGAGTAGACAGTACTTCTACCCAGATTTTCTTTCTTCTTTTAAAAATAAGTTTATTTATTTATTCACTTTACATTCTGAACGCAGTCCCCTCCCTCCTCTCCTCCCAGTCTCCCTTGTCCTCTTTGCCCCCCTCCCTTCTCCAAAAGGAGGAGCCTGCTCCCCTCCCCATTAGCCCACCCCAGCACATCAAGTTGCATCAGGACTGAGTGCATCCTCTTCCCCTGAGACCAGGCAAGGCAGCCTCACTAGGTGGAGGTGATCAAAAGCAGGCAACAGAGTCCATGCCAGTAACAGCCCCCATTCCACTTGCTAAGGACCCATTTGAAAACCAAGCTGCCCATTACACATGTGTGGGGGGCCTAGGTCCAGACCATGCATGCTGTTTGGTTGATGCTTCAGTCTCTGTGCGCCCCAAGGTCCTAGGTTAGTCGACTCTGTTGGTCTTCTTGTAGAATTCTTGTCCCCTCCAGGTCCTGCTATCCTTCCCCCAACCCTTCCACAAGACTTGCAGAGCTCTGACTAACGTTCAGCTTTGAGTCTCAGCATCTGTTTCACTTCTGGGTGGAGCCTTTCAGAGGATGGCTATGCTAGGCTCCTGTCTGCAAGCATAACAGAGTATTGTTAACAGTGTCAGGGGTTGGCTCTCTCCCATGGAGCAGGTCTCAGGTTGGGCCAGGGGTTTTCAATTTTACCTGATCAAGTGTGAATGTTTATTTCTTACTGTTTTTTCCTTTTTCTAGAAAACAACTTTCTCTTTTCTCTTCATCCTACATGAGCTGTTCCAACATTTATTGGGGGGGGGGATCTCATCTTGAACAAGCAGGATTATTGACAGTCTGGGCAGTATGATGTTATCTGGTGTGGGTTCAGTCTCAGCCACCTGCCTCACAGACATATCTGGGGCCTCTTATCATTGGTGCTGAGATAATAAAGCTTTGGGAGTCCTCGGAGTCCAGCTCCATCTCCTGTGGCTTTAACCACATTGGTGGTATATGAAACATTTTCCTTTCCAACTTTATTCCTTGACTCTGTGAAAAATAGTGAGAGCAGAAACTATTTATTGAAGGTGTGTTCTATCTAGATCATCGGTTCTTAACTCCGCTGTCAGCAGAAGTCCTGAAGAGCTGTTCAAAGCAAGTAGCTGTGCTCACCCAGAGGTTCTGACTTGCTCTTTGGAGTAGAGCCGAAAGGCCTCAGCTTTAACTAGTCCCAGGTGGGTTAATGCTGCCAGTCCAGAAGCCACACACTGGCAACCACTGCCCCATATCCAGGAGGAGATCAAAGATGGCATCACCTCGTCCTCACAGCAGTCTGGTAAATGAGAAGGCACCACTCCATTTTACATATGAGAAAACAAAAGGCATGGACTAAAGCAACTTGCTTGAAGTCATGGGCAGCAAGAAGCAAAGCCAAGATTTGAAGCTGGAACCCTAGCGGGTACTGTCAACCATCCTGCAGTGTTGCCTGGTCTCAGAATGAGCGAGGTGCTCATGATCTTTTTTGTTTTGTTTTTCAAGACAGGGTTTCTTTGTGTAGCTCTGGCTGTCCTGGATTCACTTTATAGAGCAGGCTGGACTTGAACTCACAGAGATTCTCCTGCCTCTGCCCCTGAGTGCTGGGATTAAAGGCGTGTGCCACCACATTCATGACCTGTGTTTACCAGCTTGTCACAGCATGCAGGCCCAGCCCAAGCCCAGCACCTTCAGTACTGTGGAAGGAGGACATTTCACTTCCGTGGTACCACCTCTGCCTGAGGTGCTGGCCGCCACAGCCTGATGGTCTGTTCTTTGCCCCCACATAGCTCCGTTTCTTATTCAGATGGCTGTTGAGATGCTGCTCCCTTGGGAAGGACACAGAAGGAGCCCTGTCTTCCGCACTGTGACAATTTGTGATATTCACAGCCAAGCTAGAATTGCTCCAGGATGAAGGATTGTTCTGCCCTGAGAATGGGGATGAGGAGGGAGAAACTGAGACAGGGATGCCTGGAGGGCATGCAGTATGCGCTCATCCACCGAGCTCTGTCATCTGCCACCTCTCTTGTGGAGTCTCCCCTCCAGGGTGCATGTCCAGGGCTGCTGCTGGGCTTGACCAGAGCTAGACCCGCAGAAGGGACTGCGGTGGGGCAAGGGGTCATCTCCCCTTCCCTGTGGTTACATCTCTGGCAGAGACTAAGCACTGTATAGGTCTTTTACTGTTTGTTCCGTTAGCAGTGTAACAGACTCTGGATTAAACTGTACTAAAAGAAGACTCTGGAGTGCCTGCTCTTCCCTGCATTTGTCCTGACTAATGCCGCTCCTCAGCACCGCTTCCACACTCTGCTGTCTCCTCAGCACCGCTTCCACACTCCGCTGTCAGGATGTGTGTGCACCGCTGCTGTGTCCACAGCCAGGACCGTCTCAAGGGTCACCACCATCTAATCCAATGTCAAGTCTTCAGGGCTTCCCTCGTGGCCTTTGACACGCTCAGTGCTTGGTGGATGAATGGATGATGACTTGACTCCACTGAGTAGCAGAGGAGAGTCAGAGCTTGCAACTGTCGATGTTTGTGCAGTAGCCCAGAATCACCATGGGGTAAAGCCTTGCCTCACACCCCAGTATAAGAGAGTGGTAATAAATCTTAAGCGTGCAACCCAGCATGCACTTCTCATCTTAAGCTGGACGGTGCGTATCCGTTCCTGGCTGCTGCTTTCTGATGGTTTAAAACAGCCCATTATGTTCTCACGATCCTGTGGGTTACAGCTTAAGGAAGTTTCAGATAGTCTTGAATAGGCTCACTACTGCCATGGCAGGGAGCAGTTGGGTGGGGGCTGCTTACATCATCACACGTCTGCGGTCTCCTAAGCGTCTGAGATGGAAGGGACCACTCTCTTTCTCACACTTACTCCCAGAGGCTAGTCTGCGCTCACACCCAGGGCATGAAGAAGGGGAGGGGAAGGTCCAAGGCCTCCTGAGTGGAAGGCTTGGAAGCTACACAGTTTTACTTTCTGTGTCTTCCTTCTAAAAACCCAGACAGGTCCAAATCAAAGTCAGGGAATGTAGATTCCCCTCTTTACGGGAAGAGCTTCAAAAATTTATAATATTATAATCTACCCGGCAGCCATCATTCTCATCACAAACATTCTCTGGTGCAGCATTCACTGCTGTTGTGTTTAAGTTTCACCGCCCGCCATAGATTTAAAAGGTGACTCACCTCTTGGCCATCAAATGGAGCAGTCTCTGCTTTACTTAATTTTTGGTTTGACCACCAGATGGTGACATTGTTCAGTATACCTGGAGAAGTTCAAGGACAGCATCAAATTCCATCCTAAAATGTCCTGAAAGCCATGGGAATCCTGGATCACTGCTTGAACCCAGTGGCCCGGCTGCTTTCTTGTGTCCAGATTAGCAGAGGGCTTGTTGCCCTCTCTCCTTCTTCTCGTTGATTCTTCCACTAGCCATCTGGTCTTCCTCTTGAAGCTGACTGAAGATGGTTGGCTTCCCTAGTTTAGTGATGTGAAATGTCACTGTCCTTGCTCCTTCCTCACCCATTCCTGCAGAAGGCAATTGCTGGTTTCCCCCCAATTCTTTTTTTTAATCTTGCACCCTAAACCCCTGAACAGAAGAGGGAGGTTGCACTCCCAAGCCCTAAGTGTCCAGCTTCCTCCTAAAGGTGCTGTGTCTAGTGGTACCTGGCCTCACGAGGATAACATCTTGTTTAGGTCTCTATAAATGTCCCACTCAAACTCAGACTTCCATCTTGTGAATCAAATGTGTCTCCTTTTCAGTTTGGTAAGCAAATATTAGGCCTAAGGATAAGAGTTAGGTCTGTGATGTAAAACCATTTTTTACTCTCGTTGTTGTAAATAACTTTCAATAGCCAAACCCAAGATTTTTACTTTTTCTTCGAATTGCTAAAATCATTCTTTCCCACATATAGTTGCTATAACATTTGGTAAACAAATAAATGTTCCTTAAAACAAACAAACAAAACCAACAAAAAAGGAGGGTTTAGAGAGGTGGCTCAGAGGTTAAGAACTCTTGCTGCTCTTCCAGAGGACTGAGGTTCAGTTCCCAGAACCCACATGAGGGTTCACAACCATCCATAACTCCGATCCAGGGATCTAATGACCTTTTCTGGACTCTAAGTGGTACAGACATATATGCAGGCTCATATACAAATTAAGATATAGTAAAAAGATAAATTAAAGGTGGCAATATTACTTTAAAGATACACACACACACGGGGTCGGAGAGAGAAACAGAGAAAGAGAGAGAGAGAGGAGAGAGAGGTCCTGTGATTTTTCTGCAAATATCCCACTGGGATGGAAACAAAGATTCACTCTAATAAAGCAAGCAGTACTGGCTCACTCAGGATGTGGACATTGAAATTGCAGCTATTGATTTTGTTACAGCGGCATAAATAACTCTATACTGTTTTCTTTATGACCTGTTAAGAGTCTTAAAAACAATTGTGTGTGCACAAAGTAATGATACCCGAATAAGACCTGTAGTTTAGTCCATTGTCTTGCTTCAATGGCAATGTCTTGGTTTTACTAATTTCACTATAAAATTCCTTCTCACCTATAGATTTTGCATTCTAAGCCCTCGTGGATGCTTGGAATCATGTTAATTCTGACCTCTCATCTGTTTGCTTTTCTATACATAAAAACACACACCTACATGTACATACATGTCTATGATATAGTTTTACTTAAGACCCAGGAGATCAATAATAAGTAGAAATAAAATGGAACAACTATAAAATTGTAAAGCATTATAAACGGTTGAAATTGCTAGCCTCCTAGCCTTGCGTTTTGGGGCTCTTGCTAAGTAAAAAAGCATACAGCGGTAGCCCAGTAGTTGATGTGATAGTCAAGACTACTAGGTACCCAATGGGCAGGTAGCATATGGAATGCATATGCCACAGGAAGGGATGTTTCACATCTGGACAAGACAGGAGGACAGCGGTAGATTTCATCATGCCTCTCACAGATGCACAATTCGAAACCTACAAATTGTTTACTCCTGGAGTTTTCCGTTTGATGCTCTCGGTCCAGAGTTGTGAGGGTTAGCATTTCACTGTCTTAAAAGGATCTAGAATTACCTCTTGGGCATGCCTGTGGGGAATTGTCCTAATTGTGTTACTTGATGTAGGTGGAGCCTAACAGGGTGGAGCTATTCACTATGGGTGGAGCCATTTCCTGTGGGTGGAGCCATTCCCCGTGGGTGGGGCCATGCCCCGTGGGTGGGGCCATTCCCTGTGGGTGGAGCCATGCCCTGTGGGTGGAGCCATACCCCGTGGGTGGGGCCATTCCCTGTGGGTGGAGCCATGCCCCGTGGGTGGGGCCATTTCTTGTGGGTGGAGCCATGCCCCATGGGTGGGGCCATTCCCTGTGGGTGGGGCCATTCCTTGTGGGTGGAGCCATGCCCCATGGGTGGAGCCATTCCGTGTGGGTGGGGCCATTCCGTGTGGGTGGAGCCATGCCCCGTGGGTGGGGCCATGCCCCATGGGTGGGGCTGTTCGGATGAGGGATCTTGTACAGTAGGAAAAGAGAAGGTAACCTGAGCACTAACTAGCATGCAGTCATCTCTTTGTTTCTTGGCTGTGGATGCAACATGACCAGCTGCTTCAAGCTTTCAATGCTTTGAGTTCTCCCGAGGGGCTGTCCTGTGAGCTTGAGAGGAATGAGCTTCTTGTTAGGGTGTATTATCACCTCAAAGCAAAGAGAAACTAACACAAGAGCCGGTCACAGGTAGCAAAAGCCACAGGAAGAAATGTCATGGAAAGTGGAGCGTACTGGGTAAAGAACCTCCAGGAGGACGGATGTTAAGGACAAGGCCACTCTGTACTGTTCTGGAAAGTTCTCGAGCACCTGAGACAGAATGAGGAGAGTGAGACTTCTTGAAAATGGGCTTTCATTGGCTGTGCAACACTGGTTTTCATTGTCATTTTGGGGAGAAGAGAGTTGACTATCAGTTGGAAAACACACACACGCACACACACACACACACACAATATCCTCTACCCTGTGGTTGGTCTGTCAGTGGTCCTGGCATCTCAGGGTGCTTCAGATCCCAACACCTGTAAGGCATGCTGCAGAGAGAAGTGCTCAGGGTGAGCAAGTGCGTGGGGGGACACTGTCCTTTTCCTTTCTGTCCTGGTGTTCATTCAGGCCTCTGCCCTTAAGGGAGCACCCTCACCTCGGGAAGCTTCATAGGAAAGCATTTTTATTCCTCTCCGTAGATGGGGCAACTCACTCCAGTCAAGGGGCAGGGACTAGGGGCCTGCCTGAGGCCTCAACAAAGTGATGGGTAGGATGATAGAGAGAAGGATATTATTTTTTTCCCTCAACCAAAACCTTATTAGCATATATAGTTGTTTTACATGATAGGTTTCACTATATTTTCATACAGGTATAAAATGTGCTTTGATTATATCTTCCTCTGCACACACATTGCTATTTGTCTTCCTCTTCTTCTAAATGCAGGACTGTATTTCTCTTTTGCCTCCTAAATACACCAAGAAAAGCAACTTTTTCATGGGAAGTGGCCCTTGTTTTACCTGTATGTATTTAACTCTAAGCTGTAATCCCACATGCACATGTTTTCTGACCTGACCTGTTAAAACACCACTTTTAACACTTTCAATGGCATGCAGTGTCTGAGGCAGAGAAACATAATTTTCCCTTGTGAGTGCCGGAGAAAGTGGTGCTAACTTTGTTTTCCGTCAACAGGCACACAATGGCTAGTGTGGGAGTAGCTGTTCTCAGGTCAGAAGGCATTTCCTGAGGTTGAATCAGCAGCGGGAGACTGCTATGTTTTCCCAACCAGGACCAAAAGAATGTGATCACCTCTCAGCTAAAGTAAAAACCAAAAAATATAAACACTTTTCACATGCTTTTCAGGTTCCTTGTGCTAGATGGGTCAGCATCCCCTTGGGGAAGGCTCTGATGGCCTGGCCAGCTGTGGTGCTTAAACCAGCAGAACAAAGCCGCCAGCAGATGACCACAAACAGCCAGACCTCTGTGGCAGGGTGTGTGCCCTGAACATCTCTACAAACGAAGTTTGCCAAGGTGCAGACTGCTCTGAGGTGGCATCAGGAAGAATGTTCTGGACTTGGGGTGGATGTAGGGCCAGAGGAGAGCTCTGTGTGGACCCTAAAATTTCACCAAAAAGCTGGCATTTATGATTGCACTCAAGAGCTCTGTCCACCTGGCCTAATTATTAACTCGTATCTTCTCTGCTTCTGTTTTGTGCCTTCTTGTGTAAAGCACCCATAACATAAAATTGACTGTGAATTACATGCCATAAGTCCACCCACTGTTTGGTTCTGGAAGCCTCTTTTCATCCCTCTCTAAGGACATCCCATACCCATTAAAAAACTACTTCCTCTTCCCTAGCCTGGGGTACCCATGGATCTGCTTTTTGTCTCCATGGATTTGACTGTTCTGGATAATTCATATAGCTGAAGTAACCCAGTAGATGGTGTTTGTGGACGGCTTCTTTCACCATGCGTAATGATTTTAAAGTTGAGCCTTGTGCATTCGGCCCATCTCTGTTTCATATACTTGAAATGTTAGTACACAAAAGTCGTTGTGGGACAGAACCAAAAGAGGACAAGGCTCAAGGGTCTCACAGTCCTTGAGGAGAGAGATGCACATCTTACCAACTCTGGTAGTAGACAATGACAAGTGATATAGGTCAGAGCCGGGAAGATGCATGCTATGTCTGAGTGCATGGGGTGGCCAGGGTGACTGGCCAGGAAGGCTGCAGGGAAAGGAGGAAGATGGATGCCAGGAGGCTAAATGCCTCTCTGAGGAATCTGGGCCTGGCGGGGAGGAGCCCCTGAAGGTGTAGCGTAGGCAGTGATACCCTGCAGTACACCTTTCGGGGGGCACTCCAGTGGCTTCCTACAACTTTGGGTCTGGAGCCAGGTCTGGATTTTAGGAGATGTTCAGAAGGCTGCCAGTAACACAGGTGTTTACAGTGGGAATAGTGCTTCGTGCAGTATGGGGCTGGCTGTGTCCTGAGACAGGCGGTGAGTGATAAAAGAAATTTTAGTGGCACGACAGAGGAATGGACTTAAGGACACATGCACTCTCTTCTTTAGAACCCAGCTAATGGCGTATCCCATTCTCCTGCTTATGCCTGTGCTGAAAACTAGTTGTTCAGTCTGCAGAGATAGGTAAAGGGATTGCTGCTCAAGCCTGACACCATGAGTTCAGATTCCCGTCACTCCTGTTGAATGCTAGACTTAGTAGTTCCGAGAGTCCCTAAATACAGCAGCATGCCGCTTTAGGACATCTTAGGAGATGCCAGAAAAGAAAATCCTCTCATCTCAAAGGTGCAAAGTCAAGGGCTGGTACTGAAACACCTAAAAGTTGTCCTCTGCCTTCTAAAAACCCGATGCGGAGTGTGTACCTGCCCTGCCCTGCCCTGCCCTGCCCTGCCCTGCTACACATCACACACATATAAACAAATAACCACCCAGGGACTTTCAATATTTAGTCTTGATGCTGAGTTCACTCAGTGACCCTGAAGATTCCAGGAACTGAGCTGACTGTCCCCTGTCCCTTGGCCCACGCTGGAATAGCACTCAGGACTCTAGAAGCTGTCTTTGTAGATAAGGTACTTGGAGGTTGAAGAACTGGCCATGAAGACAAAGCAAGTGAGTGCGAGGGCTGAGGTTCGAGCCGAGGCCTTCTGATTTCTGCTCCTCTGGGTCAGGCACTCCTGTTCCCATTTGACCTCTGTGAGCTTTCTTGCTCAGGATGGGCAACCGCCTCCTGTCCCTTATTTCATGACAGATGAGCAGCATTCGCGCTGGTTTTGTCTTTCCAACTGTTTGCTCACACAATCTGAGGAGAGTTTAAAGGTGGAGGTGTCAGTGTCTTTGAGATGTGGTCCCAGCCATCTTTCCTGTTGTGTTAGCTGAGCATTGTGTTAGCCAGTTGCACTTTTCCGTCTCAGCCAGTGTATTGGACTATGAAGCAGGGAGCAGGAGCTGTTGGAGGAGGTCTGGAGCCTAAGCGGGAAGCCAGCACTGGAACTCTGCTTCTCTCCTCATCACGACAGAATGGAGTTCCTGGTGGTTTTGTGTGCATGGCCTCAGGGGGAGCGTGCTAGCTGCATTCCTGGGGATTGTGTTCTCTCTGAGAAGTCAGAGGTGTGGGGCATCATTCCTGATGGCCCATGTAAGCACCCGCCTCCTTTATCTGAAGTCACTGATCTGTACAAAGGAGCACATGCTTGTATCTGACAAGTCAGTGACCCATGTGGGGAGTCAGCTAATCCTCCAGTATTTCTTGTTCATATAAGATAAACAGGGAGGGTGAGGGAGAGCCAACAGTTTTCACAGGGGGGTCAAATCCCAAGTCCTGAAATAATTTGTCCTTTAAAAACCAAAATTCTGCCCTCTGCCCTATAAAACCACAGAGCCTGGCTAAATGAGCTACTGTTGCCACAAAGTTAAGTGTGTATACACACACACACACAAAACCCCTATACACAGCCTAAAAAAGCATTAATTGTACAATCACCTGCCTAAATGCTTCCCTAGCATCTACCATATTTTCTGGGGTCAAAGCACAGGGCAGCAATAACAAACCATTACAGTCATGGCATTTAGAAGTACATTAGCAAACATTTAAGGGTACACTTAGCCTACTGTGAGTCTTTGCCATGGCATGGAGAGATGAGGTTTAGGCTTTGCTTCAGGGGAGTTTATTATCTGGGAAGCTTGATCTGAAAGCATAAGGGCGGTGACACCCTGTGACCAGCATCGGGCTGAGTCTGCACCTGCTGACAGTGACCTGCATAACTGATTCCTTTATGGTAGAGCCCTGAGACCTGACAGGGAGCCAAGAAAGATAGCCAGGTGTGACGCGTGACGGGGAGGGTGTGATGGGTGCCTACAGAGGGACCAGCCTTTCAATCAAGGTCACTCTCTAGGACCTGCTAATTGGAAGATGGGGCTCTTGGAATGATTTTTTTTCCCACCTAAAGCCCTGATTAAGTTTTCTCACTTGTGACAAAGGACACCATGTCTCTCTTGCCCACAGAGAGAGGGTTTCAAAGATGAAGAAAAGGGAGGCCCGGCCTTCCACTGTGGCCGAGTATGTATAACGACACTTATCATTGCTGTCACTTCCTGTGGGGAGTAGAGCCAAGATGTTCATTATCTTAAAGAAGTGTGTGTGTGTGTGTGTGTGTGTGCACCTATTGTGAGTTTACATGCACCACATGTGTGCAGAAGCTACCAATGCCGGGAGAAGGCATCAGGTCCCCTGAAACTGTATTGACAGGTCATGAGCCGCCATGTCCGTGCTGGGAATGAGCCTGGGTCCTCTGGAACAGCAGTATGAGCACATCACTGCTGGGCCACCTCTCCAGCCTGTCACCTTGTTTTTGAGACAGGGTCTCTCACTGGCTTCAGGCGAGGCTGGCCTGCCAGTGGCCTCAGGGACCTGCATGCCCTTGTCTCTTCAGCAGCAGGCTTACAGACACAGCCTGCCTTTTTGGTGTGGGTTCTGGCAATCGGACACAGATCTTCGTGCTTACCCAGCAAGTTGCTTGCTGGCTGAGCTAGTTCTGCAACCCAAGAAGAATGAGTTTAAAGACACTCAATGTGAAATTTGTCTTGAGAGGCAGTGGAATCAGGATCGGACAGGGGTCTAGGCTAACACAGCGCATGGCTCTCTCTTTCCATCATACAGGATAAAAGAAGGCTCATTTTTCCACTGTGGTGTGATTCTAACCTTTCCTCTGTCATTTCTGTATCTTGGTGAAAGAAGCTCTTTTTTTTTTTTTTTTTACTGAGCTTGTCTTTGTGTCTCCTGCGTTTTTCCCTTGTGAGGTGGCCTGAGAAAGGAAGGACCTTTGGGGCTCCATGCTGTTGTCACATTATTTTGTAGGATTAGCCTGTTGCAGCTCTCTGTGACTTGGGCAGTACAGGTACATATGACCTGTAATGTCAGCACTCAGTGGGCTAGGGCAGGAGCATCGTGGGTTGAAGGTCAGTCCAGGCTACATAGCAAAACCGTCTTCTAACAAGTAGGAAAATGGCAGTGTTTTTAAAAACTGTGGTCCCCAAGGCTCAAGCTGTGATTTCACTTTGTAACTTTTCAGCTTGCCACTAGATTGCTGACATGTGTGAAGAGAATGACCTCAGCTACGAGTGCAAGTGACAAGTTTAAGTTTGCAAAATCAAGAGCAAGAAAAGGACCTGGGAAAAGTGGGAGATTTGCCAGAAGCCAGTGTGTGGTTTCTGTTTTCAGTGACCTGTGTTGAAATCTTGTGATTTATGGAAATTGTTGAGAAATTCTACAGACAATTGGCAACAAGGGAAGTTGCTCTTGAACTCCATTCTTATTAGGATAAACTAGGTTTCTTAAAAAGTCAGCAGAGATTTAGTTCCTAAGCCAGTGCTATTCTTTCTGTGCCCCCCCCCCCCTTTCCCAGGTACCACAGGTGCCTCCTTCCTCCCTGTGCCCTGTTACCTGTAGCAGTGGGCATCTCCCCCACCCCTTTTTTTAGCATCATTGTTTTTGGCAAACGTTTCATTGGGAAGCCAAATTCAAGCCTAGGCCTGATGGTGGGCCCTGTTACTATTACCCTCCATTGTTGAGGCATTTGTGTTGCATGACTACATAAATATTAGAAAGACTCTTGCAAAAGCACTGGTAATTATACACTTACGCATTTGTGAGCACTGGTGGTCTTTAAAAAAATATGTCGAACACTTAGCAACAATCGGAGGCAGACTCAATTCTGGGCTATCTCAGTACAACCAAACCTGAGAAACTTTCAGTGTTTGTGATATATGAGGATGTGGGTGAGGAGAATAAAAATCAAATTTGGGGGACTGGAGAGAGAGAGCTCAGAGGTTAAGAGTGCTTACCATTCTTACAGAGGACCTGAGTTTGGTCCCTGTAATCTACACGATAGCTCATAATGGCCTGTGAGTCCAGTTCCAGAGGATCCAATGCCGTTTCCCATCCTCTGCAGGCCCTGCATGCAATGGTGCATATAAACTTATATGTGTGCATAAGTTTATACACATACTCACACAAATTGAAAGTCTTCTTTTTAAAAATGAAGGTTGGCGAGAGATAGTTCAGTGGATAAAGTCGTTGCTGTGGAAGCATAGGCTTGGTGTTAGATCCCTAATGCCTACAGAAAGCTGAGCAGCCATGGCAGCCCTCACGTAACCCCAGCACTTGAGAGGCAGAGAAAGGGGTCCCTTTACAAGTGGGGTAGACATAGCTGAAATGGGCAGAGAGAGACTCCCTGCCTCCATAAGTAGAATGGATAGCTATTGAGGAAGACATGTGATGTCAACCTGTGCCATTCACATGCGCACACACATGCGTGCTCACCCTGTACATATGAACACATACACCCACATGGAAAAACATTAGTTTCTCTTTTTTTCTAAAAGAAAGACATGGAAGGCATTGTAACTGTCTAGATGAAGTTACTATGACATTGGTTTAGTCATTTAATTCCATCAGACTTCAGTTCTATCATCCGTAACGATAATCATAATTTACTTGTGTGTTGTGAGACTTTACAAGACAGTTTACAGAAACCACATTATGCATTCAGATACAAATAGGGCTTTTGGCTTTTGGGGTAAAAGCATTAAAATTGTAGAGTTCAAATAGAAAACTATTGCTGTTGGATTTTGGAAAGCAAAATGAGGACAGTATGAGAAGCAAGCCTTTCCTGCAGCACACTTCCGCACATACTATGTTATGTGCACAGAAAAATTAGGAAGGTAGAGATTTTCCATAATCTCTGCCTCACTTCAGTGCATAGCCTCCTCCATTACCAACATCCCTCACCAGGTCAATAGTGACCAGTAGAGATAACCACATTTATCTGTGAGGATAAGGACAGCGATTTAGAGCATAGTTAGGGATTATGCTGGCCCAGGGAAGTTTGGCTTTCTGAGTCAGGGCCATCTCACTCAGTATAATCCTTTGTAGCTCTGTCCATTTCCTGATTGCAGGTGTATACCGCCAAACCAAATCTATGTGATGCTAGAGACAGAGCTAGAACTTTGTACAAATTAGGCTATATCTCCAGAACTCAGCTTGGCCATTATTTCCCTTTGGCACACTGAAGATACTCAGTTGTCTTTGCCATTCACTTTTGATACTGAAATCTCATTTTTCACTCTTCCTTTCACTGAATTCAGTGTGTATTTGCCTTTAAGCTTCTCTCTTAGTTTTGGTTGGTAGGCTCGCTGATGGCAATGGTGTGCCAACGTGTTTTCTTTATGGCCGTGCTTACTTGGCTTCAGTTCCCCGGGCTTCTGACTTCATGGTGTCTTCTATACCCTGGAAAATTCCTAGGTATTATCTTAGCCAATCCCCATTTTTTTCTCCTAGGACCTTGTTACTGTATTCTGTGGACTTTTCTAAGTCTACCTGTCTGTCTTTTTCATATTATTCCTATCCAACCTTAGGTTAGTGTTTGCCAAACTTTCAGTTAAGAGTTTTGGTGGGGGAGGGTAGAGGGCTGGCACGTGCTGCTCTTACAGAAGAGCTGAGTTCAGTTGCCAGCATCCATGGAGGGTGGCTCACAATTGCCACTAGCTCCAGCTCCAGGGGACACAACACCTCCTAGTGGCTCTACGGACACCCACACACACGTGTACAAATGCATAAACACAAACACGCACACACCCCACATAAAATAAAATATATTTAAAAGATTTTTATAACTAAAAGTCTACTAGTAATGGCACAGGGATTTCAAAACCCCAGAGCCCACCCCCAGTGACAAATCTCCTCCAACAAGGCCACACCTCCTAATCCCTCCCAAAGAGTTTCCTAAGCTGGGAACCAGGCTTCAAACATGAGCCCGTGAAGCTGTTCTCATGCAAGCCACCACAGTAGTACTCTAGTTTCTTTGCCTTCCCAGTCTGTGCAGCCCCCAGCCTGGCAGGGCTGTGCCATCTCTGTAACTTTTTACTGTTTTTATAAACAGTAATTGATCACGAGTTGTGATGGTGAGACGAACCATCCGACCCATCATATCTCCCTTCTAGGAAAGGAGATTCTATCTTTATGTGATTGAGAGTTCTATTTGTTCTCAGGAAATTCAGAAACTTTAGAGGCAGAATGATGAAGGTTTGTGTTTGTTTTACAAGGTCAGTGGGGGACAGTGATCTGGTACAGACTTCCAGGGATGTCCAACCTTTTGACTTTGTGGTATGATGTTGTCGCCTGCAAATGTGTTGGGTTGAAGTTGTAGGTATCCTGACAGGGACAGGCCTGAGGCTCCAGGTCAGCCATGCTTTATAGGCCTTCCCTGACTGCACACCAGCATTATGGAATCGACACTGCGTGTTCTTTTGAAGAGGGTTAACTAATTTTTTGGCCAACAGGTTTCATCTTGGCCTCGAAAAAAGAGCCACCAAAGGAAAACTCCTCTTAGCTGCCTTTCCAGCCTGGCTCTCAACCGCCCTGTGGTGGCCGAGGTCCAGCCTCTCAAGAGTGGCTGTATGGGCAGCTGGCTCTAACTCAGGCTGGCGAGGCCGCATTACGCAGTGGTGTCTTCTCTTGCTCTGATCCTTAACACTCCAACGTGTGTCTGTGACCATGAAGGTGGATTCCTGCCTCTGGCTGTGGCTTAGGGTACGTCAGCGAGTAAGTTCAGGCTACTCATGGGTTTGCAAGTCTAGACTTTGGCGCCCCCATAATGTCACGCTTTGACCAGTTGGTGTTGGATCAAGATTTTCAAACTTTAAACTCCAAATGTCAGGGCTGGAGAGATAAGTCAGGCAGTAAAGTTCTTGCTTTGTAAGTGTGAGGGCCTGAGTTGATCCCAAGAACTCATATAAAAAAGCTGGCCTTGCAGCATGGCCCTGACCTTCCAGTTCTGGGGGGATTGGACCCATGGGGCCTGTTGGTCACCCAGCCTGGACCCTGTCTCCAGAAACAATGATCAGACCCAGGGTGGATGGTGTCTGAGGAATGGCAGCTAAGGTGGTCCTTGGCTCTCCATGTTTATGCTCACACACATGCATACACAGATACACATATACACATGTGAATTCCAAATGTCAGCTATGAATTTGTGGCTGATAGACCTTCTGAGTCCACATTTGGATGGAAATCTCAGAAACTGCCACGGACATGAGAAGTCTATAAGTCATTTGTTCATTCAGGAAACATTAAGTGGAATTCTTTCTGGAAAGCTCAGTCCTGGGTGTTATATAGAGCTTTCCTCTGAGTGTTTACAGTCTAGACTTCTACAAGAAGACAAGGATGGCTCGTTAACAGAAAAAGTGGGGAGCTAAGGAGCCCCTGAGAATGGTCAGGAAACTGACTTGGCTGTGATGCTGGCAACCCTTCACTTCCCAGAGGCAGCTCTGCTTCTACGTTTAAGACTCAAAGTGGGAAAATCCCGATATTCTCACTCTGTCTCTGCTGCCTCTGACCAGAGTTTGTGCAATTTTAATGAGCCAGGCATCAGAGCAGACCTGATTTCCTGGAAACTGTGTTCAAACGGTTGTTGGAATTCAAGTTAATAAAACGTTGGAGGTTAAGATGTATCTCCTTGCCAATTCTCTCAGGGCTTGCTCCCCTGAGGAGCTCCACATAGACACATGCTTATTAAATAATGCTGAAGAGGATCAACTAAAACTTCAGTGAACCATGGCTGGAAGGTCCTTAAGGGGAAAAGGGCTGATAATTCAATTTGTTTCCTCAACACAGACTAAAGGGCGTGCTGGTAAAGCCCCAACATGGCCCCTGTTTCTTCGAAGGATATGGGTCTATTTAGCATCTAGCCCCCAATTCCTTGACTGTGAAGATGCCCCCCCCCCAATTAGTTCATAGCATGGATGCCATCTGCCTTTGTCTGGCTTTTTATTTGCTCCTTTTTCTCCTCCCATGGTTCTCTGATCATGTGGCTGAGTATTTTGATCCCAATCAAAGGTGACTTTTATATTCAGCTTGTTATGCAAGCTCAGTGCCCTATGACACACGGTGTGTGTTACAGCATCTCTATCCATGTACCGTGGTGTTTGGCTGTGAGGATTGTATCTGCTAAATGTCATACTCCAGTCATTGAAAATTCCACTGAAGTAACGACTAAAGTAAGACTGTAGCAGAGTGGTTACTCTGAGGCCATCAGAAAATCCTCCACATCTGGCAGTGCCAGCCTTACCCTGACGGCACAGTGCATCCAGGATGACTATACACAGACAGCTAGAGGAAAATGGAGGGCAAGCTACAGGCTATCTGCTGCTGTGTTAGGGAGTGTCCTGCTCTTTTGCAAAAGAAGGGAAGGACTGCTGGGCTTTGACTGATGGCAAGAGGGAATGGAAGGAGAATTGGAGAGTCTGCGTCAGCTGTTCCGCTCCTATCTCAGCACTCCTGGTAGCATCATGTGCCTCTAAGGAGTCTGTGCATAGATGTGACCTTGGTTCATGGGAAGCTAGGCAGCGGCTGGCTGGGATGGCTGATGTCAGTCCTAGAGTGATGGGCAGACTCCACTGTCACTCATTCAACAAAACTGACCCGTCTCTTCCTGCTGCTTCTTTGTTGTTGTTTGTTTGAGACAGGGGTCCACGTAGCTGACCTTGAACTTGCTACATGGCTTAGGATAAGCTTGAGCTCCTGGTCTTCCTGCCTCCATTCTTCAGGCCATAGGCTTAGAGGTGTGATTACCATACCCACTTTCTGTAGTGCTGGGGATCAAATCCAGGGCTCTCTGCATCGGAGCCAAGCGCTCTACCAACTGAGCTACATCTCAGCTCTCTTGCATATTTTTTTAGAATCTGATTCATCTACTATTTGATTCAGTTGTCGTTTGATTCACTCATTATTTGTGTGCATGTGGCACATGTGTGGAAGTCAAAGGGTGACTTTCAGGGATTGGCGCTCTCGTTCCACCTTGAACATCCCAGGATTTGAACTCAGATCATCAGGCTTGGCAGCAAGTGCCTTCACCTGATGAGCCAGTTGCCCACCTGTTGTTACTTATTCTTATGCATACATCTGTAAGAGTGTATCTGTGCCAGGCTTTGCTCCAGGCATTGGGCATAAAACAGCCAAAAAGACAGCAAGAAGCCTGCTCTGTGGTTCTGGTATTTCAATGGCAATCAGGCACAAGACAAAAGAAGAAAAACGATAATTTCTGTCTGATAAAGATATCCTAAGGAAAGGGACAGAGGGAGCCATACTTCCTGACTTATAGTCCCAGGGCTGCTTTGCTTCTCGGAGAAGGAGACAGAAGCCTGGGGTGAATAGAGTCAGTCACAGCCTGAAGACATTGTGTTGTCTAACAGAGTTCTTCAAGAGCTGTTCTATCCCACTGTGTCCACTATAGTCACATATGGCTGTTGAGTGCTTGAAATGTGGCTGGTGCCATAGAGAAACAGAGTTGAAAAGTGTGTGTGTGTGTGTGTGTGTGTGTGTGTGTGTGTGTGTGTGTAGGTACACATGCCTATGCAAACATGTGGGTCTTCCGTTGGACCCGGAGCTCACTGATTGGATAGACTAACTGGCCAATGAGCCCTAGAGGTCCCTGTCCTTGCATCTCAGCATAGGGTGTGGTCACAGCTATGTACTTCCACACGTGTCTTTTTACCTGGGTGCTGGGGTCTGGGTTCTCATGCTTGCACAGCCAGAGCCTTACCCACCAAGCATCTGCCCAGAACTTGAGATTAAACTTTTATTTACTATTAATGTTATTAACAGAAAGGCATCTGTGTAGCTAGTCACTGTCCCCCTGGACACTGAGGCTCCAGGAGCAAGGGTAGCTTGTCCAAGACCCTGTGGATATGGGTGGTCTGCGGTCCCACTGTGAGACTGCTGTCTCTGTGTTGCATTCCTCCCTTAACGAGCGCATCTGCAAAATGTAATGGTGCTTCCTGCTTCTGTTCTATGGGTCCCTGGAGAACACACAGAGGAATAATACTTCGCCAGATGAGAACTGAAAGCCACATGCAACAAAGAGCCAATTTCCTTTCCTAGAACGGGCTCATGCCCACATTGTGTGACCCACCACTTTGCTTTTCTCCACTCGTGGGCTCTGGCAGGCCCTTGTCTGTGCAGGATACAGGCAGTCTTTCTGGAGGCTGAGCTGTGCATCCTGGGAACAAACTCTGGGTTTGTTTTCACTTGCATATGGGTTTTGTATCTGGTCCCTGCCACTGCTCTCTCAAGGTCACGTTGTGGTTCCTCTTGCTGCTTCCCATCCATCCTATGGGCCCGAGGCTCTGTATTGACAAAGATGGCACAGCCAACTCTGACTTTTAAACAGGGGCTGGTGTTTGGAAATGGCTTAACATTTCATTACCCCTTTGTGTGGAAAGAAAGAGAAAGGAAAGAGGGAAGAGGAGAAGAACAGGAACAAAGAGCACACAGGAGACAGGAGAGGAGAGAGAGAGAAAAAAAAGAGCTACTGTACTTCTTAGCCAACAGCTGGGCCATTCTAGGTGGCTCCTGGCTTTTCCCAGCAGCGGGGCAGTGGGGAGGGCCATGGCAGGCTCCAGCCCTGTTCATCAACCACAAAAGGGTATTCTGCTTCAGCAAGCTTCCCAAGAGAAAACAGACACAAGGGAGCCAATCCTGGCTCCGTGTGCTGAGGATTAGAGGAGGCCCTGCTACAGAGCCTCTAATCCTGGGCTGGCCTGCATTCGTCTTTGGTTGCTATTCTCCACGTACTTGCATAATCAGAAGAGAAAACACTTACCTAGCACTGCCCTGACGGTTATCTTAAACTGAGCAAAGGGGATCAAAATGTTAAACCGGAGACTATAACCAAAGCTGCCACACGGGTTGGGTGTTACCCCAACTTTTCTCCCTTGGTCCTAGGTGACTATTGAAAAGAACCCAGCTCAGTGGTGACTGAGGTTCTGTGAAGTGTGGGAACAGGATTTACCAAGATGCTGATGACTTTGACCCCGCCGGCAGAGAGAGCTGAGGTTATAGCAACACGCTGGCATTGTCTGTCTCCATTTGCAGAGTCCCCCTAGATCATTGGCATGGGAAGCATCAGGATTGCGTGCTGAGACCAACCTTCATGTGCCCGCCGGCACACCAGCGTCTCACCTAGACACTTCTGACATGCTTTGTCTTTAATGTTTAGCATGTAGCTCTTAAGGAGTCCCTGCTGTGAGGCAAGAACCAAGTCAAACGCCTCCCTCCAGGGACTCATTCAGAGGCTCCATTAGCCAGATGGGACAGAGTGGTGTTAGCCTAACTAGACCATTTGTGTTGTAAAAATATTTTATACTAAAAAAATATTTTTATTAAGGAAAATCTAGTTTGTTATTTTTAATGAAAGAAAGGAGATAGGGATCACCTGAAACTCCACCAGTTAAACACTTCTGTCCATTTGGTGAATTCTCAAAAATGATTCCAACCAAATGTATTATGCATATGTATGTATGCATTATTGAATCTAACTTATTATAGATATATGTATTTGTATGGCAGCTTTTTGTGTGAAAAATAGTAAGATGAGAATAATCATCACACATGCAAATGTCTACTTTGTGTCCTTAAGTTCCTGTAGACTTGACCCTTGTGTGTCCTGAACCACAACGGCCTTGGTAACTTTCTGGAGGTTTCCCAGTGAGTGGGTGATAAAACTAGACCCAGCCTTTATCTTAGATCACCAAGGTGACTCTACATCATTCTATTCCCTGTTCCTTTGCTTCCTCCATCCATGGGCTGTAGCTCCCTGTCAGCTTTGTTCCTTGCTACCCTGGCGTGGCCAATGCTCTCCTACTGTCGCTGACGATGGCTACAGCACCCATTACAGGACATGTCCCCAGGCTGAAGGCAAAATTATCCCCTTCTAGCATAGCAAATAGCAGTATTTATCTGGGCCCTGATGACCAGGGACGCAGCTCAGGGAGAAGCACTTGCCTAGTGCAAAGAGCATCATGGTTTTCTGAGACCCGTGAAAATGAAGGGCTTTGTGCAACAGGTGACACAGTGTCTTTGCGTGCCCACGTTCCGAGTCACCTCGTTACCTCCTCTGACTTTGCACAGCACAGCGCCGCTACTCAGGGTTACATTAACTGAATTTCAGTTATCTGGACGTATCTTAGCCTCTGGGTACTAGGTAGGACTACGCAATAAGAAAGACTCGTTCAAAGTGTGAAATTTCTTCTCTTGGGGCTCACACGACGGGGCATTGATCAGGACAGCCTTTGACAGTCATGGCTGCCCTCAGTGTATGACAATGTGGCATGCGGAGCAGATACTCACAGCCCCGTCACAGGACGAACCTTCTACCGTGGTCTTGGAGTGAGTGGAGTCCTTCCCCTCTCTTGTGCATAGTTGGCTCCAGGAACTTAAAGTCTTCTTAATGCCGACGGGGGACAGAGCTGTTGCTTCCTGTTGGGGGGGAAGGCAGCGGGGATGAGCGGTGTGAAATGCTTTTCAGTGAAAACCTTACGCCAAGGAACTTGGGAAAGGTGAAATGTGAGCTCACTGGTGCTGAGTCTTATGCTTACGGAAACCTAAGTCAGTGAGAGACCCAAGACCTGAGCAGAGACACAGAGGTGTGGAGGCTTGGCCAGTTCTCGTAGGTCAGGATCTGGGACTGGTGTCCTTAGGTATCTGGGCCTGAGTTTGCATCTGTGAGCCAAGCGAGCCTGGAGTAGCCCATGAGCTGTGACTAAATTAGAAAGAGGTGCTCTCAGGCTATCATTGGAGCCCAAGGGTGGCAGGTGGCAGTGTGTGTGGAGGGGCCTGGTTGGGGGGGCTCTGGTGTGCAGCTGGATACAAGCTGTCCAGATGCATATGGCTGGCTTTGCTAGCCTTAGAAGTATCCATTCCTGGCAGCAGGGTGAGCGCCTGTGGTGGTAAAGATGGGAGGCTATCTTCATCACTCCCTAAGAAAACAAGGAGAGCTCAGTCAACACTCACCATGTGTAAGCTCTTTTCAAGGTTTTGATCTCAAGAGGCGTGAGATTATAGTGAACGCTGGGTCCCACAGCTGAACATCAGACCAATGGGAATGATAGTCTTATCTCACCTGGCGTTGCAATAGGCTCTAATTTCACAGGTAACTCAGAGGTGTAATTTGGTTAGATGGTTAGAATGTGAGATTTCTGGAAGAGAGATTGAAATTGGCAAGAGAAAGTGGTTCCTGGAAAGAAAAGCAGGTTTACAAGTAATGAGGCCCCTGAGAAGGCATAAGCCACCGTGACCCAGGTGCAGGGTCTTAGGAGGGTCCCAGGGAGGGGCTTTGGGAGGGCTTGCAGCCTCGGCCCCAGCACAGTTGATACTCTGATGCCCCTGGTCTTGCCCCATGGATGCCGCTTGCCAGTCTCCTGCTCCTAGTTCTGACAAACAAAACAGGTCTGGCAGTCTTTGTAGCAGGGGACGTCACTGTCCAGCGCTGCCTAGAACAATGAAGAATCCATTTTTCCAGTTCCTGGGGTACAGGAAGTGGCAGGTCTTCTCACCACAGCTCTGCAAACCTTAGCAGGAAAAGTCCGGACGGTGCAGGCTCGCTGGCCGAGTCAGTGGTTGGTCCTCGTGAGTATCTCTAGGGCCAAACTGTCATCTGTGACTCTAGAATTGAAAAAGTGGACAAAGGAAAGAAAACGAACCGCAACAGTCACAGCAACGGGAAACCGGGATGTGAAGTAGGCCAGGAAGCTTTGGAATTTTCTCTGAAACGCAGGGCGGGATTAGCCTAAGACTACCTCCTTCAGCCGTAGTCTCAGGAGACCTCTGCATGCAGCTGGCCTGGGTGTTGATACGTGAAGAGGCTGAGAACACGCGGCATAAACACAGACTGATATTGTTTGCCATTTACACTCAGCGTGTGTAATGCGGTAGGAATGGCTCTCGGCGGCATGTGACTCGGCTTGCAGACGGTAGGCAGTGCCGGGCGCTCTTCCCCTTTCACTGGTTCGCTTGCTCCTACCCCACCCGCCCCACTCCTCTACCCCTTCCCAGACGCCCGAGAGTTTACGCGGATGGAGGCTTGTCATGGTTGGCACGCGGAAAGCTGGTAGAACGGTGTCGGCATTTCCTAGGGAGGTGCATGTGCGACACCCAAAATGACTCCCAGCTCCGGTGGCCGCGGGTCAGCCCTTCCTGCCGGGTGGCCTGGTCTGTTTCCGAAAGGTAAGGTCGCATGACATCACTTTACCTTTCCCTAGCCCGAGGGGGACCACGGAGGGGCAGCACGGAGGGGCACCACGGAGGGGCTTTGTTTCATGCTCCAGTCCAGGCGGCGCTTCGGGCCATGTCTTGGCGCTACGCGTCTGTGCATGAGTATGCGATTTGCTGGGATCTCCACCCCCCCCCCTAAAAGAATTTTAATAAATTATTCCCAAGGGGAGTTTAACATGTGACCTAAAACAGCACCTCATGACCCCAGTGAAATCAGCGATCCCGATGTCAGCTAAGTCTCGATGTGGCGACTGGCATCAGGTTGCCTTCTCATCAGATCCGAGACACTGCAAGGGGACATTCAGAACCCCGGAGCCCTAGGGACCCTGGGGACCTCTTCAGGTTGAGGTGCTGGGGCTTAAGGCCCGCGCTTTCCAGCGATGAGATATGAACGTGAGGGTGCTTGCAATGTCGGGATCGGTGGAGTACAGACTGGGAGAGGAGCGCCGTGGTAACAGTTAGAAGGTCGGGGGAACGTCGCCGACAGACAGTCGTTTTTAAGCACCCCTGGAATGGGAATTTCAGCAACCCTCAAGGAAAGTTAAAGTGTTTAAGCAAAATGATATTAAAAGCCTCCAAATAAACAAGTGGGTGCTTAAACAGCGGCAGGCAGGTTCCAAGACATATTTGGACATGGGTATGATGATCTGTTAGGCTCCCGCACAACCAGCCATGACTCACCTTATTTCTTAACTGATGTAATTAAAAGCAGATTCAACACCCCAGTGGAGGAGTCCTGACTTTCTGCTTGAAAGTGTGTAACAGCAAATCCACACTCATAAAACGGCAGGAGTGGTGTATCTTGTGTTATGGGATTTTTTTTTTTTTTTTGAACCTTAAAACACAAATCCATCAGCTAGCTTCACTATTGGTTTCTGCCTTAAACGTATTACAGGCTTGTTTTCTCCTCCCACCTTTTTACTCCCACCCTGTTTTTTGCAAAGATATCAGAAAGCTGACCAGGGGAGAACTGATATTTTCACACACTTGCCCCTCCCCCACATGCATACACCAACAGCTGTCGTGTATGATTTTGTGGAATCTGATATTTTGAACGAAACGACTTCCTTGCTTTCCGTAGTAATACGGTAATCAATTTCACCATAGATGGCTGTGTACATGTCAGGCGTGGGCTGCGCCTAATTAGCAATGCCCGGGTAGCAAGCAGAGAGCTGGAGGCGGCTTCAAGGGGAGATCAGCCTCGACGGGCTCGGCGAGGGCAGTTTTCAGTCTGCTCGGGTTTTAAGCCACAGGTTTAGTTTGTGGTGTTCTGAGAAAATCCTGGGAATGACACGTGCAACTGTAGCAGAGATGGGCCTGTCCCTCTCTTGCTGCTTGGCTTTTCATCTGCACTCTGGGGGTTTGTACGGCCACGTCTCTGTCTAGTAAGATAGAGGCTGTCACCAGAAGTGGCCCGAGTTTTCTGAGCCTTGGGAGGCACCTGGGCTTTTCTTGTGCTACATTCATAAAGGTATGTGTGTTAAACCACCACAAACGCCTGTTCACTTTGGGAAAAATATACTTTATCAATAAATCGTTTCATAGTTTATTACTCAGGTTCTAACCTTATGTTCTCAGGGTCTGAAGAAGTTAAAGGAATTAAGCCTCATTCCTGATACATACCCAGTACTTCACAAATGAACAGCCTGCTGTGCTGAGCTTTGCAGTCTCCATCCTTAGAGACGGCCATAGAATAAGTCAGTTGCCTCTCATATGTGCCGTGCCGTGTTGGCAACTGAAAGTTTGAAAGATTCTAGAATGTGGAAGATGTCTTTAACGTACTTCTAATTCAGCCTTTGCTTCATGGTGGCTCCTCTGCGCAGCTGTTAAAGGCCTGTACTGGGCCTCGGGTTAATAAGAATCTTTGGAGGTGACAACCAAGTGTCAGTATTTTAAAAGTGTCAGATCTTGAGACATGACATCTTTAGGAGAACCTTCTTTTTGGTTTTGTTCTTTGAGCAAAAGCCTCCTTGTATAGCTCAAGCTAAGCCTAGAATTCTGAATTTAGCCTAGACTAGCCTCAAATTCATGATCCTTCTGCTTCAGCTACCTGAGAGCCAGAATCACAGGCCTTTTCCATCATGCCTGGTTGGCTTGCTTGGTTGTTGAGATTAGGCCTTCTAGGACGCATGTGAAATTGGACTTTAAAATGTGCACATAATATTTATGGTGTTCAGCGTCGAGTGACTTGATCTATGGCTTTTCCTGTGCAACAGAAGCTGATGGTGCAGGGCTGGGCCAATAGTGCAACAGAATCACATCTGTTCTTCTCACCCTCGAGAGTTTTCATTCCAGAGCTTGAGGTTGAAAATATTAAGCGAGTCTCACAAAAGGAAGGTTTAGAGGTTAGTTGCATGTGACCCTTGAGATTACTGTTGCAGTGTCTGAAACTTGTAGAAAGAACCCCCCCCCCAGGTGTGCTAGGTGTGTAAGAAGTGGAAATGGCTCATCAACGATAGAAGCGTGGCCGAATGTCCCATCCCCACCATGTTCTTCAGATTAAAAAGCATGTCTTAAGATATTCCAGCCCAGTGCTCATCAGCATCGCCTGGACGTGTTGGGGATGCTGATTTCCCGGCCTCCCCGAGGCCCCCTGAGTCAGAAGCAAGCGCACAGAGCCCGGCATCTGTATTCTAAGTTCTCTTGGTGTCTGCAGAGTTTGAGAATCAGTGCTGTTGTGTCTCCCTGTCCCTTTACAGCATACGGGTACATAAAGGTTAAGTGTGTTTTTTTTTTGTTTGTTTGTTTTTTGTTTTTCCTGGAGCTTCCTAGAACTAAGGGAACAATAGGTCAACACCTGAGACCTCTCTGTCCTGATGTCATTCCATGTACCAGTGTCATCCTAACATGTCCACAAGTCATAAGTAACCACTTTAAGAAGATAATATCCTAAAACCGAAGGCACAGAGAGACGTTAACTATCACACCCGACCCTCTCGTTTTATACGTGATCAAGATCTCCAGCAGAGTCAGAACGACCACACTAAGATGCACGATTATCAGCCAGGCCTGGCGGTGCACGCCTTTAATTGAAGCCTGGGAGTGTGTGGGGACAACAGAGGCAGGTGGCTCTCTGTGAGTTCGACGCCAGCCTGCTCTACAGAGCCAGTTTCAGGACAGCCAGGACTGTGTAGAAAGAACCTGCCTAAAAAAACAAAAGCAAACAAATGAAAAAGTAGCTAGTTTTCTCTGCCATAGCCTGGATGGTAGTGAGTCCATTTATAACCCAAACAGTGCCTTTCCTTAGTTGTCCCCTCTCTTCAGTTTCATACAGATCCAACCTAGTCCTCAGCTTTAAGCACATTGCCTAAAATTTCCAGGCAAAGATCAGCTTGAGAATTTTCAAATTAATCTAAAAACATTTTAATTTAGAGAAAAAGCCCATTTTAAGGGCTTGAAATTCATAACTGTCTTGTACGCTCACCCAGAATGCTCCAGTAGCGTCCACCACTGAACAGAGAGCTCAGAGAATACAAGGAAAAACACAGTAAGAGCCGTGCAAACGGTTCAGCTCCGAGTCACATACGTTATACATGTCTCTTCAGATCACAGGCTGAAGTGGCATTTTCCTCAGATTTAGTTAAAAGGAAGAATGTGACAGCAAATCTGTTTGTTGAATATTTTAGAATCTTATACCGGATGTGGTTGGTGGTATTTACATAATTTTTGACAGGGTTCAAAGACTGAACTAATCCAAATTTTTTTCAGAGACTTGTCTTTCAGAACGTTATATCAACGCACATGAAATATTTAGCTAGGAAAACAAATTGAGAATGTGATTTCACAACCATTGTCTGCACGCACACATGGAACAGGCCTGCCATGGAGGAGAAATGTTAATTGGTTCTCCGTTCCTACCTGTTGCCGGGTGCTGTGACGAGGAATGGGTCATGTTCTATCTGCTTTGATCTTGAGGGAGCTGGACAACTGATTTAGTGCTCAGCGATGTGAGGGCTGTAGAGGAGCGGGGTGTGGTGGGCCCCGCTCTCCTCTAAGTGAAGAAGAGAGAAGGCTGCCTGGACACGGAGCTGCGTGGGCGCTCACTGCTTCTCCAGGCCACAGGGGTACCGACAGGTGATTGGAATACACAAAGGCACGGACACCTTTGTGCACGCTGAATTCTACTGGAGCAGCACTGCTGAGAAACCCTGACATTTCATGCACGTTTCTATATAAGCACGAATAATCGGGATTCTCAGAGAACTGTGCACTGGAGCTTTACAATATAGAAATGAGTTTGTTTTCCTCTCAAGAGTCGTCTTAGCTGCCCGCTAGGAGAGTGTCTCAGCCTGAGAGATTATCATATCTTATGTTTCTGAGAAAAATGGGAAAATGTCCCGTAGTCTGGGATGTCAGCTCATTTTCTTAGATTTTAATCTTCATAATACAAGTGAAATTCTTCCTGAAAAACACAAACCAATTCCAGCCCTGAAAGGGTCCAAGCTCATTTCACTCTGAAAGCCCAGAGCAGGCTGGACAGGTCTTCATGGAGGAGAGGATTCTGTAAGCAGACACTTGGGCGTTTTGCTCTCTAGATCTTCTGAGAGAGCTGAGGGAAGCCCTCGCTGTGCGGAGCGACTTGTCCTAGATCATCAGGGCAAAGAAAATGAAATTATTTCATTCAGCATGGCCTGCAACACACTCATCTGAACCAAGCCTTCTAAACATGTCACAATGGTTTCTTTAAAAGTACTCTCAGGATCTTAGCAACAGCTAGTTCGTGACAATGATGGTCGTAATTTTGGCAGTCATGTATGCCACAGAGCGCCTATACAGCCGCTTTGATCTCTAGGTAGTTTGTACAGCAGCAAGAAGGGCAGGCATTACTGTCTGTGTGTGACACTTGAAGAAACTGAACCTCACAGTTGTCGAATTTCAAAGGTGGAAGAGAGTGGAGAGGTGCTTTCCTTTCATCTAACTTTTTCATTAAAAACACAAGCCCTGAGACCAGGAGAAAAGGCTGACCCACAGACCCACGGGGCGTAAATCTTGGTCTTAGGAAGGTCTGGGTCTTCTGATGTTTCTTACTGATTTTTCACTCCAGCATGGCTGCACTCAGTCCTGAAAGAAACTTAGAAGGGTATGTGTGTGTGTATATGTGTGTGTGTTGTGGAGAAATTTTGTTGAAAGGAGTCCTGCATACATGTGAGAAAAGATTCATGTTTATACTTTTATATGTAGACAGATTCAAGCATAGACTGGTAGACATACAAACCACCCACAGTTGTCTCTGGAGAGAGGAGGGTAGGACTGGACTGGGCAGAGCTTTGAAGGGTCTCAGAATGTAGCCCAGGCTGGCCTCCATCTTTTAGCCCAGCCTCCTGTGTGCTGAGATAACAGGTATGTGCTGCTGTGCTTGGCTTTTTTACCTATAGCTCCCTGAGTGAAGCTGTAATAGCATCACTTGTTCAGTTGGTGGGGGTGGAAATCAACAATGAGTTGTTAGGCTCATGCTACACACACACACACACACAGGGATTTTTTTTTGTTTGTTTTTTTTTTTTTTTTTTTTGAAACAGGGTCTCTCTGTGTAGCTCTGGCTATCCTGGAGCTTGCTATGTAGACCAGGCTAGCCTTGAACTCAGAGAGATCCGCCTGCCTCTGCCTCCTGAGTGCTGGTATTAAAGACATGTGCCACCACCATCCAGCTTACTTTTATGTTTTGAAAATACAAGGCAAACGTAAGTATTAATAAATCTCTTTCTCTAATGTAATACTTTTAAATTATAAGCCAGGCATGGCAGTATATGCCTTTAACCCTAGAACTTGGGAGGCAGAAGCAGGAGCATCTCTGTGAGTTTGAGGCCAGCCTGGTCTACATGGTGAGCTCCAGGGCAGCCAGGGCTACAATGAGAGACCTTGTTTCAAAAAACAAAACAACAACAAAAGTTAAGTTAAGCTGGGAGTGGTGGCACACTCCTGTAATCCCAGCACTCAGGGAGGCCGAGGCAGGCAGGTCTCTGTGCGTTCAGGGACAGCCTGGTTTACAAAGTGAGTCCAGGACAGCTAGGGCTACACAAAGAAACTCTGTCTCAACCACTAACCGCCCCCCCCCAAAGTTGTTTATTTATTTATTTTTAAAGATAGGGTCTCACTATGTAGCCCTTGTTGGCCTGGCCTAGAACTTACTTTATAGACCAGGCTGGCTTCAAACTCACAGAGATCTACCTGCCTCTGCCTCCTGAGTGCTGGGATTAAAGGCATGTACCACAGCACCTGGTTCATAATTTTATAAAATAAAACATATTTTAAAAGAGAGAAAAATGAGTAGCGGGGGATACCCCTCAGTGTCAGGCAGCTTCCACATGTCCAACACTGCAAAACAAAGTCTTAAAAAAGAAAACGATCAGGTGGCGGGGGGGGGGGGGGGGGAGAAAAAGCTTCTGTGTTTTTCTTAGTGGTGACATTGGCCTGAATTTTCCCAGACTTCCAGACATGGCCAGCTCAGCCCTTCCAGACCAGTGCAATCCCAGGATAGTTACGAATGTGTGGGTGACGGTACCATGTCTGTCGTGCCACCATCTCAAAAGCTGGACACCCCTGGAAGTCTGTCCCGTGTGGCACTGAGGGACGTGTGCCTTTTCTCTGCACATCTGGCATTATCACTTCTCTGGGCACATGCTGAGTTGTACTCGCTCTGAGAGGAAAGGCAGTCCCCACCAGTCAGTTATAAAGCCACCCAGGCCCCTTTGTAAGCGTTGCATGCTGCCTGATAAGAATGGTGCAGAGCACAGGAGACTAAAGGGCTAGACATCAAAGTCACGCAGAGAGGTGGGGCCGAAAATACAGTTTTAGAAACTACTTTGGTGACTATGTAGACAGAGAAAATGTCGACCCTACAGCTAAAAGGCCTCCAGTCCAGCTCCTTATCTGTGGGTGACCTCAGGTGGCTCACCATATCTCTCCTGGTCTTGTTCTTCTTGTCTAGTTGTTTTGTAGAGACAAAGTCTCACTATCTAGCCGGGCCTATCCTCAAACTGTCAATGCTCTTGCCTCAGCCATGTCTTTCTTATAGTCTTCTGAGTGTGACCTGGGAATGGTCACATTTGACTACACTACCCATATGGATCGTGTGTGTGTGTGTGTGTGTGTGTGTGTGTGTGTGTGTGTGTGTGTATGCTTGTGTATTAGGGGCAACTTTTATTATTAACCTACCAAGTAAAAAGTACAGAACAGAAGAGCAAAGGCAGGATTATCATTGATGCTATGAATCATCTGGAGAGCTGTCATGGTGACATGAATCATCCTATGGTAATGTTGTGGCAAAGGCCCAAACACGGGTTAGCAGCATTGACCCAGTAATCTTGAAATTAGTCACAGAGGCCTAGCAATGATGACCCAGCCACACCATTGTTTGTAAAGAGAGCATGCAGCAGCCTGTCTCCAAGAAGAGCAGAGCCCCCTGCTGAGTGCTGGAGTAGCCGTGTCCCACACCCTTATAGCACAGCAGTCCTGGGCTTCCAGCCCGGCTCCGCTCTATCAGGAGTAGGACTGGGGTAGACTCATGTTTTTCATCAACTTCCCTGGCTTTCACTTTCTTCCCTCTGTGGGTTATGACCACAAGAGGCTCTTCAAAGCTCCTTTGTGCTCTTCAGATCTAGGGTATTTAGCTAGAATTTTGAACTTGCATCCTGCACGGGACCAGGATTGTCGTCATGGGCATCTTTGTAACTTGGCATTTGGGGGCCTTCCTTTGTGCTCCGTAGTCTGATCTGATTTCTGAGAGTGTTACAGTAAAGTTAATTTCCCCCTCATAATTAATGTGCAGTTATTTCATTTTTACAGCAGGTTAGATGTGGCATTTCACTCAATGCAGAAGGAGGTACTGATCTAATCGGGCATACTTAACCTTTCCACCTGCCTACCATTTCTTTACATTTGGAAACTTTGGGCTCTTCCTGTCCGGTTCTCCTTAAAATATATACTTGGTAGATTGTGAATTACAGTGTTGTAGAAAAATAGGGATGTTTCATAAATCTTTATGGTGTTCTCATCTGGGGGTCATGTTGAACTTCTCTGTACCCTTCTAAATTTTTCATATGTGCAGTCAAATGGAACTATAGTGTTTAAAAATGAAGATCTAGGAGATATTTGGCTTCCAGGAGACAACAGAGCCCTGAGATCCTACATTGAAAATTGGCTTTGGCTCTTCTGTAAAGGTGTGTCCACAGGAGACAGTATCCTCCTGGCTGTCCTTACTATTATCTTAGCACAAAAAAAGAAAGAAAGAAAAAGGAAGTGTGCATTCGTTACACAGTCTGGAAAGTGAACGGGGTTGAACTCCGAGTGGATTGAAATTCCTGAACTGACTCTCTGAGAAGCCACCATGCTTGTCGTGAACAAAGCTGGTTTTGCTGGTTGGGCTGAGTTGGGTTAGCTTGGCTGCTGGGTAGCCATCACCCAGGAGGAGCCGGTGGCTGAGTTGTACACATTCACAGCACAGACCTTGTGCTGAGCCCTTGTTATTCAGTAGCCAACCGCTGTTGCCACTCTCTCCGCAGCTTGAGCCCCACCCCACCCCTGCTCTTTCCTCTCTTCAAGCTGTCTACCTACCCCTTGCCTTCTCTTCCTCTCCTCTCCACACCTTCATCTCAACAGTCTTAGCTTCCTTCATCTGTAAGGAAGATTCATCTTTGTAGGCAGAGCTCCCATGCTGCCTGTATGAGGGTGCCACTGATAAGGATAATATTAGCAATGGTGCTATGACGGCAGGAATAATCATAGCAGTGGTCACTTCCTGTGTGGTAGGAACTGTGCTAAATTCATTATGCATCCATCCACTCTCAGGTTAAGCCTGCAGCTTGATAACATCCATCTTCCTTTCAGTGATGAGGTGCAGGGTGGTGAGGCTTTTCCTTTCTCACTGTCACATAGCTGATGAGAGAAAGGTTGAGGCCAGGACCCCTTGATACCTGATCCCTGCTGGAACTCATACAGGACAGTCCTTGACTGCAGAGGCACCCACAGTGATCTCCCATCAACACCTTGATGAGCAGAAGCAGAAGATATTCCAGGAATATCTTCCCTCTGAGAAGAATATGTTATGTGTACTTTTAAAAATCACTGTAACAAAAATAATTGGAAAAAAAACAATTTAATTAATTAACTAATCAATCGATTCTTGTTGGAGGGAGCACACATGCCGTGGTGCACACGTGTAGGTCAGAGGGTGATCTGTGGGCACCTGTTGGGAATCTCCCAACAGCCCTCTTAACTGTGAGCTGAGCCAATGGGTCAACTAATCAGCTGATAAGGTTAGCCCCCATGACCCAGTCACCTTCCAGCAGTGCCACCAGCAGGGGCCAAAGCAACAGGAGTTCCCTCAGGGGCCCATCTGAATCACAGGAAGGGATAGCAGAGCTGGCTCACAATGCTGCGAAGGTAATGCTATGTGTTTACGGTAACTCAGTCATCAGAGACTGTACCAGGCCACAGAACTGCTTCTGCTGCTCATAGGAGCATCTGTGTGGCCAGTGCTGGACCCTCAACCCTGTAAAAGAGTAACCCAGACCACACCCCACCTTGAGGGGAGCCTCTCCTCCCAAACCCCATTTTCACCCTGGCTCTGTGACTGTGCTGTGCTCTTATCTACAGGGTGGAGGAGTTTTCCATGTTCAGAACCTTCTAGAAACAAGTCTTTGGCTGGTAGATACTCATACCCAGGTTATTATCCAGGGTCCCCTGCAGTGACTTCCTAGCTCTGACCATTAGTCCTGTACTCATTCCATCCCACAGAAGAGATTGGTGAGATCCATAGAGCCTTGAGCCAGGGAGGCTATGTAGAGAAGCAGAAGGGAGTTAAATGCAGACCATTTAAGCAGGTAGTCTTCTTTTAGCATTGCTGTTGTTGAAGTAGGTCTTGCGGTGTAGCCCAAGTCTGGCTCCGATACACTTGCTTTGCCATCCAAATTCTAGGGTTATAGGGTATGTCACCACATCCAGTTTGTAACATAAATGGCTTTTGGTTTGATATTTATTTATGTGTATGTAGTGTGTGTGTGTGTGTGTGTGTGTGTGTGTGTGTGTGTGTGTGTGTGTTTACACATGGAGAGCAGAAGAGAGGATAGGACCCTGGAGCTAGAGTTACAGGCATGTTTGAGCTGACTGCCTTGGGTACTGGAAACTGACCTGCAGTTCTTTGCAAAAGAAGCACACACTCTGCTGAGCCATCTCTCCAGACAAAAATTCTAATTTTTTTAAACAAACTAAGGAACAGCACTGGGATTGTCCCGATAGAGCCAGGCAGAGTGGGCCCGGGGGCTCCCTGGAATCTTCCATTGCTGCTCTGCCCCATCTTGAA
This sequence comes from Psammomys obesus, assembly GCF_907164565.1. Taxonomy (NCBI): domain Eukaryota; kingdom Metazoa; phylum Chordata; class Mammalia; order Rodentia; family Muridae; genus Psammomys; species Psammomys obesus. Next base: position 13,465,493 of record NW_026596125.1, read on the forward strand.
GCCACTGCCCCCTGGGCTGGCGTTATTCTTAATCAGCCTCTCCTTAGGCGATGGCTTAACAGCTAGCTTAGCAACGGGGTATGACAGTGAATCTCTGCCCTGACATCACCAGCAAAATACCCATGAGTGTCCAAACAATCGCTGTGACCAGGGCAACGTGGTGTGTGCTCACCCCAACCTGAGATACTGCCTGGACTCTGCGACTTCTATCACAGAGAAGAAAATTGGTTAAGCAACATTCCCCTTATCACACACACCCTGTAACAGGCAGATGGAAGCTGTTAATCTCCCCCCACCTGCCACACACTGCTGTAGCTCCATACCTGTCACTGGGTCACAAGCCGAGCCTTTGCTCAGACTTGAAGGGAAAGCCCTTGATTTGGTCTTTTCTTTCATTGGTTAAATTTCTTGCAAAGTGCAGCATGAACCTGTCCTGTCTTGCACTTTCTCAGACTGAGCGCATCGTGCCCTTCCCTGCGGCCTCAGAAAGTCTTCTCTCTCTCCACTTTTTATGTCTCCACTCCTGGAAGCTTTGCACAACTCCAGCAGATGCCCCATCCATGTGGGCTAAAAGATCAGTGTTCAGAGGGCATATCTGCTCCTCTGACGGAAAGACTATTTCACAGGAGCATCCTGTGTGTGTCACTGACATTCTTCTTTTGGGGTGAGATGGAGATTTCCAGCATTGCAGTTCATGCCCTGCTTTCATGTTTGTGTTTTGAGACAGGGTCTCTGTGTGTAGCCCTGGTTAACCTAGAAAAGCTATGTAGATCAGGCTGGCCTCAAATTTACAATTGTCTCCGACATCTGCCTTCCTGGTGCTAGGATTATGGGCATGTGCCAATACAACTGGTTGCAATCCACATCTCTGGCCAAAGGCTACTGTGCCGTTGCACCTTGCTTGGGACACTTAGCTGGACAGCAGTCACACTTTCCTGATGAGAACAGCAGGCTGTCCATCCTTTCCACACGGTGGGATGAAAGCTCTAGAGGCAGGTTTTCTTCACATCTCTTAACCTTCCAGCATTAAAAGGGCAGCTAGTTTGCCTGTATGTAATATTTTAGTTTGAATACTCTTCAGGGAACTCTGATTTAATTAAAAAAATTTAAACGGACCACTAGAGTTTTAGATCTAATTATGCACTGTAGATTCCTTGTAGCAATTAATGGCTCAGAGATAAAACCTCAGGCTGGGGCAGTGGAGCCCCTTCAGGCCTCTTGGTAAATCAGAGCCTATACTGCCAGCTGTTTCTGTGAGTGGGGACAGGCCACAGGGAGGGCATCTAACAGACACTGTCACTCTGGGCCAGGAGCATGCACACCATGGTGCTGTGTGCCCAGAGCCCTCCTCTGTGGGTTCGGCTGCAAACAGCACAGCTGCACACAGTGTAGGTGGCGGCATCCAGTGCTGGGCCACTGCTTTCTAAACGGAGGCATCCTTGGAGTCAGTGCCTCGGGAGAATGGGGAGAAAGACCAGCTAGCTGGGCGTGGTGGTGCATACCTTTAATCCTAGCACTTGGGAGGCAATGGTAGGAGGATCTCTGTGAGTTCAAGGCCATTGTGGTTTACACCATGAGCTCTGGGACAGCCAAGACTATGTAGAGAGACCCTGTCTCAAAAACAAAGGAAGAGAGGTAGAGGAGGGAGGGAAGGAAGGAAGGAAGGAAGGAAGGAAGGAAGGAAAGAAAGAAAGAAAGAAAGAAAGAAAGAAAGAAAGAAAGAAAGAAAGAAAGAAAGAAAGAAAAGAATGAGGGGAGGGAAAAAGGGTAAAAGGGGAAGGCGGGGAGGGAGTACAGCCTCCTGGTTTCCCAGTTCTTAGTGGGTGCCTTGCAGGTGCTGCCTGTGGAAAGTACCCTCTGAATGAAGGGGTGAATGATAAATCAGCATGGGTGAACATAATCATTCAAGGGTGAAGTGGATAGTTCTGGGCTTAGGATTACCTTTCCAAACCAAGGTGACCCTCCCAGGTCCCAGGAAGCTGACTCAGATGGTCCTCACTGAGGTTTCCCCAGCAGCCACTTAATGTAGCATGGGACAAGTTAACTTCCCTGTGTGGTAAGGAGGGATGAATGAGTCCTAAAGGTCTGTACTTCCAAGCCTTCTCTGTCTGCACTGTCCTTGGAAGAGTCCTCTGGGAATCTTGTTTTGTTGGTCATGCAGCCTTAGCCTCCGGGCTCTTGGACTGTCTACTCACGTTTATGCGCTACTCAGGCTCCTAGCAGGATCACTTCCTACCACAACACCCGGGTACCCCCAGGCCCACCTAGGCTCTCTAAACAGAATCACCCTGAGTATCTGTGTGTCTTGTAGAAACTGTTTTCATTTCCTGTTGCTCCTATAACAAATCACCACAAATCTGATGGTGTGTGGCAGCCTAGGCTTACTCTCTTACATTTCTGTAAGTCAGAGTCTAAGATCAGTCTCAGTAGATCCGTAGTCAAAGTAGCAGCAGGGACCCCCTCCTGCTGCTCAGGAGCATTGTTACCTTTCTGTTTTGAATTTCTAGAGGCTGTCTGTGCTGTCTTGGCTCACAGTCCCTTCCTCCACTTCCAGACATCAGTGTATCATCTTCTGTTTCTTTGATACCTGTTTCCATCTTCTCTCTCTGACTCTCATCCTCATCACTCCTGTGATCATACAGCACATACCTTGGCAATGTCAGGGTGATCTCTCAGCTCAAGATCCTTAATTTAATCATCACTGTAATTACCGTATAAGGGGCACTCATAGATGCTGCTGTGAAAGGGTGTTTTGCATGCATGTGTGTCTGTGCACCCTGGAGACAATGCTCACGGAGGTCAGAAGAAGACGCTGAATGCCCTGGATCTGGAGTTACATATACTTGTGAGCTGCCATGTAGGTTCTGGGAATTGAGCCTCCATCATCTGGAAGGGCAGCCAGTGCTTCTAACTGCTGAGCCATGTCTCTAGTGTCTATCCATTCAACCTAGATGTAGAAAGAAATATTTTAAAGCTCCTGTGCTAGGGTGGGGTGGTGAGTGGCCGTACCCTGCTGCTCATCAGCAAATTCTACTTAGTAGCTGTGTATTTACATTCTCTATTTTGAAGTGTTCAAGGCACTGTATTCACATAAACTGTATTCTCAAAAAAAGAAAGAAAGAAAGAAAGAGAAAGAAAGAAAGAAAGGAAGGAAGGAAGGAAGGAAGGAAGGAAGGAAGGAAGGAAGGAAGGAAGGAAGGAAGGAAGAAAGAAAGAAAGAAAGAAGTGTCCAGATCTCCCGGCCACCAGGTTCTGATAAGTCACAGCCATTATCTTTGTTATTTTGTTTCTGGTAGTTATCACAGCCACCCAAGTCAAGACTCTCCAAGCCTCACTTCTTTTATTTTTTTGGAGCTTGATGCTTTACAAGAATGAGAGAGAGTAACACAGTCATCTTCACCTGGTTCTAAAATGTGTTTGGATTTAGATTTGAGTATGGGGGGTGTGCCTTGTGTTCTGAGGCCTCTTCAGCAGCAAAACCTTGAAACAGACACTTCAAGAACACTGGACATCTAAACGTCTTCCTTTTTCCCTCTCTTTCTCCTCCCTCCCTTCCCCTCTCCCTTCCTCTTTTCCTTCTTTCCTTTCCATCCCTCCTTCCTTTTTTTCTTCCTTTCTTCCTTCCCTTCCTCCCTTCCTTTTTCTTTTGTCTTTTGAGTCAGAAAACTCATGTACCCAGTCTATCTTCAAACTCAAGTAAGGACTCAACAGTAGCCTGGAGTCATCTGATTCTTCTGTCTCTGAGGTTACAGGAATGTAGAGGAATTTTAATCCAGCAACATGGCTGCTTTGGCAAGGGATCATATCCAAAGACCTTTCAGGTCTATGTGATCCAGCTGGAATGCAGACACATCCTGGATTACAGACATACCCTTAGTACACACTTTTAATCCCCAACAATGAAGGCAAGGTTAGTTTATAGAAGGAAGCTGGCATATTTGAAAGTGACATCTAATTGAGGGGCAGACAAAGTGATGAATCAAAGAAAGATTTGACAGAATGATTCAGAGGTAGGATACACCCAACCCTCAGGAGAACAGGAAAGAGAGGCTCCTTAAGAGCAGCAGCCGGGGGTGAGAAGAGTGGAGTGGTGGGCAATGAGCAGTATGTGTAGCAGTTTTGCTGGGACAGTTTTACAGAGACAGGTTGCAGAAAGAACGAGCCAGAGAGTGAGAAGGAGCCAGGTTAGAACATATTGCCGGAGTTAGGATGAGGTCAAGCAGAGCAATTCAGTCAGAGGGCAAGAGAGAAGCCAGATTGAATCAGTCAGCTAGGAGAGGAGTTTGAGCTAGAACAGCTGAGTTTCACCAGTGAGAGTTCAGGAAGAGCTAGAAAGTGTGAGTTTATTCAGCAGTAAGTCTTAGAGGCTGAAAACATTATAGGCCTAGGTTAGCAGATGGGGACTGGACAATTGTAGAAGCTTCCAGGCCTAGGTCTAGGGATAGTTAGAATAGAGAAAGAAAAGCTCTGGGCTCTGCCCAAGCCATGTATTCACACAGTTTGGGTACGGATCTCATCGTATCTCATCATCTGAGGAAATAAAAACAACAATTACATCGGGCGAATAAAAGTTACTTTGACAAAGGTGTGTGACATCACCTAACCTGTCTAGGTTATTAACTCTTGCAGGGCTTTTTTTTAGGGCTCCCCCACCCCCGCCTTCAATAGAATGATTAGTCTTTTTCTTATTTAGGATTTTGGGTTAAAAGGGATATTTTATGTGGATAATTTGAGTGAAATCACTTCTGTGTAAGGTTGAATAAAGCCAGGGACAGTAAGAATTTTCAAGACAAAGCAGAAGCTGGGAAGAGAAACTGGTTCTTGGTCTGACTGAGTGCTGGTTCCGAATGGTGAGCTTCTGGTCTGTTTGTGTGCCGGGTCTGAGCAGTGAGGTTCCGTAGTTGTTCCCATATCTGACCTGCAGATGTGGCGTATGGCTGGCTTCCTTGTCAGGGAGGTGGCTCTCCTAATAAAACATTTATAACACTTCAACATCCAAGAGGAAAACTTGTAGCAAGAACTCACTGCAGCCCAGAATTCAAGTTTAAAAAGCACAGCTGACTTCTCTAGGAAAAACAAAACCAACTTTGTGCTCCTTCAGTCATGGAAACCACATTGGCACCTCATTAGCGCCTTGTTAGAAAGGACAGTCTGTGCAGTGGACCAGCCTGGGGGAAGGGCAGGCCGGCCTGCCGTGTTAGGCAGGTCTGGGGAAGCTGAACCAGCCTTCTAAAGCTCTGCTACCTAACAGCACATAAGTCATAACCATTCATTAGATGGGACCATTCCCTTTTTCAGTTACTCTTGACTGCCCCTCCCCACTTTGTCGCTGCCATGATTGGTGCTATGCCACACAAGGGCTCATGAAGCTCGGATGCCACCAGCAGGACTCCCCAGAGGGCAAATGGTCCCTTCTTTCCTCCTGTGTCTTACAATGCAGTGAGCCTCAGAGTGCAGCATGCCTGCTAACTGGACATCTCTTTCCTCAAGCAAAGGGGGAAGAACAAAGTCATTTTTATCTGGCTTGACAGTGTGTTTTATTTTTGTACTTAGTGTGGGTGCACCTCATGGTCTGCGCTCTTTCTCCAAACGAAACAAGCAGACAGCCCAGGAGGAAGTATGCACAGAGAGGCTGAGAGGCTCCCACTGTAATTGCTGGGGTGGGGTTCGAGTCTCACAGGTTCACTTATCTTTCCTCAATGACTGTGAGTGTCCAGAGCTCTAGGTTCTTGCCTTACAAAATTGTAATGAAAATGGCCTATCCTGTGTGACCCTTGACTGTGTGACCCTTGAGGAACTAACAAGCTTACACTGATCCCAGGAGTAAAAGCTAGTAGACACTATCTCCTCGATACCTCCTCCAAGACAAACCCAAGCAAAAGCACCCTCTCCTCAAAGAAGCCCCCAATAAGGAGGTGTGTTGCATCACAACCTTGTTTGTCTCTCTTTTGCTTCTCTCCCCAACCCACCCCAGGCTCTCTGCCTCCATTTACCTCTGCCTCTCCCCGCCTCCCTCCCTCCCTGCTTCATCGTCTTTGAGCTTTTACTGCACAGTGCCCATGACAGTGTGGACTGATGTGTCCCAGCTGTGCATTCCCATTGTAAACAGATTGTTCAGCCCGGTGGGTCCATCAATACAGCCTACAGATGTCACAGCCTCGTTCAGATGCCCCAAAATTCCATTTCACCAGCATCCCAAACACATTTCTTAGTTGCACTCACTTCCCAGAAGGGAAACAGAAAATACCGTTTATCTAGAAGCCTCGATTGTGGAAACCACACACAGCAGATTCTATGGGAAAGTGTGTGTCATTTAGAGACAATCCATTCTCGCTTTGCTCAGAAACACAATAGCCAAGTGACAGAGGTTGCAAGACAGGCATGTGGCAACTCCTCCCATTTCTCATAAGACCCTATGGAAACTAACCCACACTTACTACTTCAAATTTAGTTTTTCATTTATAAGATTTTTGGTTGTTGTGTATACTATTCATGCATAGAAGCTGTCTTATTATTTTTGGATATGAAATGTGGACTAGGATGAAAATATGTCATAAATATACACACAGTTTGTTCTGTGCATACTCTTCAAGCCAAGAAGCATGTGAGATTTCTCATGTTATTAAAGGGATGGCATGGGGACCAAACATCCTGGGATATCATCTTATGTATGGTACAGGGCACAATCTCTACCGATATTTTATTATTATGTTTTTTGTTAATTCTTCTTAGGCAGGCATATGCACGTGTCATAGTATGCATGTGGAGGTCAGAGGATGACTTGTGAGAGCCAGTTCTCTCCTTCCGCCGCCAGGGAGCTGGACTCAAACTCAGGTTGTCAGGCTCCGAGGCAGATCCCTCTACCTAAGGCTCTGGGCACAACTTTTCAGCGTATTAAATGTCACAACACTAATGCATACATTTAAACAATAAAGGGAAAATAGTTACCTATGTTTTGTTCTATAGATATGATTTACTCAGCTCAAGATCTGTCTCCCTATTACTGGATTTTATAGCTTTCAGCTGTTAAATAATGTCTTAAGAACATTTTCACCTATCAAGTTTTGCCCAGGGTATATTTGCACAGCTGAATTATTGAGTCAAAGACTTTGACAATAATGACCATGTATTCCAAACCACCTTTATCAAAGATGTGTGAGTAGAAACTATAATTCACTTTCCGTCATGCTCTTTGTTTTTCTCTTCTGAAACAGGATCTCACTATATAGTCCGACCGGCCTGGAGCTTGCTATATAAATCAGATTTGCCTCAACTTTGAGGCATCCTTCAACTCCGGTATCCCACAGATTTGAGTCACCACACCTGGCTGACATTATGTTTTGTTTTTTTCTACCTTATCCCCCCATCATGGAATCTGTGTTTTTTATTTAAGAGGTTTTGCTAGTCAAAGTTTTTGTTTTTTGTTTTTTTTCTGTACTGGTTGCTTCTAATTATCAGGGAGATTGAACTTCTGCCACATGGCCTTTTCTCTCAGACATGTGCTAGTGTGTGAGCATTTGTCTGTAGGACCTACCTATGAAGCAGGGTCTTGTCTGCATGGGGAAAGGGGCCCCTGCTGTGCAGTGCAGCCCCTTGCCAGTCACTGAAACCCAGCAATGCATGTGGACCTCTTGTCTCCCTGCAGTGCTGCCAAGCTCCTGGACAAGAGCGCCTTCTCAGTCAGTAACCAGAACCCTCTGCTCCCTTCACCAGCCAGCCTCCAGCTGGCCCAGCTGCAGGCTCAGCTCACCCTCCATCGGCTGAAGCTGGCACAGACGGCGGTCACCAACAACACTGCAGCTGCCACAGTTCTGAACCAGGTCCTCTCCAAAGTGGCCATGTCCCAGCCGCTCTTCAACCAGCTGAGGCATCCGTCTGTGCTCAGCACCCCACATGGCCCTGCTGGGGTTTCCCAACACGCTGCCACCATGCCCAGTGCTCCATTTCCCTCAAATGCAATTGCCTTTTCACCTCCCAGCCAGACGCGAGGCCCGGGACCGTCTGTGAGCCTGCCCAGCCAGCCCCCCAGGGCTGTGGTAGTACACCCCTTCAGTGGGGTGATGTCTCAGGCCCCTGCCCAGCCAGCAGTCATCCTGGGCATTGGGAAGGCTGGGCCTACACCAGCTACTGCGGGGTTCTATGAGTACGGCAAAGCCAACCCTGGCCAGGCCTATGGCTCTGAAACGGAGGGCCAACCAGGCTTCTTGCCAGCCGCAGCCTCGGCTGCAGCATCGGGCAGCGTGACCTATGAAGGGCACTATGGCCACACAGGACAGGATGGCCAAGCCGCCTTTTCTAAAGACTTCTATGGACCCAATGCCCAGGGGTCACATGTGGTAGCTGGGTTTCCAGCTGACCAGGCTGGGGGCATGAAAGGGGAGGTTGGTGGGCTGCTGCAAAGTACCAACAGCCAATGGGAGAGCCCCCCTGCATTCTCTGGCCAAAGCAAGCCCGATATTACAGCAGCACCCAATTTGTGGGCTCCACCCGCTGGCCAGCCCTATGAGCTATATGACCCTGAGGAGCCTACCTCAGACAGGACCCCTCCTGCCTTTGGAGTTCGGCTTAACAACAGCACGCAGGGGTTCAACTGCTCTCGGCGGCGGGCCAAGGAGGACCAGGCCGGGCTGCCCATGAGGCCCCTGCAGGCTCATGAGCTGAATGACTTCCACGGTGTGGCCCCACTCCACCTGCCACACGTCTGTAGCATCTGTGACAAGAAAGTGTTTGACTTGAAGGTGAGTTCCCCAGGAAAGGCTGGGACGCAAGTATGGACTCTAGCTGCTTCTAAGACAGAGGTTCATCCAGGGACTGGGCTAAAGAACTTGTTGTCAGGGCCCTTTATGGAAATCATAGGCTGTAGAACCCAAAGGAATTTCAGAATTATATCAGGGTCCTTTCCCTGCTTTAAGGCAGGTAGGGCATTTCTTTTTCCTATGTAGATGAAAAGGCAGAGGTCCCCTGCTTCTCTTTGATGACTTTTCTCCTTTGGACATTCTAGAAGCTATAGTTCCTTCAATACATATGCTGTACTGAGTTTGAAATAGAAAAATGTGCAATTCTGGGTTAAGGACAGAAGATCAGTTCTTATCCCAGAGCTAGACAAACCATTAAAGAGGTGTCCAAATGTGCTGTGTGGAGGGCGAGCCTTCTCCTGACTGCCCCACAGTGGTGAAGAGCTTTGCATTACTGTGAACAAGAACCCACCTGGTAGAATGCTCGCTCCAAGCTGTACTGATGATGCGATGAAATATTCCAGGGCCACAGGGAAACATATGTAACAGCTGACACACACTTAACTTTTTCCTTTGCTGGTAGTAACTGTATTTGGGGACTGGGCCTCGTTTAGTTGTGGCTGTTCTTGGACTCATTATGTAGCTGAGGCTAGTCACTGCCTTCCTGAATGCTGAGCTTGTTGGCATGTGCTATAGAGCTGAGCCTATCTCTACCCTGCCCCATAGGGTAGAGATAACTGTCATTCTTTTCACAGATGAGATGAGTGGTCCAGGACCACCTAGCCAGAGGGGGACAGAGAGGGGATTTGGTCTTAGGGGTCCTCCCTGAGCCTGCTGTTGTGCTAGCCCTCTCCCACTCGGGGCCAGTTTCTCCTCAGTGGGAGTCATAGCACAGAGTGTCTTTTGCTGCTGCTCAGGTCATGTCACCAGATGTGTCTCTGTGACTTGAGTGTGTCACCTTGCCATGCAGGGAAGGCAGTGATTCTGGGAGATGCTGGAGTTGACAGCTCTTTTCTGAGGCTTTATAGCCCACTACACCATAGACCAGAAAGGAGTGGGTGAAGACTGTCTGTGGAGAGGAAGTGTGTGAGGTCAGAGATGGATCAGGGGTCTCTGGAGAGGAGACAAGGCCATCTGACTCCAAGTCTCGGTCGCCATCTAAGATGGATACGGGGTATGCAAGTAAGGAGTTGACAACAGAGACTGACGTTTGGGTAGCAGCACGTAAAATGGGGAGACATGGGGAAAGAGAAATGGAGATGAGATGTCCTTGTTGGTCCAGGCTCTGGGCACTCCTAGCTCCCTCCTGGCTGGTAGTAACAGCCTTAATCCTCTACCTCCCCATGGACTCAGCTCTTGTCCTTTCTCTGCTATTCCCTTCTAGGACTGGGAGCTGCATGTGAAAGGGAAGCTACATGCCCAGAAATGCCTGCTCTTCTCTGAAAGGTAGATACTGTCCGGAGAGTTCCATGCATGTGCTCAGAACGCTGAGAGGGGGCTGAGGTGCTAGGCTGGGCACAGGGAAACAGCAGAGAGCCAAGCAGGGAAGACATCCCTGCCATCTGGAAGCTTCCACTGAATGCAAATACATGAGCTCATACTCCTGGTGCAAATGCTAACCATAAGGCAACACTGGGAGGGGAGGGTAGAAGGTACACAGGTGCGCATGGCTCTTGGGCAGATTGTACCGCAAAGGGAGCATCTAGGTGATTCCTCACTGAGGACTACTGGAGGTGGCTGTATGAGGGAAGACACCTTCCTACCAGAACAAACCAGATTCGATCCTTTCAAGGCTCTTCAGTTTTGTGGACCTGGGGTGCAAGACAATGTCAAGTCTGATCAGCACAGAGAGAGAGAGAGAGAGAGAGAAACACAGAGAGACAGAGGGGAAAGAAGGAGGGAGGGATGGAAGGAGGGAAAGAGGGAAGGAAGGAGGGAAGGAGGGAGAGAAGGAGGGAAAGAAGAAGGGAGGGAGGAAGGGAAGGTGGGAAAGAGGAAAGGAGGGAGGGAAGAAGGAAGGGAAGGAGGGAGGGAGAGAGAGAAGAAGGAAGGAGCAGGGACCTGAGTCCCAGGTCTGATCTCTGGCTGCTGTGAAGACTTCTGTTTTGATGTTGCGTGTGTGATTGGAGCTGGTGGGGCTTAAAGGAGGAGTGACGCAGCCAGGACCTTCAGACAAGATGCTGGGTGCCTTGCTGAGAATCCATGCTGGGGTCAAGGCATACCTTAGAGATCAGTGGGAACAGACTGCCCCACGGATGCAGAACAGACAAGTACACACACATTATTGTTCACGATAGCTAAAAAGTGAAAACAAGTAGGAAGCCCGTGAACAGAGAATCAGATAAGCAAAAATGTGGGCTAGCCAAGCAATGCAACAGTACTCAGTGCTCAAAAGGAAGGAAATTCCCACATAACTTTGAGCTGTAAAATTCCACTCTGGTGACGTATCTAGAGACTAAACAGGCAGGAGTTGGTAGGGAATGAAAAGTCGGTATTTAGTTTACGGCAGTTTCAGTTCTGTAAGGTGAGGGTTCTGTGGCTGGCTGGGGGGATGGGTGTAAAGCATGGCTGTATTTTGTGCCATAGAACAACGCCTTTGAACATGGTCATAAGACAGTACATTCCACGTCATGGTATCTTACCACAATTAAAAGAATTCTTACAAAGGCATCCTTTCTCTTTATTGTGGTAAAGCTCATTAACCATCTTAAAGCTTTTAATCAAGCAGCATTTAGCACGTTCACTACCAGTCTCCCTACCACACACCCAGCCCTCACTGCCGTGACCCTGGGGGTCACCAATCTGTTCTGCTTATGGGTTTGCCTCTCATAGGCATTTCAGGTAAATGGAATCCTATGATATATGGCCTTTCATGCCTGGCTTTCTAAACTTGGCATATTTAGGAGGCTCACCTACCTCGCAGTACATAAATGATTCTCACTTTCTTATATATTCAGAAGCACATGCAGCACATCCCCTCACCTCTTGATGGGCCATGGTGACGATGGCTGCTATGAGCAGCCTCACGTGGGTTTTCATTTGAGCAGATGTTTTTCATCTTATGGGCATTTTATATGTAGGAGCAGAATTTGGGTGGTCATATAGTCATTTTTCATTTGACTTTTTGCAGAAACAGATTCTCTCTCTCTCTTTCTGCTCTAGTGCTGGCCTCCGCTGTATCCTGGCTTCGGCAGAGGGGACACTGTGCACCTCCCCAAACAGTGCAGCTGTTTACAGCGCCCCTGGGAGCGAGGGTGAGTGGAAGAGGCCCTCAGACGGCAGCTTGCAGCACAAGCAGCAGTCTGAGGATTATAGCCACCTCTGAGGTCCAGTTCTTTCCTGCTCAGGCTTCCCGAGTGTGTACAAAAAGGCAGATCCTGAGTGTTGACACTGTTCTCTGGGATGTGTCGGGCCCTGCACTGAGCCAGCTACAGCAAGCATGGAGTTGTAACCACTTCAGCCAAACAATAGAAAGTGACAGTGTTCTCTTCGCATACATTTCTGAGTGGTGTGTGCGTATGTATGGGATTCGTAACCTACAGCTCGTGGCTTGAGTCAGGCTGGCTAGTCAGGGAGCCTCAGAGATACTCTTGTCTCTGCACACCCCCCTCCCCCAACACACACACACTGGAATTGTAAGCAAGTGCTACCACACCTGCTATTTCAGGTGAGGACTAGGGACCAATCAAGCTGTCTCCCCAATCATGAATTTTGAAGGTCAAGTTTGTGACTAGGTTACTGTCTGTCTGTCTGTCTGTCTGTCTATCATTAACTTGGTGCCATTCATCATTCAGATTACGCCTCAAATCTTGGAACACCATATGCAGCCATTCCAACAAGGGCCTTTGCTCAATCAAACCCCACGTTTCCCTCAGCTTCCACTGCGGCAAATGTGAGTACGAAAGCTTTTTCTCCACTTCTCTCATCATCCTCAAGGTGTTCACATCATCTGTCATGTTTAGCCAGAGGGATGCAGAGAAGGTTGGGATGAAGCTGCGTCTTTGTGTAATTCAAACAGTGTCCCTAGCCAGAGGCCAGGGGCTGTGCCATCCACCCGTGAGTGTTGAAGCAGAAGATGCTGCCCTGTGTTCTTTGCTGTTGTCTGTGTGCTGAGGCAGGGCTCACTGTGTGCCTTGCCTGGTACTTACTATTGTAGTCCAAGCTGGTCTCAAACTCACAGCAATTCTGCCGGAACCCCCCCTCCCGCCCCAATGCAGGGGTTATAGCCTGAGCTCCAGTGCTGAGCTTTCTGCCGTAAGTTCCCAAAATCAAAGATACGTGCTGACTAGCATTTCACAGTGATTGAGGGGGAAAGCTACATGCTTCATGTTTTAAAAGTTTTTAATAAAAAAACAAAACAAAACTATTTCTCTGTATGGTGGTACACATCTTTAGTCCTAGTATTTGGGAGCCTAAAGAGGGCCTGCCCTATGAGTTCAAAGCCAGCCTGTCCTACACAGCGAGCTCCAGCCAGCCAAGGTCACAAAGTGAAACCCTGTCTTAGCACCCCCCCATCATTTGTCTGTAAGTATGTGTCTGTAACAGTGTATGGCATGAGTGCAAATGCCCACAGAGGCCAGCAGGAGGCATCAGATCTCCCAGGGCTGAAGTGACAGGCGGTTGTGAGTGATCTGATATCAGTGCTAGTAAACAAACTCGGGTCCTCTGGAAGAGCATGAAGTGCTTTTAACCACTGTTTAATGTAATTGTGTGTGTGTGTGTGTGTGTGTGTGTG
>NW_026596125.1:13478972-13485034 GCF_907164565.1 Psammomys obesus
TGGGGGTATACTACTGTACACACTGACTGGTTATGTAATTGTGTGTGGCTGGGGAAGGGGGCAGAGGACGGCTTTCAGGAGTTTGCTTTCTACCTCTTCTGTTTGGTAGCTGGCCTGTGAGTGTGAGAGCCACTCTCCTGCCTCCACCTCCCTTTTTGGTTGCAGAGACACAGATGCAGGCTCCACATCCAGCTTTTGGATGTGTACCAAGGACCAAACTTGGGTGGTCACCACAGCTAGCCGAGGCATCTCCCTGCACCTGCACCGGGTCTTGTTTCCCATCCTTGGTCTTGTTCGCTTTTTCTGTAACAAGCCCTTGAGTACTTCGCAGTCTTAAGGACTGGTCTTCCTTTCTGTAGTGGTGACATTCTCTGTCTCTCTTCAGCTGTGGTGTCCTTCCATTACTGCTCTTCTGCTCGCCATCAAACCCTGCTGAAAAGCAGATGCACGTGGCCAAGCCCCGTGAAGGGCACCTGGAGATGTTTCAGCCATTGCTGCTGCTTTTCTAATCTGCGCTGAGAGCAGCGGTGGCCTCTTTCTCCCTCCTCACAAGCTCTAACAGGCACGTCTCCATGTGCTGTCCCCTCCCCATGTTGGTGTGTCTGTACAAAACACCAGAAAAACAAGCTGTGCGGCACTCATAGCCAAACACGAGGCCCACCTGGCCCAGGTTTCTATTTATCCATGTCTGTTTATTCATGATGTTGAGTAGAAGTTTATTAGGAAAGTGTTCTTTTTCTTTCTTTCTTTTTTTGCAGCATTTTATAAAATTTATTTTATTTATTTTTTTAAAATTTATTCACTTCATGTCCCTCCCTCATCTACTCCCAGTCCCACCCTCCCTTTCTCTTTCCTTCTATCTCTCTCTGATAGTCCACTGAAAGGGGGAGTCCTCCTCCCCTACTTTCTGACCCTAGCCTATCAGGTCTCATCAGGACTGCCTGGATCCCCTTTCTCTGTGGCCTGCCCTGCCAGGGGGAAGTGATCAAAGAGCAGGCAACAGAGTCCATATCAAAGACAGCCCCTGATCCCCTTACTAGAGAACCCACATGGAGACTGAGCTGCCTATGGGCTACGTCTGAGCAGGGGGTCTGGGTCTTCTCCATGCATGGTTGGTACATCAGTCTCTGCAGGGCCCCCTGGGCCCAGATTTCTTGGCTTTGTTTGCCTTCTTGTGGAACTCCTGTCCCCTCTGGGCCTTTCTATCTCCCACTTCTTCCATAAGACTCCCTGTGCTCTGACCAAAGTTTGGCCATAAATCTCAGCATCTGCTTTGATCCCCTGCTGGTTGAAGTCTTTCAGATGCTCCACAATTAAACAGGGACATTTGCTCAACTATGTTCATAGCAGCTTTATTCATAATAGCCAGAATCTGGAAATAACCTGGATGTCTCTCAATGGAAGAATGGATACAGAAATTGTGGTACATTTACACAATGGACTACTACTCAGCGTTAAAAACAAGGACATCATGAAATTTGCAGGCAAATGGATGGAACTAGAAAAGATTATCCTGAGTGAAGCAACCCAGAACCAGAAAGACACGCATGGTATATATTCACTCACAAGCAGATATTAGCCGTATAATACAAGATAACCATACTAAAATTCACAAACCTAACGAAGCTAAATAACAAGGAGGACCAGAGGGAGGATGCTTAATTCTCAACCAGAAGGACAAGCAGGATAGACACCAGAAGCGATGGAAGGGATAGGAAAGAGTTCTTACCTGGAGGTTCATGTTTTAGTCAAAAGTTAATTTTGTGATTTCCAGTATTCACTCTAACCCAAGCTGGGGTAGGCTGCCCTAGTTGACAGGGAGCCTGGGGTCACAGTTTGCACACTGACTTCACCTTGAGGTTTAGACACAACACAGAGAACTGGTATCATTTGAGCCCCTTATGGGAAATTAGAAGAGGCAAAAGACATGGGCTGGGAAATTCTGATTTTCTCAGACATCATCCCTCCTGTTTGGACCACTGAGCATATGGCCTTGGAGTCAGGAGACCTAAAATCAGGTCTTAGTTCTGGACCTGACAGCTGTGTGTCCACAGGCAGGCCATTTCAATTCTCTAAAACTCTGTACCTTAAATACAGACAGTGATTCTCCAAAGGATGGCTTGGAAAGGTAGGAAAACTGCTAAGTTTCCACATGTCTTGTACCCATTTGTATTATGCCTTACATCTTGCATGTCACACCCAGCCTTCTAGCCAAGTGCCCAAAGCAGAGAGTGTGGCTTGAGATAGACCACAGAGTGTCCATCACATACACGGATGACATGCTTTGCACATAGTCCTGTATGGAACTAACAATGGTTATTACCGGGCAATGAGTCCTTATACCCAGTTCAGCTACCTGGGATGGCGGGGAAGCTACTTTGTGCTGGCTGCAGCTAGGTCCAGGTCTCTATGTCAACACTGGCTTTGCACTGGTCTGCCTGATCGGTGTATCTGCTTCCCCTCAGATTATTTAATGTTCCCGCAGAAACACTTTAAATTATGTCCAAGCCAAGCAAACACAAGTGTGTGATGATGTGCATTGATTACGGTTCTAACTTTTTGCATTATTCCAACTCCCCCCCCCCCCAAAAAAAAACCCCTCTGAGTACCACTTCTCACAAATGGCTAGAGGTGGGGAGTTTATAAAACATTAGGCTTTCTACACAGGCAGCTGGCAGGAGATGGAGATCCCAGGTGCCACACACCTCAGCTAGCAATTCTGTTGTGCCTCATCTAGCTCATCTGTCCTCTGGACAGCCCCACACATAGGTGCCATTGTTATTCTTATTGTATAGTCGAGAAACTGGGGCCAACAGAGACCTGGTACCTTTCCTGCGGTTACAGTGCTGGGAAGTGGAGGTGATTTAAGGCTCAGGCAGCCTGGATCTGGGAGTTGCGCTGCTTACCACACAGCCCTGCCTCCAGGTTCTCAGGGGACTGCTCCTTACCGTGTTTCTTGTCCTTAGTGGATTCTCCTCCTTCTCCCTGCACCCCAGCCCACAAGCTCCTCAGGAGACGTGGCGGAGGCAACCTTAGGGGTGACAGGGACCTGCCTAGCTGTGGGCAGCCATGGAGCAAGGCAAAGACTCCAGCACTGTAGGATGCACAGGTTCTTCTGCATGCAACACACGTCCCAGGATGGACACAGGCATCCAGAGTGCTTCCTGCAGATTCCCATCGGAGGGAGAAGCGTCATTCAACTGCTTTGACATCATAAGTTTTTTTCATTGCTATTTATTTTTTTATTAATTAGTTCAATTTATATGACTCCACCTTTTTTCAGTCCCATCCTTTCTCCTGCACCCCCTCTCCCCCATTCCTTAGACTAGGGTAGCCCCCTTTACCCAGACATCCCAGCTCATCTATTCACATAAGTTCATCTTCCTCTACTGTGGCCTGGTAGGGAAGTCCCATCAGGGGGAAGTGGTCAAAAAGCAGGCAACATGGTCCAAGTCAAAGATATTCCCCACTCCCCTAACTAGTGGGCTCACATGAAACCTAAGGTGCCCATTGGATATATCTTCTTGGGGTCTGTGTGTTTGCAGTATGTCTATCCTGTGCTATAACCATCATAAGTTTTATGATGTCTTGCTCATTGCATGAGCCTCCCCATGGATATCTGTGGAATCAGGAACTCCCGCCAGGAACTCCTACATTAGCAGTACGCTATCATTCACTGGAATTCTTCTGTCAAATAAATGCTGGTGACCAGCTAGCCCATTCTGTCAAGCAGAATTGAAGGCGGGCATATCTCTGAGGAAACCTTGAAATGCAAGAATTTTGCCATCAGACAACAAGCTGAGCAGTTGAGCTGCCACTGGAAACGATCTTACACGCTCTGTGAAGGCTCAGGGCAGCCCTTCCCAGCAACCACTTCTTCCTGCTTACAGATAAATTCCGAACAAAATCAAACTCATCAAAGGAGACTGTGCCAGACTCCATGAGCACCCAAGAGCTTCTCCTTTGTGGTGCACATTTCCCCTCACAAAAGATATGCTTTTTGGAAAAATTCAAACCTACAGCCTACTTTGGAGGTCCCACTGGAGCTATGATGCATTTCTTTCTGCAACCATGCCTCTGGCTTACACCAGGACCTTTTTTCCTGAGTCCATTTACGCACTTCTTTCCAGAAACATACTCTGTTGAGCAAGACCACACAACCAGGGCTCTGCCACAGTGGGACCACCATTGTTTGTGGAACAGCAGCAGCAACCACCCATTGCTGCTCTGAAAGCTCCCTCATTCTAAGCAGGAGAACAAAGCGACACAGGGGCTGGAGGACGGAGAGTGCGAGACATACCCGCACTGTCCCCAAATCTAAAACCTCCACGGAACCGTCCGCAGCAAACAGTCTGGCAGGAGCCGGGCTGAACCTTGCCTTGCCTCTGCTGAGTCGGAGTCTTTCCTCTCCATGTTTAATTTGGTGGAGGTGGGACATTGGAGTGACAGTTGCATGCTGTGTTTATGCGTGTGTCCCCAGCCCCCCTCACTCTACCCAGGGTCCCCAGAGATAGGTGTTGCTTTTCACTTCGGCTGAGCTATTTGACAGAGCCGTGGCTTCTCCCTGGCTGCCATACCAGAGTAATCAGGTTTCCAGAAGGGCCATCCAGACTCCTCAGGCTGTAAATAGGTTTCTCGCACCCGCTAAAGACATACTTTGTCTAAGTGTAGCTGTAAAACCATCTTGCAGTATTCACAGTCACCCTCACATTTATTTAGTGATGCTGCCCAGATGGCCTATGGGGCCTGAGATAGTATACATCATCTTAATTTTGCTTTCTCACCAACACCCTTCATTCAATAAGGAAAGCGGGGTTGCAGAAAACAGAATGCTTGTAGAAGGCCATAGGCCTGTGGCATCCCTCAGACGGCCAGCCATTTCTAGAACACTTACCTGCCCTGCCAGGCCTTCTGAATCCACATCTCAGAGCATGACTGTCCCTGGCGTCTGTGCACATGAGGATTAGTGTGGCCATACTACCTGTCCCCTTCCTGTTCCCATTTTAGCTCTGTCATGTCTCCTGTCCTTTGAGCCCAAGCCAGCAGCCTGCATTTCCAAAGACTGATAGAAAGGAGACAGGAGAACTGGGTGGGTTATATTTTGTGGGTTTTAAATTTTTTTAAAATAAATTCTTAATTATTTTTCTTCTTGTTACAAAAGCAACACACCATGATGTAGAAACATTTCTAACACTAGTATATATATATGTAAATAGAAACTCTGACTTTGTAGAGAAAACAGAAGGCAAGCTAAATTCGCTACAGCTTGTGTCTATAGATAGTTTAACAAGAAAAGGTACTTCAAAAATCAGCTCTCACACACACACATCAGATCACAGTACGCATTTTATTTTACCATCTTCATTTTCATTTAAAGAAAACTAAATTTAACTTATTTTTCCATGTGTACGGGCATTTTGCCCGCATGTGTGACTGTGCACCACATGTGCCTAGAGCCTATGAAGTCAGGGAGGTTGGCTCCTTCGGATCGCAGGAAGTTGTCGTGTGGCTGCTAGAGACAGAGCCACGCTCTCCGAAAGAGTAGCCGGTGCTTGTAACCACTGAGCAGTTTCTCCAGTTTTGTCTTACTTCCTTTTTGAGTCAGGGTCTCACTCTGTAGCCTTGGCTGGCCTGGACTCGCTATGTAGAACAGGACCCGCCTGCCTCTGCCTCCTCAGTGCTGGGATTAAAGTGTGTACTGCCACACAGGACAGGCCTCCAGTTTTAACATAATATGACTGAAAAGGTTACAGGGATAAAGTAGTTCAGAAAAAGAGCAACTTAATAGCCACAGACAAATGCTTGACACCTGTTAAAGTGATACTCTAAGTTAAACCTAGTAAGCTCAATAAACTAAGAGCATTAGTAAAAACAGCATCTGTGTCTACTCTCCAAGTTAATTCAAGAAACATAGCTATGGGAACCATACCCATTTCTATCTGTATGTTCTGCTCAGAATCACCATTGTGAAAAGTAAACATTAGTCCTTTCTCTTTCATTATGTGCACCTAACATACACACACACACACACACACACACACACACACACACACACACACACA
>NW_026596125.1:13485044-13507209 GCF_907164565.1 Psammomys obesus
CACACACACACACACACACACACACACACACACACACACACACACACCACTTGTACATGCCCAGAGACTGCCATATAAAAGGAGATCACCCAAAGGCATCCAGTTGGAGCCCAGAAATCATTGACTGAAGGTGGAATCTGCAATCTGTAGCTGCAGGAAGCACTCTAGAAACTCCTCTCACCTACGAGCCTGCTGCCCTGAGCCATGTCCTTATCATAATTCTGAGATATTTGAACAGAACCTCTTTTGAGCTCACACACACAGCCTGTTTCTACGTGCACCAAAGGGCACTGAAAGGCCTCAGAACCTTCAGAGACACATCTGTTTGCTCTTTTCACGTTGCTGCCCAGCTGTAAAAGATCTGTGGGCAAGCTGAGAAGTCTGGGATCCATCTGAGGAGCCATTAGGAGCAGCATCAGGCAAATGAGTAGCCTGAGCCACTGACACCACACGGGGGCATCTGAGGTCACTCCTCCCCTCCCTGGGAGAGGATGGTTGTCCTTTGAGCTTGGTAATTAGGGCTTTGGTTACAGCCCTGACACCTTAGCTCTTTTAGAGATCTGACCTTGGGCTGGAAAGTCTCAAGTGCACCTGTCACATCTGTGTCTCCTGGGAGCTCAGCAGCAGAGCCGGGAGGTGGGTGTGAGCCCATCGGCACCTCACAACCAAAACACAGGCTCCTGAGAGCCCAGCATTTTTCTTTAAAACCTATCTGTTTTACCCCGAAGCTCAAATTTTTGATACTTTTTAATTTCTTTTAAACTGACAAAAAAAAAAAAAAAAAAAAAGACATAAGGGACTCTTATATGACAGTTGCCAGGATTCACTATTCCTTTCTCTCTTGCCATTTCCTTCATCATTCTTTTCTATGTTTCACCAGCTGTCTGTCTGTCTGTCTGACAGGTGTTTTCTTTACTGAAGCATCATCTAAGAATTGCTTGAAGACACTGTTCATTTTGATTTCCTAAGAATATGGATATTTTCTCTCATCATTCTAGCAATATTCTTTCCCAGTCCAAGATCCTCATAGCACCCTATTCCATAGTAGGAAAGTATGGAGACAAATGTTTATTTAGGAGCCCCCTGGAGGTCAGGCATTATTCCAAAGCACTCGAGACTAACTGTGTGACCTTTCATTTTCTCAGTAAGCCAGTGGAACCTCCTGGATTTATAGACTCAGGCCTAGAAAAGTTCAGTCCCTGGCTCACCGTGAGTTACAGGGGCCCAGATATACAGTCTTTCTCCTTCTACCCTGCCCTGGTTTCTGGTGTCAGTAAAGCACATACTAGACATAGGGTTGTCCCCTAGAGAGACCCCAGATACGTGTGTCTCTGGAGCATCTCACGGTATCTGTCATCTCCGGCTTTTCTGGCACCATGGCAGCAGTCTCTAGTCTCTGCTGATAACACAGTGCTGGCCCTTGGGAGCGTATCTGCAACACTGTAGGGATGAAACCACCAGCACCGTGCTGAGAGGTGAGCAAGCTTGTGGATACAAACAGCTAAACAGCTGCCCACAGGGCCAGTGGGAACAAAAGTTATACTCACTGGTACCCTGGCCACGCCAAGGTGGGAGGACCCAATTTTCCTGTTTGTGCCGTCTTGGGAAAGTCCTGCAAGTTAGGGCTTTGCTTGGCAAAGCTTCCAGGGGGACTAAAATTTTCAAGCTTAGAGATACACGGCAGTTATTTTACATTTGGAAAGGACTTTAGACATACAGTCACCTCCCTCCAGATGTTAGGAAACTGGTGACTGTAAAGAAAATCAGGTTACACTCCTGATCAGTGTGAGATCTGAGTTCTCACAAGAAGCCTCCAGATTTTAAAGTCTGATTTCCCCTCTGTTATCTCTACCTCAAATACCTACGTGCATTCCATGTTTGGAAATATTTTTATCTGTCAAAAAGTTAATGAGTTCCTAGTTAGCCATTTTTTTTCACTAATCAAAGGCACAGAAGTAACAGATTTTTCTGAGCATTCTAGAAAATATTAAAAGAAAAGCTTGGATGAGTTAAATTTCACAGGGTTTGTCTGAGCAAAGAATGATCCATGCATCACCTAGAACCAGAAAAACCAGACAGCAGCGCCCCCAATATAGCAAACAGCATCTCTGGACAGAGAAGGAAAGTTAGTCACAAAGGCAATTGAATGGGTTGACAGTGCTGGCCTGATTTGACCTTGGGCTGATCATTTAGCTGACTATGATTGGCTGAGACCCGGCCGTTTGCTCCAAAATTAGGTGTTCAGTTATTTTACATTAGGTTGCAGTGTTTCCTAACTTGAAGTGTGGAGGCATTCTTCAGCCATGTTTAATTTAATGCCATTTCAGTAGAGTGGTGTGTGATGTTAGCTCAGCTGTTAGCATTTCTAAGGTATTGTTTAACACCCATCTCCATAATACAATAGTCCCCCTTATCCTGCATTTAACTTTGGGCAGTTTCTGTAACCCAAGGTCAATTGAGGTCTGAGGATATTAAATAGAAAAATTCAGAAACAATTTTTAAGTTTGTAAGTTTTTAAGTAACTTGTTCTATGATATATTGTTATAATTGTTCTAGTTTATAAGTAGTTGTTATTATTAATTTTTATTATGCCCGGTTTATAAATTGAACTTGATCATAGGTATGAATGTGAAGGAAAACTAGTATACACAGGATTTAGTACCGTTTGTGGTTTGGAATTCACCGAGGGCCCTGGAAGGTAGATCCCTACAGAGGACGGAAGGACTGCTGCATCTTTAACTCCAAAGACCATTCAGGACTGATTATCAAGCCCAAGCTGGGGATTGTCATACGGATGCTGCTGCTTGACCCAAAGCATGTGCAGTTGCCAGGGTCCTCAGGAATCACACCTCACTCAGAAGTGCTACCCAGGAGCCTGGCTCTTCCCTCTGGCCGTCTCTCCCTCTCCTCACTAAGCTCTTTCACAGGGAATAAGGCAAATATAGCCATATTTATATAAGTTGTTTCAAGAATATAGCAACAATACCTATTCATGTTTAAAAAAATGAAGCACGCATGTCTTGAGTTGAAGTGGTAGTTGATATCTACAGAAGAGAGTGAAGAATGCAGGCTGGAGTTCTCTAAATAAAATGTCAGCAAAAGAATGTGACTTACAGAAAAACGGTTTGTCTTTCTGTGTAGGATTTATCAGATACTCTGAAATCGAACAACTCTGAGCAAACCATGAAGGCAGTGCTTACCAAGGCTTTCATCTCGTGGCTCACTTAGAAAATGATCCAGTGAAGGGTCAGCCACTGGAGGTCCTTGGCTTCCAGGCTGAGACAGTCAGTATCCCGGTCCATCTAAAACCTGTGTGGAGTTCACTAGTTGGGAAGCTCTGACCTGAGCTAATTAAGTAGAAGGGTACTAATCCCTCTGCACCTAAAGAATCAATAAAAGCCCATTTATGCTTCTAACTTGACTGTGGTGACAGGTGCAAGGATTGGGTCTTTACAATTGGGAACTTTGAGATGAATTTATTTCGGTGCCTTTGGTGTGGACGTCCGTGGCAAAGCTAGGTTTTTGGTGACAGGCGGTTTGGGGGTTGTTCTTGGGAGGAGTGTTTTGTTTATTCTGCTGGGCTCAGATAAAGGCATCTTAAACTGTCCTTTCAAGCCAGAGTCCACAATGGGTGAGGGGTGCTGGTTCCTGTGCCTGGTCACTAGGCAGCTGGATGGACTGGGAGAGAGACTGCCCACAGTCACCCTGAATATCTATCTGCTGTGTAGTCCAAACACACGTTACTCAGGCTATCCACAGCAACATCACATGGGGCAGAAACGTGGGGTGCTAGGAGCAGACCAGGCAGAGTGCCCAGGCTCAGCCTTCTGACAAATTCAGAGAACCAGTTGCTTTGCTCTCCTAGAGAGTTGCTGGCTCTCCTCAGATCACCCTCAGGGAGGGAAGATCCCAGCTGGGGCTCGGAATAGCCCTCCTTTTGTCCTCACTATGGATGGGCTCAATCTTTGCTACTCAGGCTCAGTCTCCCAGGTTGTGGGAAGTCCTTGCACACGATTGCAGGTGGGGTGTGGGGTGTGGGTTGGGAAATGCCAAATCAATGCTCCCCAAAGGGAAAGTGCTTGACATCTGGACACCACGGAGGGTGGAGTCTGAAAGGAGCACCTGAAGCCCCCCTAATTCAAGGTGGAACCGTAAAGAGAGATGATGATTGAGTCTAATTGTCCTCAGCCCAGATGAGACAAATGAGGGTTTTCGTGGCAGTGTTCCCTAAGTACCAGCCCTTGTTAGGGGTGAGGCCAGAAATTCTCCCCTTCTGTCAACTCGGCAGAGTCAGACCATAATTAGATGCTGAGAGTCACTTTGCAGAAGAAAGCGATGACTGCTGATGTGGGCGGTGGCTTTCTCAGGTCTGGAAGACTACACTCTCTCTCCTAATTCCTGAGTTCTGGGAGTTTGAGGTTCATTACAGTTTGACCAAAGCTAATTGACACACTTCCTCCAGGAACTTGAATTAGACTTCGATCTGCCCTCACATCTCTCTGGTGGGGATGGAGTCTGGGTTCAGAACCCCCAAGTTTGATGGAACAGACCCTCTTTACTTGCTGAGTGTATCTGGCTGCTGGACAGGTTTTTGTTTGACAAAAGGATCCCAAGGCTGAAAAATGTTTTGAAAAACCGTTGCCATAAAGCACAGGTTAGCTTGTGTATACCTGTGTGCCCATATTCAGTTTCCAAAACCCCTTCTGTCATCTTTCTTTTTTTTCCATTTAGTGGAACTTTGTTTTTAAGTGTATGCTGAACAACATAAGGACTATTTCAAACAGGTTCAGCGTGTCTGTCCTTGCTCCTTGCCCTTTCTACTCCTCCGAGAGTAACTAGCCTTGACAGGTTGATAAGCACACCCCGCGCCTCTCTGTCTTTGTTCCTAACCTTTAAAAATTTCATTGCAAACAAACCACAAAATTCAAACATCTTTCTAATTGTTTGAATTCAAACTTGCAGAAGTGAGGATCATTAACTCTTGAGCTCCTGCCTCTCACCTCCAAAAATTTTATGGTACTTGTTTTCTCTGCTTTCCATATAATTTAGCTTTACAAAAACGACATTATAATATGCATGCTAATTGGCCACCTGTTTTTCACATGACAGTTTGTCTTTAAAGTGCTCTATAGCAGCACACTGGTTTCCTCTCAATGCCTGTGAAGTTTTCCACTGTACATGTTAACCCTCCACTATAACCATCATTTACCTAGGCACTCCCCAATTGTTGGACGTGCAGGCTGTTCCCAGAACTCTTTTTTTATTCAGTAAATGTCTTGTCACATGTACCTGCAAATTTATTTATGTTTTTATTTCTATCAGGCAGTCTTCTGAAAGTGGGTTCTTGGGATCTTGGCCTGTATATACTTTAAGTTTTATTTACTATTGAGAAAATATATTTTCAAAGGGTGTCAATGCAGAACTCTCACTAGCTATATGTGGATACGCCCAATTCCTTAGCTGTTCCCCAGCCTTGTATATTACTACTTGTTGGAAATGTGAATCATCTTTGTAGCTAGAAGGCATAAAGTTGGCGCTTTGTGTGTATCTGTGAATGTGTTTCTTTTCTGCATTGGTTTTTATAAATGACCATTTGCCATTATCTGGAGGAAGATGGCCATTTGGGATGACTGGGCAGGGGTAGAGAGAGGTACCTTTTGAAGACTCAGCCCTGCTCTTTGTCCCCAGCAGTTTGCACAGAGGAAAGGTTCTGGGCGAGTGGTACACATCTGCAATCTCCCGGAGGGCAGCTGTACCGAGAATGACGTCATTAACCTGGGGCTGCCCTTTGGCAAGGTCACTAATTACATCCTCATGAAGTCAACCAATCAGGTAGGCCTGACCCATTTGCTCTGAGGATGCATGATGAGCCACATGGTGGTGAAAGGAGACTGTTGGCATTTTCTGTATGGAAAGAGGTGAAGCATAGTTGGCTTCTTTGGCAAGGCACAGAGGTTTGGTGCTGGGACTGTTGTCTTGTCTCCTCTGTTTCTACAGTGCCTGCTTGTGCTGGGGTTACAGGCTTTTGTGAATTGCCTGGAAGGGAAGGTGTCATTTTGGTATGAGGTGCTGTTTAACATAGAAAAGTTAATTGGCCTCCAAATGAGCTGACAGACTCCCAAGCATTGCTCTGTTATGGATCTCCTGAGCTAACACTATAGTCCCGGTTCCTCAGCTGGTCACTTCTAACTGCCTGGGTGTGGAACCAGCCAAGAACTGCCTGGGAGCAGATCATTTAACCTGTTCTTGATGTCCATGTGTGAGGTCACCCAGCAGTGGAACATAGGGCAGTTGATAAAGGCTTATTGAGTCTAAGAACACCGGAAGAAGATGCTGCTGTCCTACCCTATGACTCTGGGATGGATGGATAGATAGATAGATAGATAGATAGATAGATAGATAGATAGATAGATAGATAAGTATGTATAATTTTTAAAAAACAGGATCTCTCACTGACCCTGGAGTTAAGAAGGCAGGTAACAATCCTCTTGGTCTCTGCCTCTCCACAGCATTGGGGTTCCACTTAACTTTTTACCTGGGTGCAGGGATCCAAACTCAGATCCTTTTACCCACTTAGCCACCTCTCTAGTCCCCTTTTCTTTATTTCAGTAACTATTTTTGCTTTATAAAGCTAAAAACAGGTAGATGAGAAGTGCTTTCCCCATGTAGGTATGACCTCTGGAACTTGGAGCCACAGTAAAGCATCAGCGATCTCCAATCCTCAGCCTGGAGATAGGCTATTATTGTGTGCTCATCTCAGGGCTTCTGTGTGGTACAAATGTATGGTCTGGGTAAATTTAGCAGTAATGCAGCAAGGCTACCCAAATTAGTACTTTCCCCACTTGAGAATTGATATCTAGAAGTGCTCAGTGTTTACATTAAGCAAGACACCTTAGGAAAGTGGGTGGCGTCATTTGAAATAAAAGCCTAAAGAATTCTGACTTCTTTGTCATATATACTTCACAGCACTGTGATGGAAAAAAACTTTGCATCTGAAATTAACTAGTAAATGAGAGAGAAAGAGGAGGATGAGGCGATAGAAAGGGAGAGGATTAGAGGCTCATAGAAAGAACTCTGCTTAGGCTTTTGTGAACTGAGGGAGGTCTCTTTAGTTTGAGGTGCTCACTGACAAAGCTATTATCCTCTAAATACAAATTGATGGATTAGTGTCTTTGTTCTATGGTAAACCTCAACACAGAGGGACCAGCATTAGCCCACATCGCTATAAACCAAAAATACTAAGAAAGTCTAACAGCCACAGATTTGCACCCACAGCTACTGGATCAAAGAACAAGTCTATTGAAACAGTCTATTAGATTGTTGGACTGAATGGAAAAGCCCATTTCTCTGTGTTATCCGAACAGTGAAGTAAAGAAGGAGGATGCCATGAAAAAATGGCCAGGGGCTTCTTTTTTCTAAGCCACAGCAGCCTAGCCATCCTTTGAGCCTGGGGGCTTATAAGCCTCTGAGTTTTCAAATACATTTCTTTTTATTGAGACAAACGGGAGCTCAGGCAGCCCCCTGAGCGGACGCTTCTGTTCCCTATGATGCCACCACCAAATGGCAGCCCAAGACCATGGGTGCAAGACCCACGTGGGAACTGTGAGTTAATGGGCCCTCCCACCCCAGAGGGCCTTCCACAGGATGATGTAATTCAGGATGGACATACATAATTAAGAATAGTGTTTGGTAACCATGGGAACCAGGATAGGAGCCATCCGTAATGAGTTCTTTTGGTGAAGTTAATAAAAAGTTCTCTTTGAACACATGGGATCAAAGAGAGTTCTTTCTTGTGCTGATTTTTTTCTCTTTATTGAGCTATAAAACAGATACTCTCAAGTGCATAAAGTATGCTTGTCTTCACTGTACAGCTCTATTAATTTTTATTTTATTTATTTATTTTTTTTACATATGTAACCCATATAATTAACCCAGGCCAAGATAAAGGACATTTCCAGAATATCAGGTTTCCCATTTGGTTCCCGCCCCCACTCTAGAAGGACTTGCAATGCCAGCTTGTTCCGATTGATTATGTCACCTGTTCTCAAGCTTTTTCAACATGGAATCATACCTCGTACTGAATTGTATTTAAGACCATTGAAGTCACATCCACTGTCTGTCTCCTTATGTACCCTAGGCTTTCTTAGAGATGGCTTACACAGAAGCTGCTCAGGCTATGGTCCAGTACTACCAAGAAAAGTCTGCTGTGATCAATGGTGAGAAGTTACTCATTCGGATGTCCAAGAGATACAAGGAATTGCAGCTGAAGGTACAGCATTCTCTCATTCAGTCAGTCATTCAGCGAGCCTCTCCTGCTCTCTGGGCATTTACCCAAGTGCTGTTTGGGAAGGAGACCTTAGGAAACAATGAAAAGATTCGTCATGGCTCTTGAGGATCTCTATTATAAATGGAAATTACAATATGGCAAGAAAATGGCTCACTGAAGGAAGAGGGGAAGAAGTCGGAAGAGTTGGGGGAGGGAAAGAATGTAATCAAAATATATGTATGATATTCTCAAAAAATAAATAAAAATATATTAAAAAAGAAAACTTTTCATTGAGGTAAGTACAAGAAGAAAGGGTTGCTTAAGACTGGTTAGGAGCTAGGGGGATTCTGGAGGGAAAGATGTTCACAGAAGGAGGAAGTAAGGAGAAGGGTGATTGTATTTTCAGGAGGATAATTCCACCTTGAATGCAATTCTTCTTGGCACATTCAGACCTCTGATGACTTTTTCTTCCTCAGCACCCCCTCTAGTTCTCTCTTCCATCCTCCGTAGGTATCAGAAGCTTGGGCATGTCCTTCTAGCAACACTTGACTCAGATGCGTTCAGTCAGCTCCAAAGTGGGCTTTGGTTTTGTTTTAGCTTGTTATGCATTCTTCTTTTCCTTTCCTTTTTTTCCCTTGAGGAGTATTATAATCTGTATAGAATTAACTACTTGTAAACCCCCCTCATGGTCAATTACTTGCAATTTAATATTAATGAGTCAGCTCTCACATGACCCATAAAAGCACCACAAAAGTTAAGCAATAAATATGGACAATACCCAGAAGTCCTTGGGACCCTCCTCATGCTCAGCTCTCCCTTCTCCACTCTCCTCACTCTGAGGATAATCATTTCTGTGTTTTTTCCTTTATGTTTGTATCACCCTAAACAGTGGTGTTTACCTTTGCTAATCTTTAAACATCATATGTAGGCAGTTACACAGTCACACTTTTTCTCCTCAACATTTCGTCTTCTACGTCTATGTTCATTGTTGTATAAAATGTTGCATGGCTCTGCCGTTTGTTTATTCTGTGGCTGACGGACATCTGGTTGTTTCTAGTTTGGAGATGTTACCCTCAGTGCTAATCTACTTGTCAAGCACGTTACCATGGCACAAATGCACACGGGCGCCTAACCAGGTGGTACATGAATCACCAGGGTTGATGACAAGCAGGCCACCTCAACTCTACTAGGTGACAGTGAGCTCTTTCCAGAGTGCACAGTCACATCGCAGCATCCTTCTAGCAACATGTGAGGATTTCCAGTGGTCCACAGTCCTGCTGATATTAAGTTGTCTGGCTTCTTGATTTGGCCATGAAGTGGGTGTGGTGTTCTGGTTTTAATTTTAATTTTTCTGATGACTTATAAGCTTGAGTACTTTTTTCCATATTTACCGACTCTGGTTTTCTTGATGGGAAGTTTCTTTCCAAGTCATCTGCCTATGTTTTCCTTTTATATTGTGTCTTCTGGTTGATTTGCTGTTCTCTTGACAAGGACACTTGGTCTGTTTGGGTTTATTGTAATCGTTTAGTGTTTAAACCTACCCTCTTATTTTATGCTTCCTACTGTTGCAACTAATAGGATTTGTTTTTTTTTTTTTCTGATTCATTTCCATCTTTACTCATGGTCCAATTTGTTCACAACTAGCAGCCCTTAATCTGACCTTAATCTTGAGCTGACGTCAGAAGACAAAGGCCAACTAGTTGCTTCTAGCAAGGACAAGCACTCCAGCAAGTCAGCATATGCAGAGATGTGTCAACCAGTTACCCTAGTTCCTCTCTGCTCTGCTCGAATTATTGCTTCTGGAGTTCCTCCCCAACAGCTATGCTTCAGGCACAACCTGGGTTGTCTTTCTCTGTAATAAAAGCATCAGGCAGGTGAAAAGCTCCACCCTGTTCTGTACCTAGCCACTTCCTGTTTTCCCCTGGGGGCTGGAATTGAATTTCTGCACTGAGTTCCCAGTGGAGTTTGGGCCTCCAAATGAAGTGTCATAAGATTCTAATTCAGCTGAACAACAATAGTTTCTCGAAGTGTCAAGGCACTTCAGTAACACTCAGTAACACTCTACTGAGTTTAGGGTGGTGAAGACAGCACGAGGTCTGAGGCTTGCATTCAGCAAAAGTTCACTGAGTGCCCACTATGGATGTCAGTTGAACTGGTGCCAAAGTCATGGAGGGAGCAACTGTATGAGGATCTTGGTCTAATGGGAGGAGAGACATGGAGGCAAAGAACCAACAGATGTGACCTATGCCAGGTTGCAAAATGATTACATCATCCTCTGCTCTGCCTCCTCCACTTTGAGCCAGTTTGCTTAAACTCTGTGAACCTCAGTACTCAGATTAGTTCAGACTATATTTGAGTTCTTTTATTTTAAGCAATTTTTCCCATGCATTTTCTTTTCCATCTCACACTCACCTGTGAGATGTGCAGGGCAGATAATCACAGTAATTATAGGAGCACACCATAATGTACACCTTTAATTGAGTTCTGCTACTCTGAGGCAAGTAACATACTAAGCACTTTCCACACATTATCTACTTCAATCTTGACGTCAGGCTCGCAAGACAGGTATTCTAATCTCAGTTTACAGATGAAGATATGTTCCACAGCTTGCCCAAGATCTTAGTTACTGGATGATCCATGATGAAAACCTGAGACTGTTGGCTGGGTGTGCTGGGGTTTGCCTTCTTTACCCCAGCGCTGGAGAGGCAGGCAGGTAAAACTGCAAGTTCAAGGGCCAGCTGGCTTTGTCTTCTGAGCTCTAAGCCAGCAGGGCTACCCAGTGAGACCCTGTTTGGGTAACACCAAGAACAAAACAAATAAATCAACCAACCAACCTACCTACCTACCTACCTACCTACCTACCAACCAACCAACCAACCTACCAACCTACCAAGCAAGCAAGCAAGCAAGCAAGCAAGCAAGCAAGCAAGCAAGCAACAAAACCCCCTAAGACTACATTGGGTTTGCACTATATTTGCACTATATCGATTGCAGTGTTGGGTTGTCCATCATCCACATGGAAAGAAAACAAAACAAAACAGCAGAGAAACTAGGTAGTTTTTTGCTTACAGTCCCCAGGCAGGACACTGTAGGAACAGTATTCTGATAGAACTTCTCAAAGTTCAGGTGCATGCAGGTTAGCAGGGAGTCTGCAGGTCTGGGGCCAGGGTGTGACTCCACATGTCTACCACACCCCCAGCAGATGCTGTCTCTTCTCCCCCTAAGAGCAAAGACATAGAGCACACTGCTTTCTGACTTCTGGTATGGGTTTTGTGTTCTTCATGTTGTCATAAAGTCCCTCTGGGTCATTTTGACCTTCAGCATATTCCAACTGTGTAGTAATAGGCTTTAGGGCACCTAAATTGACATGAATCAGCTCTGTATGTAACAGAAACTCATGGCAGTTAAGCCTGTTGATGTAGGTGAAACGGGTTTCTTGGCTCCTGTAAATGAAAAGTAAAGGAGTAGCTGAAGGCAGGGTCAGCTGAGTTTTGCACCCAAATGAGATCAAGATGATGTTGTTCTCTGGTCTGCTTTTCTGGGGTCATGGCTTTGTTTTCTGGGTGCTTCATGGGATGCCCTCAGCAGCCCCGGGCTCTCTTCTCTAGATAGCATGGTAGCCCTCTGTGTCTGTCAGAAGCTCTACCTTTGACACCTCGTCCCATCTCCCCTGTGAGAGAGAACCAGACTTTCCCCTAATATCTCCCACAAACCCTCTGGCCACTCTGATTGGGCTAGTTTAGCACATGTGTCCATTTTGGAACCAGTTTCTGTGGCCAGGAGAAGGCTGTGGTTTGATTGGCGAGTTCTTGTAGGGTGGGAGAATTAGCTGTGCAGAGATGGAAACTGAATGAAAAGAGGCCTACCAGCTGGGAAGCCCAGTCATGTCCGAAGCAATTGTCCTGACAGTGAGAGCTGCCTGGTCTGCTATGTGAGTACTGCTCTGCGTCAGTGTCATCATAAACCAGAGGAAGAGATGTGACCTCTTAAGATTTGCCTCAAAATAATTTGAAGGTGGGAAAAGAAGGTCAGTGTACAGATGTCACAAGATTAGACAGGACTCACTATACATTCATTCCACATTTCTGTGTATTCAAATTTTCCTTTAATAACAAGGTGCAAAGTCTGGCTTTATCCTTTTTCTCCTCCTTTTCTGGTGTTGTGACACCTGTGCCTGTGAGGAGACGGGCCTGGGTACCTCTGGTGACTACATGCTGTCCCTGATACTGGCTGCTCTGCAGAACCTTCCTCCCCCATCTGCTGCCTCACAAGGCTACCCTTTTCTTCTTTTCTGGGTCTGAAAGGAACAACCGGGAAGACATTAAGTTCCAGAAAGGTAGCAAACATCGACCTCTAAGACCCCTTTTACAAAACAAAGCCCCTGTGAAACTCACCCTGGGAATTCCACTGTGCTCTGGAAGGTTGCACAGTGAGGGGTCATAATCATTAGCTTCTGCCTGCTTCGACTGGTCCAGCACAAGCCATAGGTCTGAGACCTGGAATTGGCCTCCTAGACAATGCATATCTTGTCACATAGACTCGAATGATCCTGGTGGCTCTCATTAGTGTTCCCAAGCTCCACTGTTTGACATGTGTTAGCTGCAGAAAGCAGCAGCCAAGTTCTGAGGGAATTCAGAAAGACTAGCTCAAGTGACACCCTGTCAACCTAGACAAACCTCTCTAGGGTGAGTGTGTAGTGGAAGGAAACATTCTGGGCGGGAGCTTTCTTCCCAGCCCTCGCCCAGCCCTGACCTCGTCAGCACAGCCTTGGACTCTGCAGGGTTTTCTTGTCATTCAAACAGATTTGGGGATAGTTGACAAGGCATACTCTTGGTGACCTGGTTACTTGCGTGAGGCATTGCATATACTTAAAAAGCGTCAAGGTTTATACTTTCTGTTGAATACAAGTACCATTTGCCCAAGGTGTGGGCAAGCTGGCCCGACCAGTAATGAATGTCTGGGTCTGTGTCCTTGTGCTTTCATGGCTTAGGATGAGAGTCACTGTCTTTCCTTTGCCTTTTCCCTTGTGTCTTGATCTGACAGGAGATCCCTCCTTGGCTTGAACGTGTTCTGTCTTTTCCCTGTGTCCATGGCTTCTCACCCAGAAGCCACAGGCAGGCCTCCTCCATTCTCACCTTTACCAGGTACTTCCCCCAGGCCTACCATTGACCTTAGCAATAGGAAATCAGTACTACACCTTGCTAAGAATGCAGAACTCTACTGTCTGTCCACTGGACCTGGATCTCCCAGAATAAGATAGGTGATGTTCTCTACTATCTGAATGGCCCTGGAAGTTGTTGTAAGTCACATAGAAAAAAGTAAAGAGTAAAAGAACAGTTAGTTGATTAGCCGCCTTTGTAAAATTCTTTATCAACATTTGACATAGTTGAGAGTTTTTAGTTTTTTTTTTTTTTAATATCTGCTCTATTAAGATATAACTAGGGAGGGGAGGAGGGAGGGAACTAGAGGGGGGATACAAAGTAAATAAAGTATAATTAGAAAAAAAAAAGATATAACTAACATGCCTTGCTCTCCTCAGCCCTACCCTGGTCCCCGTTACGCTCATAGTCATTATCTTTTGTATCAATCCTTTTATCTTTCCTGCAAAAGAGAGATCACTTCCCCTTCAGTAGATAGGGTCATGAACAAGACAGGTGACAGCTGCATCCTGCTGAGGCTTGCAATGTTCCTGATGTTCTCTCTGGCTTCACCTAGAAACCTGGGAAAAATGTGGCTGCTATCATCCAGGACATCCATTCCCAGAGGGAGAGGGACATGTTCCGGGAAGCTGACAGGTGAGGCTCTGGGTCTTAGGGCAGAGACCTGGAGGTTAAAACACCTCTAGTTTCTTGTTCCTAAAGGATGCCTTACTTAGAGTTAGCTTTGCTGTGATGAAACACCATTACCAAAAGCCACTTGGGGAGGAAAGGGTTTATTTCACTCATACTTCACTCTAACAGTCCATCAGCCAAAGTGGCAAGGTCAGGAACTCTATCAGGGCAGGAACCTGGAGGCAGGAGCTAATGCAGAGGCCATGGAGGATGCGGCTTACTGGCTTGCTCCCCACAGCTTGCTCAGCTTGCTTTCTTACAGAACCCAGGACCACCAGCCCAGGGTTAGCTGAACCTACAACAGACTGGGCCCTCCCCCATCAGTCACAGGTTTTAAAAATGCCCAACCAGTTTGCTTGAAGGCTGACCTTCGGGAAGTGTTTTCTCAGCTGTGGCTCCCTCCTCTCACATGACTCTAGCCTGTGTCAAGTTGACATAAAACTACTCAGGATAGGGGATTTGAATTGTAACTCAGCCTACCCTCAGCCCTGACCCATCCACCTGGTGTTCTAGCCCCTACTCATCCATGTTCAAATGAAAGGTACCACTGTAGCCCAGCATTGCTGCTCAGGTTGGACAGGAATACGGGAAGTGCTGGGCTTCCTCACTGTGTTTCTCCTGGGTTGCAAAGGAAAACTGCAAACAGAGCTGCCATCTGGCTCTTTGGGGCAGGTTTGCACTTCACTAACACGTCCTGGCACATGGTAGTGTTGGAGATTCTGTTTAGAGGCGTCCAGTTCCTGATTTTTCATGAGCTGAATATAGATGTAGAAGTAAGGATGTAGATGGGGTTAAACAAGCAAACAAAAACCACCTGATTCCTTGAACATTGATTCCAGACACTGAATGCATGCCATTTTCCAACTAATTTCTTTCAACAGACATTTTTGACACTGCCAGGATCAGGCTATGCTTGGTTCCCTGTGGAAAAACATAAATGGGCCTCCAGTCTCCAGAGTGGCCACAGAGGGAGCTCTAACCTTGTTCTGGAGGACAGGAGCTCAGCCTGTTTCCCACATTGGCTAAGACACTCTAGTTCCAGTAGCGAGCTGCAGCTGTGTCCTGGCAGTGAGAGATACATTGTTGTTCAATATGTGAGAACCAAAGGAAAATGTTCCATCCTTTTAGTATTTTGGGTGTATGGTCTGATTAATAATCAGCCTTCAGAGAATGTGTCACTCAGGCTTGGGATTTTTGTCTGTGTTTTTTTTTTTTTTTTTTTTTGGTTGTTTGTTCGTTTGTTTTTTAATTTAAAATTGTGGTTAGCTGGGGTTTAATAGTGTGTATAAGGACAGACCATGTCACCTGTTGCTCTGAGACAGTGAGGGGTGGGGCTGGTAGGAAACTATGCAGTTCTGCCCTGAACCTTAGGCAGATCTACTTTCTGAGGGTTTCAATGTCTTCATCTCAAATTTGAATAGGTCTGAGCCCGCCTCCCCATTCCTGCCACTGCTCAGCCATGAGCACCCCTCTTCCATTCCTGGGATTTTTGCCACTTGTACTGAGGGCTAAATGAAAGGGGGCCAGAAAGGGAAGATAAGTCACCTCTGCTGACATGGCAACCACGCCTTACAGGGTCCTCACCGTTTGTATCGCTTGTCCCGGGGCCTTTGGACATAACCAATCACCACAATCATTCTTCGCTGTTCGCAGGAGCTGACTGGGAGGGAACAGAGAGCGGCGTAGGGAAAACCCATGCACATAGAAATCCACAGAAAGGACAGGCTTGTCCCTAGCCCCCCTGTGTAGATCTCGTTGTAACTGAAGAATGGGCAAGCGGGCAGGTTGTGTCACATGCACCTCTGAGAGCATCTGTGTGTGGTGTGGGCTCTGAGCTCAGCAGGTTCTGAACCGTTTCCTTTCTCCCTCCCAGATACGGTCCAGAGCGGCCAAGGTCTCGGAGTCCAGTGAGCAGATCACTGTCTCCAAGATCCCACACTCCAAGCTTCACTTCCTGCAGCTCCTCCCACAGTCCCCCAGGCCCTTCACGGGCTGATTGGGGCAATGGCCGGGACTCCTGGGAGCACTCTCCCTACGCGAGGAGGGAAGATGATCGAGAGCCTGTCCCCTGGAGGGAGAATGGGGAAGACAAGAGGGACAGGACAGATGTTTGGGCACACGATCGTAAACACTACCCCAGGCAGCTGGACAAAGCTGAACTGGATGAGCGACTTGAAGGAGGGAGGGGCCACCGAGAAAAGTACCTGCGGTCAGGGTCCCCCAGCCCGCTCCATCCTGTGTCCAGCTACAAAGGCCGAGAAGATGGCTACTATCGAAAAGAGCCCAAAGCCAAGTTGGACAAATACCTAAAGCAGCAGCAGGATGTGCCAGGAAGGTCCAGGAGGAAAGAAGAGGCTAGACTACGGGAGAGTAGACACCCTCACCCAGAGGGCACTGGCAAGGAAGATGAGCTGGACCCCAAGATCACGAGGGCCCCTGAGGGTGCCAAGTCCAAGCAGAGTGAGAAAAGCAAAACCCGGAGACCTGACAGAGACCAAGAAGGAGCTGATGATAAAAAAGAAAGCAGAACTGCAAAGAATGAGGTAATGATGCCACTGTGACCACAGGTAAGGCAGGCTGAGAGGAAAATCACAAGCCCTGTGCATTGATGATGAACCTTTACGGACTAAATGAATGCTTCTTGACTGTTTGCCATGTGCTGGGCACTGTGCTAAGTACATTCCATCAACTGCACCACTTAATCCTCATACCAACCCTACAAAAGTCAGATTGTTAGTACCACAAAGGAGGAAAGTAAGGCACAGAACATTATGCTATTTGACCAAGGAGACAACCGGAGTTGTAGCTGGTGATCTGGCTCCAAGTCCCATGGTACCTTGTTGCCTTCACCAGAAGTTAAAGAGAAACATGATGGACAGGCCTTCGTAGTTCTGTGTGCCCAGGGTGGCGTGTCCCTGGGGTGTTGGCACCCACAGAGTCACTTTATGGGAGATTGGATCTTTGGTCCATTCTATGTGCCAAAGTAGTACTGATGCTGGAGCTCCAATGATAGGTGAGGAGAGGTGGCCACCACCCCTACACTATCGTGGGAGCTCAGGCGTGGTGAGTGTCTCCAGATAAAAGACCTTAATTTCATCTTAATAAAGCCACATTGCAACCGTCTGGCATTTATCGCTAAGTCTCTGCTAGCACTGCTTCAGTTCTTAAGAGGGTGGGAATGCTGGGAGCCAGGTTTGAATTCTAACTTGACTTATATTTCCTTAGTTGAGGCCTCCTATTAAATAGGGGTGAGATAATAGAGTTTGGGGTTCTCAGAAGAAAATTAATTATTAAAATTCTCTGTGCATATCTTCTAATCACCCTCATCCAGGAGCTGATAACAGTCCAAATAAGAGTCCAATTCTTAATTCCATGAACAGGGAAGAGTCACTTTGGGCTATTATTGCAGCTTTTATTCCCATATGCTTGTGAAGAAGGGCAGGTGGTGGTCTAGGCACAAGGAATTCAAAGTGAATAGGACATAGACATATGTGGCAGAGACAAGGTCTGATACACTTATAAAATAATCTGCATACAATAGAACCAAGTTGGAATTTACATGGATCAGAAGCTCTGTAGGCAATTAACACTGGAGAATATAGGCTGCATATAGGGGGTATTTGAGCTGGGTATTGAAAATGGGCAAAAACTCTTTGGTACTCTTGTTAGAAGCTGCAGCAGACAAAAGTGAAAACAAATGGCTGCTTTCAAGAATCTGAAGATATTCAACATGGCTGCATTTTTAGGATATATTTAAAGATTCTAGTTTTTTTTTTTTAACATAAGATCATGATTCTGGTATAAACACATGATGAACACATGTTAAAAGTTTTTATTAACTCTTGAATTGCATCTTAGCATAAGATGTAAAGTCCACTCAAGGGGAGACTAAAGAACAGGTAACTCACATAAACAATTAGCATAAGCATTTGCTAGTGAAATATGACTGCTGTTTTCCACAGAAAAAAAGGAACTGATTTCGCTGTCATTGCATAAAGCTCATTTGCATCTTGATGAGTAAGAAGCATTTGCATTAGGATCACTGATCAGTTTTTAGCAAATAGCACAGGTGTAAAATAATGAAAAGCACTGACTGTCAAAGAATTGGATACCCTAAAAGGATGTGGTAGACAAACGCCTAGCATTCTACTACAAAGACTCCAGGGCTGGGCAGAGTGGCACAGATATGTAATTCCAGTTACTTGGTAGATGAAGGCAGAAGGATCTCAAGTTCAAGGCCAGCCTGGGCAACTTGGTGAGACCCTGACTCAAAGTGTGGGTGGCTAGGATGAAATTCAGTTGTGGAGTGTTGCCTAGTTGTAAGAGGCCCTGGATTCAACCCCCAGTTAAACAAATAGAGGAAGGACAAAGGAGTAGGGGAAGGGTACTTGGTGAAAATTTTTGTCCATTTCAAAGTCTGCCATATTTTCTCAACTGGCAAAACAGGAAAGGCACAGGAGATGAGATTAGAGAAGATGATGGGGTAGGCTTCCCTGTATGCCTTGGTAAAGACTTAAACTGAATCCTGAGAGCTGATGGCAGCTCAGGGACTCAAGGAAAGGTTAACAAGATGAGTTGGTGGGCCTTTGCAAGTGATCTTCCCCCAGGAGTCCCCTTGGCTGGTTCTTAACACCTTTGTTGTTACTTACGGCTGCTGTATAACATCTCAGCACCCAACTCACTTCTTTCTCTTCCTACCTTTCTATGTTCAGTGACACAGATCACTGAGCATCCTTATCTAATGTTGTGTCCACCCTCACCCTACAACTCCCAAACATAATCTCCACAATGCAAGACTCTTTTGTGTTCATAGCCTTGTCCCTGTCCTTGGAGTAGTGCTTTGCACAGAGTGGGTGTTAAGTAAGTATCTGTGGAAGAGGCAATGGCTGGCACAGACTTGAGAGGCAAACGCCTGACTGCTGAGAACCAGGTCACATCCTGTTCTCTGCCTCAGTGCTTTCTGTTGGGTGATCATTGTGCTGCCAGAGTGGTTTAATGAGCTCATGCTCATGACAGACCTTCTGAAATCTCCACAGGCCCTGGGTATTTCCCAGCGATAACAGGTAACCAAATCCAAACCTGACCTTAGAACTCTAGAAAGAAGGAAAGAAATCAAGTCACTGAGAAAAGATGAGGGAAAGAAGCCCAGGTCCATCCTAGGATGGAGGAATCGTGGACCACAGATAATGTCTGGGGAAGCCAAGCCAAGCTATAGGATAAGTATAGGCCAAGCCAGTTGTGATGACTGTTGGAGGAGCTCAGCCACGGCTCAGCTCCAGATGGTTGCTGAGGTGCCATGGGCATGACCCTGCAGACAGATCTCCCTCTCCTTACAGCAAGCCCTGGCTCTACAGATATGCATGGATCTCTCATGCTTTAGAAAGTCCAGGCTTAGTGGGTGTGTTTTGTTGTTGTTGTTATAAGAATGAGAATCTGAAGCTGGGTGCAGGGGAGCATGCCTGTGATCTCAGCATTCTGAGAGTCAGAGGCAAATGGATCTCTGTGAGCTCGAGGCCTTCCTGGTCTACAAAGCAGAGTCCAGGACAGCCAAGGCTACACAGAGAAACCCTCCCTCAAAAAAAACCAAAAGACAAACAAAAGAATGAGAACCTGAGTTCAAATCTCTGGGAGCCTGTGGGCAGCTAGCATAGTACAGGGGCAAACAACAAAGATGCCTTGCCTAAAGTGGTGAGGACTAAAACCTGAGTTGTCTCCTAATGTACATCTGCATGCTGTGCACACATATGTGCCTGTACACAAACATGCATACACGCAAGAATATGGATACTCTGAACCATGCTTGTAGGTCTCACACAGCCAGAGACTTGCACACAACAAACCCCAGAAAAAAAAATCTAGAATAAAACCTCTCCTGCAGCCTGGTGCATTGGCACAGGCCTGCAATCTCAGCACTCAGGGAGGCAGAAGCAGGCTCATTGCCGTGAGTTCGAGGCCAGCCTGGTCTACGAAGCAAATCCAGGACAGCTAAGGCTACACAGAGAAGCTCTGTCTCAAACAAACAAACAAACAAACAAACAAACAAACAAATCACTCGTGCTTGGTTTAGAGACCCCAGCATTGTGGGGCACAGCCAAAGATTAAGTCAGTCTTCACATGAACAGAAGAGCATCGGGCGATGCTAAGGAGAGCTTTAAGAGGCTGGCAGTGTCTAATGGATTCCAGGCTTCCCTGTGGAGATTTGAAGGAGTGCTGGAGTGCAAAGGAAGATCAGACAAAAGGAACAACACAGGCCTCCGTGTGGCTGCAGGCCAATGTGGTTGGAACAGAGTCCCAAGTTAATGCATTAAGAGGTGAAACGGATTTGTCCACAGAAGCCGTATCATGTAGGGCCTTGGGTGTAGATTAAAGATTTTCAGTCTGAAGTGAAGGGAGAAGCGAATGAAATGTTTTGACAAGAAAGTGCAGTGAGGATACAATTCTTTTTTCATTTTGAGAGGATCCTTTCAAATTGCCTGAGAGAAAATAGATTTGTGGAGAGGATAGCGGGATTCCTGGGCGGTGGTAATTCCTGCTCACCGCCTGTTGAGACCTACTGCATTGAGGCGGGGTGAGGTGGGCAGCTCGGTATGGATTCCATCTCTGTGTTCCCCTGAAGATGCCCTTCTCACCAAGACTTGACTCCTCCTTTGCTTCTTTTTGGAGGTTTTTCTGCTGAGGGCTCTGGCTCCAGCACTAAGATGACCTGCTCTCCTGGAGTGAGCCTTAGTGTATTGACCAGGAGTATGTCTGGAGGAACTGCCCCTGATAGTGAAGGACCAGGGATAATTTGCTCAAGGAGATTAAAACAACAACAGCGTGAGTGGCCATTGTTTGAGAGGCGCTGACTTCTAGCTGCTGGGAGGATGGCTGCCACTCCTTTGTTCTTGAGCTTAGGTGCAGAAGACTTGAGCAAAACTAGGAGTACATTCTGCTGCTTCAACTGTCCGTATCCAGTAAAAACCAGTTACACCAGTCTGTCCCCAGTTCCTGCTCCAATTGGCTCCTGATCAGACCAAGGGGGTGTGTCTAGCTGCAAGTAATTAAGACCAGAGCTTTTACCTGGAACCAATTGGGTCTCAAGAGTGCTGATAAAATATGTTTCCTTATGCCAAAGGTGCCCAGGGAGTAGCCTGGACTTGAGGACCAAGGGTTAAGCCATTAAGCCATGGGAGAATGAGCTCTACAAACTTCTAGAGTGAGAATTACCAAGCCTTTTCCTCTTAAAATGTATTTATTTATTTATCATTTATTATTTATCTATTTTTATTTATTATTCTTTACTTATTTGTGTGTGGGGGTGTTTTGCCTGTATATCACCGGCATGCCTGGTATCTGTGGAGGCCAGAAGAGGTTGTCAGATCCCCAGGACTTGGAGTTATAGATGGTTGTGAGCTACCGTGTGGGTCCTTGGAATCAAACCTGGATTCACTGGAAGATCAGCCAGTGCTCTTAACTGCCAAGTCATCTTTCCAGCCACAAAGCCTTCTCTACAAAAGATCATATTGGTAATATTTTAGTCAAAGAAGGCCAAGAGGCAAAGTTTAGGATTTTATGTGGGTATTTACATCATTACTTAAAATGTAACTTTGCAGGGCTGGCGAAGGGTTCGGTGGTTAAAAGTGCACACTGCTCCTGCCGAGAACCACAGTGTGGCTCTCAGCACTCGTGATGGGCAGCTCACAAGTGCCTGTGACAAGTCTGGCTCTGTGAGGTCTGAAGTCTTTCCATGGGCGCCTGTGCTCACATGTATACACATACACACACACACACACACTCAAAAAAAGTAACTTCACAATTGTGAAAGTACTATGGTGTATGGAGTACAGTTTGCTGTACTGTGCGACCACAGATTGCTGCAAACGCCGGCTAGCAACCCCAATTCTCAAACCAAACACCTGCTTTCAGTTGCTGTTTCCTAGATGTGGTTCAGCGAGGGCTTCGCCTCGGGGGAGAAAGCAGGAAGGAGGAAGGCAAGGGTGCATGTACGTCTCAGCGCCAGTGGCATGGCAGAAGGAATAAAGTGTGTGTGTGTGTGTGTGTGTGTGTGTGTGTGTGTGTGTGTGTGTGT
>NW_026596125.1:13507219-13516453 GCF_907164565.1 Psammomys obesus
TGTGTGTGTGTGTGTGTGTGTGTGTGTGTGTGTGTGTGTGTGTGTGTATGGAAAAGATGTCTTTTGGGGGAGTGTCACCACAGTGGCCAACCCCAGGGTCTCTTACCTTTTCATACTCATCCTCATTGCAAACACTCAGGCTGCCAGGGATTTTCTGTCCCCTGAAAGCCACTGGGCCAACTTTCAAAATGTTTTACTCTGTGTGAGTGAGCACATTTCTTTCTGAACCTTGGTTTTCTCAGCTGTTAGCCCCCCCCCCACCCCCAGGACTGTGAGGGAGCAGGGAAGAGGAATATAGGTCTCCTTCTTCTGCCTTCCCTCTCTCTCTTGCCTCTGCTCATTCCTGGTCTTGTTTGCCGTTCTTCCCTTGGAAGGCCAGAACGGAAGAACAGGGAGGCATGGAAGAAAACCCCCTGTCGGTGGGCAGACAGCAGGAAGGGACGGAGTCCTCGGATCCGGAAAACACAAGGGCAAAGAAGGTAAATTTGTCCTGTCTTGTTGCAGGAGTCACCCATTAGCATCGGGGGTTCAGCCACAGGGGCTGGTTATGCCTCACAGTGGCTCTGCTGGGACTGTGTAAGTCTCCATGAGGGCCTCCACCTTGGCGCTTTCTGAAGGACAGGCTTCGTGGAAGTCTTTAGATGTCTTCATTGGAGATCTTCAGCCGCATGCCTGGCTCTGCCTCCCTCTCCTGCAACTTGGCTGCTCTGCTAAAAGAAAACATATGCCCAGAAAAGACTCAGGCTTCAGAGCCAGGCTCCCAAAATAGGCAGTCCCTTAGTGGGTCGGGGACACGAGTGCTCAGGCTACAGTCCTGACCTCGGCAGGCCCAGCCCCCGAGAGTAACAAGACATTTTCTGTGTTTTATAAAAGATTATTTTTGCCTAGTTAAAAAGCAAAATCCAATTGCTGTCCTTCTGGGCTGGGAAGAAATGTCCTTGGATGATGGCCATTTTCGTGCCTTTCCGGTCAGGGGAGACTCATGTCTTGAGTGTGCGCCAAGCCCGTGGGCTGCTGGGAATGCCAAGGGAAAAGTACCAGAGGGCAAGTGTGGGATGGAAATCGCTTTGGTTGTGGGTGGAAGTTGCACCTTTGCTGAGAGAAGGAGTTTTGAGGAAGTTAGTGAGTGGTTTCTCCACAGTCACCTTTAGTGATGGCCGCACTTACAAAGGAACAGCTCTGATAAGCACTTAGTATTTATAATTTATCCACTCATTCAAAAATATTTATGAATACCTATTATGTAGCAGGGATAGGGGCTTTTGTGTGTGTGTGTGTGTGTGTGTGTGTCATTTTAAACATGGCCGATCAAGCAGCAAAGGCTTAGTCTGAAGCTTGTGTCACTCTGGGGACCATTCCAAGGGTGATTGAATACAGTGAGACTTGAGGGGCTCAAAACCCCTAAGTGCCCAGTAAATGCTTCCTGAGGAGGAGGAAGAATGCTGACATGAGGGTTCCTATAGCCAATGCATATGGCTTCCGGCTGGATATTCTTAGCCACCATCTGATGCCCATTCTGCATCCTCATACAGGAACAAGATTGGGAGAGTGGAAGTGAGGCTGAGGGGGACAGCTGGTACCCCACAAACATGGAGGAGCTGGTCACAGTGGATGAAGTGGGGGAAGAAGATTTCATCATGGAACCAGACATACCGGAGCTGGAAGAAATTATGCCCATTGCCCAGAAAGACAAAATCTTCCCTGAAATATGTGCCTGTGGGACAGCCACCTTAGGTCTGGACTTGGCCAAAGGTTTCTCCAAGCAGGGAGAGACCATAGGGAATGGGGATGCTGAACTCAGCTTCGCGCTGCCCAGACAATTGCTGTCCACTTCCGCAAGCTGTCCCAATGACTCGGACATGGAGATGCCTGGCCTAAATCTGGATGCTGAGCGGAAGCCAGCTGAATGTGAGACAGGCCTCTCACTGGAGGTCTCAAATTGCTACGAGAAGGAGGCTAGAGGAGCAGAGGGCTCGGATGAGCGTCTGGCCCCTGCGGCCCAGCAAATGTCTTCCCCCCAGCCAGCAGAGGAGAGGGCCCGGCAGTCCAGTCCTTTTACAGATGACTGCAAGGCCAGGGGATCCCCTGAAGATGGGGACCATGAAGTCAGCCCCCTGGAAGAGAAAGCCAGCCCTGCTACTGAAAGCGACCTCCAAGGCCAGGCTTGCCAAGGTGTGTTGACCGAGGGTAACTACCTTCCTTTCCCTCACGGGTGGTTGGGCGGACTGGACCACCGCTTCCTTCAGGATGTGTGCGCATGTGCAGACTGGAAGAGCCGAATGGGAGTCACCGTAACTCTGTGGCAGAAAGTCTAGAAGCAAGCCTCTGAAGGCCTGGCTAGACTGTTAGAGTGAATGGTGTGAAAGAAATCTGACAGAGACCCCTGTGTTCTGAGCAGCCACCTCAGAAAGGCTCGATTTCTCTGCATTACGGGGTTCCACTTAGGCCTGGGCAACTAAGGTCAGGTTGAGTTTTCAGTACAAAAAGCTTGGGTTCTTTTTGATGGCCTGCTGCCCTTTCCTGAACAGCAGAGACCCCTGGCAATTATTTCTATGAAGGGGTGTCGGGGGTGGGGGTGGGGGGTGCTACACAGGGAAGGAGGGGCTTTTGCTAAAGGTCTTGGCGTGGGTTCCTTCTAACTATCTCAGACCCGTTTTTCTCCAGGGTCTGATAGTGAAACAGAGCTTATCGCAGAAACAAGTCCGCCTCCACCGGAGGTGATGTTGTGTCTATGCTCAGCGCAGTGACATCATGAACTAAGGCGTCTAAAATGGGCTAAGCCCTGGCTTCTCTGCCAGATGGAAACAGATCCATCCAGGGTTAGGGAGGGTTGTGTGTCGGGGCGGGGGGAGTAGAGTGGAGGGCGGGTGAGTACTCCTTAAGGATCTTACAGTGAAAATAACTAGAGATTCATTTTATAGAACGCTCTCAGCATGATCAAGGCTGGAGTT
The DNA here is from genome assembly GCF_907164565.1 of Psammomys obesus. NCBI lineage: Eukaryota > Metazoa > Chordata > Mammalia > Rodentia > Muridae > Psammomys > Psammomys obesus. The sequence continues at coordinate 13,510,171 of NW_026596125.1, forward strand.
AAGACTGGTGGAGCAGAAAATATAGAGGAAAGGACGAAAAATAAACATTCCTGCCCAGAGCATTGTGGGTAGCAGCTGGTGGGTGGCCCAAGGCTTGGGCTTGCTTCCATGTCAAGCTGACCTGAGCAGTTTTTCACCTGTCGGGATCTGAGTCTCCATGGAAACTGCCTTGATCCGCCAGTTTGTTGCTAGAGAAAGACGCCCAGCCCATCTAGAGCAGGCATAAATAAAGCGCTCGGGCGTCTTCACCCTCTCTGACAGAGCCCCTTTTATTTTGTGGTAACGGGTCTCAACATGTACTGGTCTCAGGGTTTATTAATTTACCCAATATTTGGAGTTCATGTTTAACAGTGCTGCTCCGCAAGCATGGGGTGAGAGCAGTGTGGCCTTTTGGGCCAGTCTTGGCAGACATCAGCATGATTTCTGCCCTTCAAGGATTCTTCTGCCGCAGAGATGGAGTGATACTGATTTGGGGGTCGTGGAGGGCAGATCATCCGAGCGAAAGCATTAACGATCCATCCCTGTGTGCCAAGTGCAAAGATGTGCCAGGTTTTATTGTGTGTGGCATTTTTTTTGGCAGTGGAAAATGCTCTTAATTATAGCACTTGGGCTCTAATTAGCAGTCCTAGCCCCAGCCTCATGTGATTAAGCAGCCCAAGGGACAATTCCCAATTACACAGTGCAGGGGATAGAATTACAGAGACACTTTGAGGCCTGCAGTATGTTTCATTAGGTTGGGTATGTGTGTGCATGTGTGTGTGTGTGTGTGTGTGTGCGCGTGCGCTCACGCCCGTGGCTTGTCCCCATCTCCATCCTCCATCCCACGGGCTCATATTTTGCAGAGAACTCCAAGTACATGGAAACAAAATCTCTGGATGTGAGATCACCAGAATTTGCCGAAGCGGAGCTGAAAGAGCCCCTTTCTTTGCCTTCCTGGGAACCGGAGGATGTGTTCAGTGAGCTTAGCATTCCTCTAGGTAGGTGAATCGCACAGTCCTTCCTGAATTTCAGCTCCAGGAAATGGAGTGATCCTGAAGTGATGTGCAGGAGCCCAAGAGGGCTTTTGCCGTTGTCAAGTCATTGTTGTTTTTAAGGTGTGATGCAACAGCCCAGATCTACAAGACGGTAAAGTTTCAGGACCCCATGGTAGATATAATACCACATGACCAAGCTGTGAGATTTGGCCAGGAAAGACCCATTTCCCCATCAAGGAATGCTTGGTTCTTGGCCTTGTAGAGGAGACCTTAAGCCCAGGCCTGGCTTAGGCAGGAAAGCAGAAACTTCAGCTACCCCCAAACTGTCAATGAAAAGGAACCCTCTGCTGCTACCTTCCTGCATGTCCTTGTCCCATATTGTTCCAGAACAATGCTACATACCTTTTCTCCTTGATAGATCTGCTTCTCAGAGGCAGTAGAGCCACTGGATATGATGAAGTTGTTAGAGGTGCACGGAACAGAGACCCGGGCCCTTGTCCATCTGCTCATGGGCGTTCTGTGCTGTCCTGAGCCGTAGTCTCCTCACTGATAGCAGGGAGTTGGTTGGACCAGTCACTGAGTTTTCAGTCATGAAAGTATGGTGTGGGGTTCCTTCTGGACCAAGATCTGCGATCTCTGCATTCACCCTGAAACACTGGGGACCAAAGGGATGAAGGATGAGACACTATTCAGAGGGGACTCTCAGGGCAGAAATTCTCTCAAGGAAGTGTGATCAACTGACGGCCATGTCGTCATGACTCACCAGTGTGGAGGCTTGCTCTTCCTATCCACGTTTCTGCTAGTTTTCTTCCGTTGCTGAACTCTAAGCATGCTGTTTTCATAGAATTAGGTTTGAAAAAAATGACAAATCTTGTCCTTAAAAAATAAAAATTGCATAACATTTCTCAAAACAAAATGTGCGTGTGCCTCCCCATGCGCGCATGCATGCATGCATATGGTACGCAGTCCAGAGGGAGATATCGATGGCTCCTTCTCTGTCTTCCCACTTTATTCCCCTGAGACAGGAGCTTATCGCTTTAGGCTGGCAGGTTGGCTTCTGGGATCTACCCCTCTGTATCCTCCAATGCCAGGGCTTCAGAAACGTGCAGCTATGCCTGGCTTCTTACAAGAATCCCAGGGATTAGAATTTGCGTCTTCATGATTGTGGAGCAAGCCCTCTTCCCTATGAGCCATCTCCCTAGCCCTCCCAATGAAAATATTTTTAAAAATGAAAGACAGACCTTAGAGTGAATCATATGTGCTCAGGAACTTTGACTCCAGACGCTGATGCTGCAGAACCTGGCTCTCAGGATCTGCTGTGGATTTATCCATTCAGCAAACAGTTCCTGGGTCAGGTGGCACTATGCCCCACACCCTGAGGGAACCAGGAGTGTAACAAGTCTTAAGCGGGAACTTGGAATCAAGTGACACAGCAAAATTTAAGAGTGAATCCTGCTTCCTTATACAACATGTCTTTACATTACTGTTTTTCTCAACAAAACAAAGACCAAATCAAGTCAGTATTGATGGTCTTACTTGTCCCTCATCAGCCTCAGAGGTGGTGCCGTCATGTTCACAGGTGATTTTCTCCCATACACTCCGTGCTCTGTGCTTTGCCTGTTTTTTTGTTTGTTTGTTTGTTTGTTTGTTTTTGCAGCATCAGGTCTTAGAGATCTCTTCATGTCAGTATACAAAGAACACACTCTTTGAACCACTGCAAATACTTTGTCCTAAAATCTGCACCATTAGTTGCTCGAGCCTTTACTGGTGAACACTTAGACAGTTTCCTGTTTGTTTTTCCATTATGAGCACGTGGTAACATATTTCTTGTCCTCTGTCACCGCTTAGTGTTTTCAGTGCTTTCTATTCATTATTGAGCACTCCCCAAACACTGAGGAGACCGGTGACATCTTGAATCCCTGCTTTACAGCTAAGAAACATGAGATGGAGTCACAAAGCTCTCAGTTGGGAAGGGCTGGCGCTGGGATTCAAATCCTAAGAGTATGTTCTCAGCCCTTGTCTCCTGCCGCTGTCCATATGTGCTTGGTTCCCTCTGTGCGCGAGCCAGCATTTCTGTGAGGTGGGATGCTAGCCAAGCATGGGTGCGCTATGGGCTCATATATATTTGCATTGAAAATGCTATAATTGCTACTAAATTGCACTCCAAAAAGAGAATAACAGCTTTCAGTGGTTCCCCCATCCCGGGTAGAATTCCCATTGCCTACCTCTTTGCCAAATCCAGATATCAGTTTTTAATCTTTGCCCAAGCTGTTAGGAGGAAAATGGAATCTGATTTTGTTTTTGTAAAGGGCTATATTAGAGTGTAATTGGCATACAATTAAAAGTACATATTTAAAGAGTGTGGCTTGATCAGTTTTGACATACATAAGCACCTGTACTGCTTTATGGATTGAACATACCATATTCTGTTTGTTTGTCTACCTACTGATCGGCACTGGAGCTGTTTCCAGCTTGGACCATGACAGATCATCTTCATTTAGACTAGAAAGATGATAGCTTATTGCTCTCTAGTCCTCCACAATTTCCTCCCCCTGCCCCTTGCCAGAAGGGATGCTTCTGTTTTCTGTGTTTGTAATGTGAACAGACTAAACAGCCTTTCTCAAGATCACACACCAAGTTCCAGAACTTGGGATGTCTGTTTTCTGACCATGCTGCCATCTGCCTCCAGTTCAGGCACAGTAAAGGAAAGACCATTGCTGTGTGTAAGAGCACAGACTGTGGCCTCTTATTCCTGAGTTCAAACCCCACCTCTGCTACTTGATGGCTGGGTGACAGATTGCAACTTATTGACCTCTTTGCTTTGAGCTCTTGACTCTGTGAACTTAGCAGACTGATTTTGAGGAGGACATGAATGTAAGGTCTTGGTGCCTTCCAGTAGCAGGAACTTAGGAAAGGCTGACAGACTGTTTGGAATTCCTCTTCGTTGAGGCCCACCATGCTTCAAACCCTTTACAGGCTACAAACCCTTTACAGGATCTGTCAATACTACAGATAGATTTTGAGAAACATGAGAGACAACATTCAGGTCCCTGTGGAGAGCACAGGGTGAAATATGGGATGCCATGGATAGGGATCCCCATTGGGAGAATCAAGAGGTCAGTCGTGTTGTCAGGGTCTGGAGGTGTTTGTGGCTGGAGAAGGGCACTGCCCATGTGATTCAGGCCAGCTCTTTGTGACTCCAGCCAGGGTGAGCCTGCCAAGGCCTGCTCTTACTATAACCAAATAGCATCACTGGCAAAAAGGGAGCTTCCCCCTCTTTCCAACGCAGGCTTTACGAGGATGATGGAGTCATAATTACCCATGCCAGGAGCTATTATTAGGAGGCAAGTGCAGCCTTAATGACCGTACTTAATAAAGCTTGGAGAAATGGAAGACTCGGTGACTCCCGGTCTCACCGTGGCTATGGCAGTGTTTCTTGGAGCTGCCATTTCCCAGTTCCGACATTCAGGCTCCCTGAGGAGTGGTAGCAGGCATTGTGGTATCCTTGCCCCGGGCTGCGCTGTGGTTTGAGGGTCCTCCTGCCTCCACTCAGCTTTCCCTAACGCTGCCTTTTGATTATTGATACTGACCCAACCCACTGGGCAGGGCCTGGGAAGAAAGTTCCTGCCAAACCATGGAAGTGGTTCTCCGAGCAGCCTCGGGAGGGCTGGAGGGGGGCCAACGCTTATATGCTTGGTTTCTGTGTTTCTAAACTAATGTTCTCTGAGCATGGGGTGATATGACAGGTGCCTCCTCACGATGCCACATGGCAGTAGTCTTACCAGCTTACAGACGAGGAAGCTGATTTCAGAGAAATTCAACAATGCCTCTGAGGTCACAGCTTAAATAAGACTGCAAGGCCTGTGTGGCCCTAACTGCCATTTCATTCCACGATTACTGCTGCCTCCAGGATTCTTGGTCTTGCTTTTGGTGCTGTGGCAGGAGGCTTCACTTGAGTGAGATCTTGCACAAAACCCTGTGGATGGTAGCTGTGACCGGCTGGTTCAAAGAAGCCATGGCTACTCAGTTTGGCTCATGCCTCAGTCTCTGGACTCCCCTGAGGTGGTTGGTTATATGCCTGGTCTACACTAAAATCCCCAGGGTTGTGTTTCTAGCACAGCCCAGCGGCACCCTGCCACCCATAGGGTATGGGACAGGACAGGAATCTCTCCTCTTGGATCATGTGTCTCTGAGGCTCCAGGGAAGCAGCAGCCAGCACAAAACTATTTTTCAACAACAGAAGGTGGTAGGCCTTGCTTGACACCCATTCCCTAGCAGCAACTTTCTTCCTCTCCCAAGTGCCCCTCCCTCAAGCTGGGCCACATGTCCATCCTCTACACAGAGGGTAAGAGTAGAGGGTGAGGAAGAAGGACATTCAGCCTCATGGGGCAGCTAGACAGAGTGACACCTTCTTGCCTCTGGGGATTGCTGCTGAATGCTGAGGGTTTTGCAGACAGCAGGCTGACGGCTGTGTAGCATGGAAACTGCCCAGGTTTCTGACTGTGGTATGGAGCTCTGGGCTGGCAGGCTGCAAGCAGTCTCCTGGACACCCTTGCTTCTCCTGTCCTCCCTCAGAGCTGCTTTTCACACGAATATTTTATTATTATTATTACTATTATTTTTTGAGATGGAAAGGAAACTTTTATTTACAAGTTTAGGATCTCCTGTGTGCTGAGCACACGTGGAGGAAGAGGAGGGGCTATGTTGTAGTCAGGAGCCTGGCTCAGGGCCCTGAGGAAGGGGTGCCTTGTCTGGTCCTCCTCTTTGTGAAAGTCGCCATATTCCATTTCTTATTTGTCCCGGATTGCCCCAGCGGAGGAACTGTGAGCAGCACCTCCCCCAGCTGCTGCATTCTGTACACACAGTGAAGATTCCTCTCCAGTGTGTAGAGCCTGGGGACCCTTGGGTTAGCTCCTGTGGTAACACATGTAACCCAGCACTTGGGAGGCAGAAGCAGGTGCATCTCTGTGAGTTTGAGGCCAGTGTAGTCTACATACCAAGTTCAGGGCAGATAAGGCTACAAAGTAAGACCCAGTCTCAAACAAAAACTGCTCTCCACTGCCCTCCAAAGTCCTATATATATCAACAAGTCACAGGGGAAAACATGTTTATGTTAGGGTGAATGGATGAATTTCCCTCTTTTATTTATTTTTGTTCTTCTTTAACAAAAATGACTCTAAAAACAAACCCCAAAACATAGAGACTTTTTCTATACTTGGTCACAAATGCAGAGATGGGAACCAGCACACATGAGCCTAGGAGAAGTGCAGACCCTCCAGAGGCAGGTTGATGGGCCCAGACATGGGGGG
>NW_026596125.1:13516463-13555917 GCF_907164565.1 Psammomys obesus
CAGAGGCAGGTTGATGGGCCCAGACATGGAGGGCCAGGCAGCAAGTGTTTAATGGCTGAGTGCCCTCCACCCTGCTGTGGCACACCCTGGCATTCACAACCACCTGTGAATGGGTATGGCCATGTTGTAAATGTGGGCAATGAGGTGAGGCTTGGAGGAGTTTGTCACCACCAAAGTCAACAGCAAAGGCAGTGGGGTGGGGGGAGCGTGGCGCTTCCTCACTTAGCTAATGCTGCCTGTCCATTCCCCACCCTTCCCCAGGAGTGGAGTTCGTGGTTCCCAGGACCGGCTTTTATTGCAAGTTGTGTGGCCTGTTCTACACAAGTGAGGAGGCAGCCAAAGTGAGCCACTGCCGCAGCACTGTCCACTACAGGAACTTACAGGTAAACGGTTGCCTTCCTTGCTACACACCTTATAATGTTTCTCAGTCCATCCACAAGCCGCGTACCCAGAAGTCTTAGGCCTCAGTTGCCTCTGACCTGAACTTCCATCTTCAAGCACAGGGACTTGCTCTTCTCCAAGCATCCCTTTCAGACATGTTTCACCTAGCACTGTGTGGACAACCCCTGACTCTTCCAGGCAGTCCCACACAATGGCTTCATGCTAAGGGCACTCGAAGCACCAACTCCACTTCCGTACAATACTCTGGTGCTGCCCCTAGCCAGGTGGAGCAAAGTCAAGCTCTGAGCTGTATTCTCTTGACACATTCAGCATACAGCTGAACACTCTCAGCCAGGCCTGGGTGCTTCAGCGGCAGGAATTTCCTGTTTTCTTCTTCTGTGCAGGTAACTTTTTTTTTTTTTTTAACTAGAATGAAAATCACAGTTTTGCCCTAGTTAAATGTTCAGAGAGCATAACAAATTGTTGTCACAGGCTGCTCATATACCCAGAGCTGTTCTAGGCTCTGTAGATACAACAGCAACAAATATAGGCAAATCCCTCATAGGCTTCTGGTTGAGTGTAGGAGACCAGTGGTAAATGAAATGACTAAGCAATTCACTATATTAAAACATCACTTATAGCTGGGCATGGTGGCACACGCTTTTAATGCGAGCACTCAAGGAGACAGAGGTAGGCGGATCACTGTGAATTCCAGTTCAGGACAGCCAAGGATACACAGAGAAATGCTGTCTTGAAAAACCAAACCAAACAAAGCAAAACAGCTCCAAAATGTCACTTATAGAATGTATTAAATTCCATATTTCATCTGCTCTAAGGTGCCTTTATTTGTTAGTACCATTTTTTTTTTCATATTCTTTGTCACACTGGGGATTGGCATTAAGTATTCTGATCACAGAGTCTCTCAGCCACACCCCCAGCCTGATACACTATTTTAATACCAATTAGGAAAAGCAAAACAGCAAATCTGTGAAGCTCTAACAACTGTATGAAGTATTTTTATTTCAGAAATGGAAATAGGTTTTCGGAAGTATCTTAAAGTCAATGAGCAATGCTAATATTTGGCATTCTGCCAAGGGCCCTGACTGAAACCCCCTCTAAAATGGCTGTGACAGAGGCTCCTGGCTCCCTGATGGGCACACCAGGGAAACATGAACTGAGGTGGGACCACGTGAGGAGCTGAGGCAGAGTCTATACCTGTTGTGAGTGTGGTTTTCATGATTAAGTCCTGGCACAGGCTGGGTTTTACATGTATCTCAGCTGCTGTGGGAGAGGGTTAAACGTCAAAACCAGAGTTTAGAGGTAGGGAGATGTGCTTGCCATGTACACATGAAGATGTGCATATCCATCCTTGGCACTCACATGAAAGCTGGACATGGGATGCACGCCTAGAATCTTGGCATTGGGGAGGCAGAGACAGAAGAATCTCTGGAGCTCGCTGGCCAGGGAGTGTTGCCAAATTGGTAAGCATCAGGTTTGCTGAGAGACTCTGTCTCAAAACATAAGATGGAGAGGGGTAGAGGACACCTAACAAACAAACAAATGAGTAAATAAACAAACAACCAGCATTTGAACCACGTGGCTCAGAAGTACACAGGGTGTCATTGCGCTGTTTTAGGCTAGGTATTCCTCTTATAGTTATTTTTAGAGTGATTGATCTGATGGTGTGTTTTTGTTTTATTGTCAGTGTGTGTTATTTTTTACATTAACTAATTAATTTATTTATTTTGTGTTGAAGGTAGGAGCACACATGCTATAGCATGCACATGGAGGTCAGAGGGCAACTTGCAGAAATAGGTTCCCTCTTCCATCATTTGAGTTCCAGGGATCAAACTCCGGTTCTCAGGCCTGGAGGCACTCACCCTTACCCACTGAGCCTTTTGCTGGACTTAATCTAGTGGTTCTTAAGCAGGAATGTGAGTCTTGGAGTATTTGTACTAGGTCACATATTGAGGGTGCAGTAACATGTAATTTAAGAACTTTCTTGAAATGGTTACAATGTGAACAACTTGTTATGAGTCTCAGGTTTGCTTTATCCTTGAGGAAACTGAAACTCAAAGAAAAGATTCCCTCAAGGCAATGCAGAGTAAGTTTCTGGGCCTTGGACCCGATCCCTTGATTTTTGATCACTCATTTCTTTTTACTCCACTAGTTAATATTCAAAACTAAGGCCTGTAACCTCCTGACCTGGCTTCCCACTTGTAAAAGACTCTCTGGCTGTGCCCACACACGCCATTTAAGTCTCTTGATTTCCCTCTAGAGAGCAGCTGCCCTATGGCCACAGCAAACACATGTCCTATCTCTCTTTTGGGGAGGCCTGGTTTGGCCAGAGCAGGGACTACACACAGGCCTCTACAGCGCTTCGTGGACAGTCATCCAACCTAGGGACATCATCATTCTTAGACTTTTCACAAGACGGTCATGGGGTAATCCAGTCTGATTCTCCACAGACTTAGCTAACATCTTTTAAAAACGCTTCTTAGAGCCTACCCTCCCCCCACTTGCTTATGCTTTCAAGTGTAAACTCAGGAAACTCCATTTTTAAAATTTCATGGTACTGCAGATCAAACCTAGGGCTTTGAACATACTAGACAAACACTATACCACTGAGCCACATGCCAACAGTGGCTCATAATAAAATTTTTTCAATATATTTATTTTCATTCACTTTACATCCTGGTTGTAGCCCCATCTCTCCTCCCTTCCCAGTCCCACCTTCACTCCTTTTCCTCTCCCCCCTCTCCTATTCCTTAGAAAAGGATGCTCCCTTTGCCATCCACCCCAGCTCATCAAGTTTCATCAGGACTGAGCATGTCCTCATCTCCTATGGCCTGGCAAGGCAGTCCTGCCAGGGAGAGGTGATCCAAAAGCTGGCAAGTGAGTCCTTCTCCTATACAGTCCCCACTTCCCTTACCTGAGGACCTTCATGAAGCCTAAGCTGTCCATCTGCTACATCTGTGTAGAGAGCCTGGGTCCAGTCCATGCATGGTCCTTGGTTGGCGCTTCAGTCTCCACAGTCCCTTTTGGGACCCTGGTTAGTTGTCATTGTCAGTTTTCTTGTGGAGCTCCTGTCACCTCCAGGTCCTTTTTTCTTTCTTTCTTTTTTTTTATTTTTCTTTATTAATTACACTTTACTTACTTTGTATCCCCCCCGCGGTTCCCTCCCTCCTCCCGTCCCAATCCCTCCCTTCCTCCACCTTCTGCATGCATGCCCCTCCCCAAGTCCACTGATAGGGGTGGACTTCTTTTCCTTCCTTCTGATCCTAGTCAATTAAGTCTCATCAGGAGTGGCTGCCTCTTCTGTGGCCTGATAATGCTGCTTCCCCCTCAGGGGGAGGTAATTAAAGAGCAGGCCAATCAGTTCATGTCAGAGTCAGTCCCTGTTCCTATCACAATGGAACCCACTTGGATACTGAACTTCCATGGGCTACATCTGTGCAGGGGTCTTAGGTTATCTCCATGGTCCTTTTTTCTTTCCGCTCACTTTTTCACAAGACTCCTTAAGGAAAAGAGAAACATAGGGTGGGGGCATCTCTGTGACTAGCTGGAGACCTAAGTCAGGGTTGGCTCCTGGGAGGATATGAAGGGCTCCCAAGAAGAGATTCCTAGTAGCAGAGGCATAGAGCCTGAAGAGGACAGCCATGAACTAGACTAACCTCCTACTAGAGAGAGGGGAACTCCAACCCACCCACAAAGACGTCAACCCCAAATTTACCCTGCCTATGAGATGTGTAGGGATAAAGATAGAACAGATGGAGCAGAGATTGAGGGAATGCCCAACAATGCCTGGCCCAACAAAAGACCTACCCTATGGGAGGGTGCCAACCCATGACACTATGAACCATACTCTGCTAAGCTTGCAGACAGAAGCCTGACAGAGTCGTCCTCTGAGAGGCTCTATCCAGTAGCACCTCAAAACAGATGCTGAGACTCACAGTCAAGAATCTTCATTTTAACGGCCTTTCTGGGAATGTTTTAATTCCTCAGTGTGGGACTCTGAGCTCTTAGTAGAATTGTATAGCCCCCAAGGAGACCCCAGGATTCACGCTCACTCTCACTGAGAAAGCTGGAAGAATTCAGAAATTTCCTGTCTTCCAGGGCAGTGGGCTACATCATGTCCAGGGCCTCTGGGTCCAAACTCCAGGCAGCCTCGTATCCCTGCACCTGGCCAGTGCCATTCCTGTGGTCCCTAGATACATCAGGCATAGACATTGCCTCAGCTCCTCGCTGAGGTGCCTGGTGTACCCATCAGGGAACCAGGAGCCTCTGCCACAGCCATCTCAGAGAAGGATTCTGTCATGGACATTGGCAGAATGCCACTGTCTCTATAGCTTCTGCCAACTATAAAATTGAAGAATTCTGGTCCACACAGCAGATTCCACCTGACTCAAGTCAGGCAGCTTCTGAAGTTAGCCTTGGTCAGGAGAGCTTTTGTGGAGCATCAGGGATGCTCTGGGAGGTGAGAGCAGGCGTGGAAGGGGCCTAGTACAGCTTCCAGAAATCTCGCTGTGCCACTGCTGGTCATGGTTCCACATGGATCCACAAGGAGGGATCTAGCACAGTGAGTGTAGGCCTTCCTGAGCATGAAGGTGGCTGCAGGCCCCACGGAAGAATGCACACATATGGAGAGCACTCATCACTCAGAATGCTGGAGTCAGAGGAAAAACTGGGGTCCCCAGCAGCAGCCTCACCCCGAGGTCGAGGGGCCCTTCTCCAAGTCCAACCACACCCCTTTCAAACGCTACAGTTTCATAGCAGGGGGAGGGGAGGAGAATGCTTGCCTTCACTTAGTATGTTAGTTGTCTGCAGGGGTGAAGGGGGTGAGGGGCTCTCCCAGTCCTGCAGCTGGTTCATCTCCGCCTGACATTCCTGACCTTACCGTGTGCCAGGCGTCACGCACAATGCTTTGTGAGAAATCTCATCAGTTTTCCACTTATAGAAAACACTGCCTCAACTCCCCGACTCCTTGCAGGGTTGCCAGGGTTACCCTTATGCCTCAGACATTAGGGAGGTTCGGTCACTTGCCTGCAGAGACAGAGGGCTTGCACACAGGACATCTCTTAGCTGAGACAGCACACTTGACCTTTTCTAACTACCAGGGAAGTGCTGCTTGCACTGTTCTTGCTGCTCCAACACAGTCAGGCCTTTTCTCCGATGATCTCACAGCACTGATCCCTAATATTTCAAACGTAAGCGAACCCCCGCTGGCTTATTGGCCATGGCCAATCATAGCTGCAGTGCTTCCAGAGGGAGGCCTTCACTGAAAAGAGGACAGGACGTGCTATTTTCATTCCAGCGAGGGGCCCTAAGCCATTCTACAGGATTGTCACCATGGGCCACTCCTGGGCTTCTGCTATCCTCCTTCCCTCCTTCTGCCAAACTCTCTGGAAAACAGGTAGCATTGTCCTGAACAATGAGTTCCTGTTAGCCAGGCAGTTAGTCCTTGGCAACAAAAAAGGGCCAGAGGGTGGTTGCTATGGTTAGTATCTATACTTTTTACTTTTCTTACAAGATACATTGTATGTAAACTCATATAATGGGGTCCCATTGCCCTAAGATACATTGCAGATGGGAAACATGGCTCCCATTGGCCACAAGTACGTAAAAAAAGCAGTCCTGGACACACACACACACACACACACACACACACACACACACACACACATTCACACACAAACATACCAGTGTGTGCGTGCACACTGTCACACATATGCCACCACTGACATCTCTCTGCCTGTGTTGTCCCTCTCTCCACCACAGAAGTACTTGTCCCAGCTGGCAGAGGAGGGCCTGAAGGAGACTGAGGTGGCATGCAGCCCAAGCCCGGAGGACAGCGGGATTGTGCCACAATTTGAAAGGAAAAAGCTCTGATGCTGCTGCTGCTGCTGCCGTCGCCACCGCCGCCGCCGCCGCTGCCGCTGTTGCCGCCGCCGCCGCCGCCGCCGCCGCTGCCGCTGTCACCACTGTCTCTGGAAGGTGGATGGGAAGCCTGCTGCACTAGGGCCAGCCTGGCTTCAGGGGCAGAACTGAGACCAGAGAGGAAGGAGAGCCAGGCAGGACCAGGATGTGGTGCGTGGGCTTGTTCCCGAGACAAGCCCTACAACCCTCAAGAATCTCTGGGAACGGCCTCACCCTCTGGGCCCCGCCCACCAAGGGTGACCAGCTTCCTGTGGCCTCCTCTTTCTTTTAGTGTTTTTCTCTCTTCCTCTCACCTCTCTTTTCTGTGCCAAAGTTCACTTCCTTTTCATAAAATCCAACTTCTCAGGGATTGTCACTGTGTTTAAATTTTTGACTGGATATGGTAGGTCTGTCAAGTGAGGCTGGGTCATGTAAGAGAAAGAGTGTAACAGAAACGATGGACTTAGAGTCACTTCCATGAACCCGCAGTGGTCTTGCAAGCTGGCTTTTGTATGTCCCACAGGTAGGAAGGCTGAGTCAGGTTCTGCAACCGAAGAATCAGTTGGCAGAGGTGGATGTGGTTTCATTAAGATTTCCTCCAGTTGGACCCCATCATTTTGAAAGGCTCCTTTTCCTTTTCCAGTTTCTGGCTAGTGCTGGGAATCGAACCCAGAACCTTATATATTCTAGACAGGAGCTCTACCACTGAGCTATATGCCTAGCTAAAAAGTCTTGGGTTTTTGTCTAGAGTCAGGGCTCATGTAGTCCAGGGATTGCCTTTAGTTTTCTCTGGAACTAAGCTTCTCTTGAACTCCTGACTTTTCTGCTCCTGCCTCCTGAGAGCTGTGATTACAGGTACGGTGGTGCTGGGGATCAAACCCAGGGCCTCCAGCACAAAAGATGAGCACTCTGCCCAGCCCCAGCACTCCTATTTTTTAAGAAGTCATTCATTTTCAGCTATTCTAGTAAACAACCAGGCCAGTGCCTTAAAGTAAAATTATATTAATTTTATGGAGCAAAGAAAAACACTGTTGTAGGAGCTGTGATAGATTCAATTCAAACTTCTTGAATTAAGGTGGGTCTGAATTTGGTCCACTCAGGACAGTGACTTTGGTATGGGTTCACTTTAACTGAACTTGAGGTCAGCCATGTCCGAGGAAACCAGTGTGGGTCCAGGGTGCATGCCGACCTCTCAGCTCACAGTGTCAGCCTAACTCAGGAGCCAGAGACTGGCATCTGGCCTTGATCTATCCGTGGTCCCTCAGCTTTGGGGTACCTGTACTACAATGGTTGGAGGATGATCCCCCACTGAAGGAGGAACTAAAACACTTGATTTGCTGGGTACTTGTAGGTAGGGAATGGAGGGCCTTGCTTATGCCGGCTTGGATGTTAAAATCCTAGAAAGAACAGGTCCTGACTTCCCATGTGGGACAGGGCTTAGTGGAAGGTCTTGGGACATGGGCACTAGAGGACTATGGTTCCACTAGAGCCATAGAATGGACCCCAAGGTCAGAGAGAGGCTGGTGCCACCTTCATGAGTGGACATGCCTCCCTGAAGGTGCCATAGATATGGGTGGTTTGCTGTGTGAGTTGCCTGTTTATGTTCCCACGTAAAGGCAAGGGATCGCGTCTGTTTTCCCCTTCTACTGTGGTTCTTCCCTTGCACAAATGGAAGAGGGATGGATAAGTGACTTAGTTCAGCACTAACATGTTATCAGTGAGGATAATGAGGCACAGGAGAAAAAAAAAAAAAGAATGCAACAAACATCTGAAATGACCGTGTTTAAACCTTGAGGCCTGCGGTTCCTGGCCAGGAGAGACCTTTAGGAGGGATGAAGGCCAGTCTGAACAGGAGTGATGGGAAGTTGGTGGCTTTAGAATGTGGTATCCAAAGACTAACTAGAGTGTCTGCGTGCCCAGGTGCTAGATTCTACAGGCAGTAAGCCAGCACTGTGATTGTGAGCAAAGTCTTCCATTTCTCAGAAAAGCTTTGACCTCTGGGAACAGCTTCTGGCCACATCCCTAAGTCCATCAGCACCTCCATCAGAGGCTGGACACTTTTTCTTCTAGAGAGTAAGCCAGACCTCATGGACACCCCTGGCTCCTATGCTAGTAGCATTTCTATGGAAAGCCACATGGCCCAGTTCTCAAGCAGTGGGATGGTTCCCACGGTTGTAAAATTGACTTTTGTAGGAGCAAACTGGAGAAAATCCCCAAAGAGTGAAAGAAAAGACAATCTCTAAGTTTAAAGTCATGGATAATTCTATACTTGTGTGTGTATATATACATATATATTTATTTTTATATAATTCCATTGGCATGGTCCTTGCACTTTTTATGTGTGTTACACGCAATGCAGTATTAAAGACAACTAGGAAAATATTTATTTCTTTTTAAAAAAACGTTTATTCCGTATTTTGTCAGTCCTTTCAAAATGTCTCCCCAAGGTCGCTCATGAACAGTTTGCTACCTTGCACAAAAGATTCTTTTGCACCCTGGGCTAGTGTAGCAGAAGACCTGTGTTCTTCCTCCGGATGGCACTCGCAGAGGCTCTGGTGAACTTTTTGTTGATATGAGCAGCAGCTGTTAGCGTTCGGGTTTCCCATTCTTGGACAGTCCAAGGCGGTGATCTGTAAGATTATACTTGAACTGGACCAGAGATTGTTTTTGTGAGTTTTTGAGATGAGCAGAACTACTAGTTAATTTAAGTTTGAAACTGTAAAGTATTAGACTATTTTGAGTGTCTTATATAAATTGTCATCACTTTTTCTGATCTATATAACTGACCCAACGTGTTTGTTTTTACAAAAGGAGGAAATGATTTTTAATAAAGAGAATTTTAAAGCTTGTGAGTGGCTGTGTCATGCAAGGGTCCTTCGGTACTGGGTTAGGGGCTCAGAGTGCTGATACGTTAGCGTTCAGTCTCCTTTGGAAATCCAAGTGTGTGTATACCAGTGTGCGTACCTGTGAGTGGGGTGCACACATGTGCAAGTGCGTGTAGACGAGCGAGGTCAAAGTTAGGCATCTTTCTTGACCTCTTTCCACCTTCTTTAAATTTATCCAATTATTTACTGACTATGTGTCATGTATATGTGAAGAGGAGAGGATAACTTGTGTGGGTTTGTTCTCTACTGTGTGAGTCCTGGGGATTCAATCAGTTCGTCAGACTTTGCTGTAAGCATCTTTACCCACTCACTGAACCACCCTGCCAGCCCTCCATCTTAGTTTCTGAAAAAAGGTCTCTCACTAAAGCTTGTCAACCAATGAGCTTCAAGGATCATTCTCTTTTCCTGCCTCCCTTTCCTAAGCTCACAGGCTTTTATGTAGGTGCTGGAATCCAAACTCCAGTCCTCATGCTGTAAGGCAGATCCTTGGCTATCAACTTCACCATCTCCAAAGCCCTCAAATGTTCTAAAGGTTTGAGGAGACACTACAAAACAGCTCCCACTTAGGTCTCTGGTTAGGAAACCAGAGAGAACCAGGCTTTCCGTGGAATAGTGGGTCTGGGATGACCCTTCTGGAACACGGGGCTTCTCCCAAACCTGTAGCGTTCCCACCCAGTGTTCCTTAGTTTTCTAGTAACTGAACCTATCTGTCTTGAACCAGGGTCAGGCCATCTTTGATGGTAGACAACAAAGATCAGGTGATCAGTGCTGTCATGGACACAGTCCTTAACAGAGGCCCATCTCTGCTGCAGTTATCTCTGTTAGCTTCTTGGGTCCACATTTCCTTGGGCATAAAAGAAACTGATGATATTAATCACCAGATTAAGGGAGTTTGCTGGAAAGAGCATCTGGTATGCTGCAAGGCAACAAATCTTTTGTTTTTGCAATCTGTAATCTCTGCCACAACCTTCCCGTTTCCACGAGTTTGTTCAAGTGAAGCTATGCCAGTCTCCTGGGCCTGTCTGACTAGAGCGTCCAATGGCCTAGAACCTTCTATACCCGCCTTTCTTGTTAGCAGTGCTCTTCAGTCAGTCAGGATGGGATGGGCAGCCTGGACCCAGAGGGCAGAGTGGGGCCACCTGTAATTACTAGAGCAGATTACAGATCTAAAGAAAGTTCCTGTCTGGCCTGTTGTGGGCCCCACCCCCTCCTCAGTCTCATGATGGCCAGCCTGGGGCTGGATCAGGCCCCTACTCCCCACTGGGTTGGAGAACATACCTCCTTGCAAGCTGCTGTCTGTGTTCTAACTGAGCAGCAGCTGGAATGGGCCAGAGCTTTTTCTACCCAGTCCTGCCTTTTGTTGGGGTCCAGGATGCCTGCAGTGCCGGAGTCCCAGGTGTCCAGTCCTAGCATGTCGCTGGGTGTGTATGGCTCTAGACAGCACAATCTATTTGTACTCCATACCATGACTGTCTCAGGTCCCAGGGCTATGCAGTGTAGACGCTCTAAACCCTGCCCTGAGCTGTAGTTCCTTCCCCATGCCTGGGCATTCTCTCCTGCTCTCTCATGTCCTTAAAACCTGGTTCTGGGCCAACCCCCTTATATTCAGATCCCACCTTCTGCCCACAAGTGCCCTGACTGGCTTCTGTGGTATAAAGGCTGGGGTTGCTCTTCACATTAGTGCCTTAGTCAGGGCATTAGGGATTTAGCTCAGTGGCAGGGCCCTTGCCTAGCAAGCACAAGGCCCTGGGTTTGGTCCTCAGCTCCGAGGTGTGGGAGGGCTGTGTGTGCGTGTGTGTGTGAATAACAGTGTGTTAGTCAGGACTCTTAGATGCTGATGTCGTTGGCCCCTGTTCTGGGCCCTTTGAGCATCAACAGCAGGTGCTGGTTGTTGGCTGTCTACACGGGCAGCGGTGGGGTGCTAGGTTCATTTCCAAGAGCTCTTATTTTCTGTTTTCACCATGAGGGTCTCAGATAGAGCCCCAAGCAGTTCAGAGTTGGGTGGCCTCAAAGACTCCAAAGTCTTGATCATTTATTGCTGATCAGATTTTTGAGACAGGTTTTTACTGTGTTATACAGAGTGGCTTTGAATTCCTGAGCTTAAATAGTCTTCCTCAGCATCCTCCAACCACATGTCCCTGCGTGCCGTGTGGTCTTTCTTTTCGAAAGAGAGATGGAGAAGACAGAGGTGGGTACAGTAAGAGGAAGTAAGTGACTTGCCTACAGCCACTCAGCTTGTTACCTTTCATACTTGGTAGTACTGCTGGCCATACATGGTGCTATTAATAGGCACCAGTCAGCAAGGTATTGAAGGCAGATCCTTCTAAATCACCTGGATAGCTTGCCTGAAGGACAAGTTCGATCCTCCAATAGAGAATCCGGTCGAGGTCAAGCCTGGGCATTTGCATTTTAGCAAGCCTCTAGGGAATTCAGATGGTGTCAGCTGCCTTCTATGACAACTAGGGACTTCCCCATCAGTGTCCTAGAATAGAAGGGACTTTCATTTTACTAGGCACACATGCAGGAGAGAGATGAATGGAGACCATTGAGGAGGGTGGGGACAACTGTGGTCTAGAGAGCATGCAGTGACAGAGGAAAGGAGACCAGCATGGCTATGGCAGATGGAGCTGGTGGGAGCTGGTGTGGTGAGGGTCAGGAGTGGGGCAGGAGGCAGGCTTTGTTTAATTGGATTCATAGTGCTGGGCTTAGGCAGTCTGTCTTCAGGCTTTTCCTTTTTATAAACTTAAGTTTTAAATGAGTATATTATATGTTTCAATTATATCTACTCCCCATTATTCCCTCACCTTCCTTCTGAACTCTCTTCCTTGGGGTCTCTTTCCGTCGGTGGCTGCATGTATCTGCTCTTTAGCCAAGCCCCTGGGCATGGTCCGTCTGGGGAGCCTGCAGTAAGGGCAGTTTGAGTATTGCCTGTGCCATGTCAGTGTCAGCAGGAACCCTGGGGCTCATCTGTACTTTCTTTCCTGCTTTTCATGAGCCTGTGGAACCAGCATTAGCTGTTTTTGAGGCCTCTGCAGGCCACCTCTGTGTACTCTTCAGGGGCTGTGTCCCCTGGCTTCCTCACAGTGCTGGTATTGTCCCCAATAGGGAAAAGCAGACTCTGAGAAACAAAGTTTGCAAAGGGCCAGACAAGCCATGAGCAGGATTGCTGAACTCTAAGCATACATTTATTTCATATCCTTTTTTTCCTCTTCCTTTTTTCCTTCCTTCCTTCCTTCCCTCCTACCTTCCTTCCTTCCTTCGAACTTACCTTCCTTTTCTTTCAAGACAAGTTTTTACTATGCATTCCAGGCTAGTTTCGAACTTATGACCCTTCTACCTTCTGCCAGTCTCCTGAGTGCTGACCCTTCTGCCAGTCTCCTGAGTGTTGGCCTTACAGGCATACACTAGCACACTGGACTTCAAACCATGCTCTCAGACTCTGTCTCCTCTGCCCATCTCAAGACCAGACCCCATTGGTTTTGTTTCTAAAGGCCATGGGCTCTGGGAGCACCAAGAAAGGCCTCTCTTAGCTGTACTGCAGGCATCATGGAAAGGCTTTTCATTACTAAACACTGGAAAGTGATGGCTCTATCCCTCCTCTTAGAAAGACCAAGGCAGGACTCCACATGGGAGAAACAGGAAGAAGATGAAGGAGGAGGGAGGAAAAGAACATTGTCTTCCTGTTCCATGCTTGGGAGAGCTTACATGGGGGTTGCGGGCTTGTGGAGATGAGGGGGACTGGATGAGGGAAACCCTGGGGCCGTTCAGCTTCCAGCCAGGACTTTGAGCTCTTTACCTCCTCTTCTTTAGTGAAACTTGTTTACCTGCCCACCCATTTCCAACAAGTTGACAAAATGTGTAATACATGCCAGGTGTGACCAGATTGAGCTGACAGAGAAGGCTTAAATGATAACTGGAGACGGTTAGAGGCAACAAGGATGTGATCTGTAAGAGGTGCCTGAGTAGGGGTGAGTATGACATGGCTAGGAGCTTCCAAAGAGGAAGTAGGGTCTAACCATTCTCCTGGTCAGAATCTCCGTGGGAGGTTGCTCTACCTGACCGTATTCTAGAAGTACTTTATGCTTGTGGTGCGGGAGGAATGGAGGCACTGAGAGCCCACTGTTGGCGAAGAGCACAATGGAAGCCCCTCTGGAAAGGTCATTAGGATGTGTTTTCCTCTCTGTTAAGGGGATCATATTATCAAGGTGACCTCCTGAGTCCAGACTCACACCTCCCAGCCTATCTGAGAATCAGCACTTTGCCTAGAGTCTACAGAGCTTCTCTGTTCCATAATCATATTCTTAAAATGTCTCATGTTGATCGACTGAACTGGGACCAGTGTCCATCAGATGTGGAGGAGGCTGCCATCATTCCTTCAGCTGGCCATACCAGACAACAGAGAGCCTGTGTGAAGACCCTGCCTATCTGAATCCTGGAAAAAAAATCTCCAACAATCACTCCTTGGGATCCTGGCAAAGGATGGCTCCTGCCTACTGGGCAATAAGGACTCCCTCAGGTGAGATGGGAAACCCCCCCCCCCATGTATCTGAGAAGGTGCAGCTGCAAAGAGTAGAGTGGAGGCCCCATTGGTTTGCCTTCAAGCCTGGGAGGGTGGCTTTCCAGCTGAGCACAGTTCCCTAGGGATCAGGACCCTTGAGAGCAAATCCATCACAAGGTTGGGAAATGTCACCTCCATTTCCCCATGGAGTAAATCTGAGACAGTTCATCCCAGTAGGATGTGGTGACCACTTTCCTCTTCAAACTGTCGTAATCCTCATACTCCCAGCCACAGGGTGGAGAGGGACACCATCTCTTCTCATCTTCCCAATTCAGTGAGAGGTCAACTCTCGGCAGCATGTAAAATGCCTAGGGCAGGTTTCCGAGGGAGCCAGCCCACTCTGGCCCAGGCTTTGGGTTTGTGTGTTTGATACCACAGGGCCACTGACTTCTAGATGAAGGACTAAGTGGCCCCCTTACACATCCCTGGGACCAGCTGCAGCAGAAGAGCCCCAAGTCTCTGCTCACTAACCCGACACCATGATCACTGATCTAGCTACTTGGCTGTAGTTACAGGGTGGGCCCTGAGAGTTCCACACTTAATTCCTGCCTGCTTTGTCCATCCTTCTATCTCTAGCTCCCCGTACCCTAGGGCTGGGAGTTGGCCCTGATGGTTGCATGGTCTTCCCTAGTTGCCCAAACTCAGTTGGTTTTTTTTTTTCTTTCTTTCTTTTTTAATATAAGCTGGATTCTTTTGCAGCCAGAGTTGGGCCTCCTAAGCAGGCCACACCTCTCTGTGCCCTCAGGAGCATCCTCTCCTGAAACCTGTCTGACCTTGCTCTGTATCTCCCACCTAGCCAGGCCCACCCAGTTCCACAGGACCTTCCCAGGCAGAGCTTGGAACAAAGCAGTGTTTGTGACACTTGTGTCAATACTGGATGGATGGCCTTGGCTCACCCTGAGCCTTGGAAACTATACCTGCCTGCCCAATGCCCACACCTCATGCCAATCCAAGGACTGTGGGAGTTCCTGGCACCTTTCCCTCCAATCATCTAAGAGGCACTGGGCATGGGAGTGGGCAGCAGATGGAGCAGAAGAGCCCTGGCAGAGGGAGACCTTGGTCTGGATTGATTGGATTAGCCAGGCAATTAATAATTAAACTTTCTCAGAGTACACACCTACAAATGGCAATCCATGGAGCCTTGCTGGGGCTCAGCTAGGGCCCAGTTCTGGAAGTCCCCAAGAAACAAGGGACTCTCTGGCTCTTCTACCTAAGGTTTCTACATTCTTCCAAAGAAATCTTACTATACTGTCCCAAAAGCTTTGAACTCTGAAAAGCCTTGGGCCCTTGCTAGGGTGTAGCTAGCACTGGCTCTACTCTGTAGTAGGGTTTGTAGATCAGACAGACACTTTAGTTCTACCAGTGTTGACGCCCCATTTCCCTTTGAGCTCCCCCTGAGCCCAGCCACTCCCTTTCTTAATGATGCTCACACTGCCCAGCACTGTGAAAGGGAGGGGGTACCATGCAGCATGCCTTGGGCTGGCTTCCGGCCTTATGCTATCAGATGAACAGCATTTAGCTCAGAGAGGCAGGAACCTACCAGTCAGGCTGCAGCCTACTCCCATCATCAGTGAACTAAGTTCTTGCACACTTCAGGTACTCATGGACACCAAAGTTCGGCTGAGGACCCAAACTCCAGGGTACACTAAGATGGACAACCTGGGTCTCCCTCCCTTATCCCCTTTGTGGATGACTCTTCTCATCTTTGCCCTTATTGCTCCAAGGTCCTGGGAACATATTATCTCCCAGAGGTCACCTTCCAGCCTCCCCTTTCTCCTTACAACGAATATATCCCCCAGAGTTCTGAAGCCTTCTCCATCGAGTGAAGGCTTCTTTCTTTTTCCTTGTATTGTCCAGACCTTTGAAAGATTATGTATCTATTTAATGTATATAGGTGTGTGCCTGGATGAATTTATGTGCATAACCTGAACGCAGGTGCTGAACAAGGGCGTCGGATCCTATGGAACTTGACTTACAGGTGTTGGGAGCTGCCATGTGAATTCTGGGAACTGAATCCAGGTCCTCTGCAAAAGCAGTAATTGCTCTTAAGCACGGTGTTGTCCAGCCTTTTGTGGCTAATGTTAATCTGTAGAAATAGGAGTGGAATTTAGTCTGCATAGAGGTTAACACGGCCCTCTGCCCCAGGACAAGACCAAACTCTCTGCTCAGTCTTCCCCCCTCAGTCAGCACATGGGGTGATGTCATTTCCTGACAGGCCTCTACCACTCACTGGCTGGGTCCTGATGGTGCCACTTCTTCCTCTCTTCCCAGGATGTCTACCTCTGTGGACAATAGGCATTTATCATGGTCCTGCCCTTTTCCTTCCCTCATTTGAGGTAGGCTACATGGTCAAAGGAAAGCTTTGCCCCCGTGTTTAGTGTTTATGCACATGTATAAGCATATATGTTCATGTATGTTTGTGTGCAGTTAGGTGTGTGAGTGTGCACATGTACATGTGAAGCTCATCCAGAGCAGCTGTCATGGTTGAGGGTTCAGGATTCCTGGGATGCCTGCAACATCCCTTCACCCATCTGGCCCTTGTTGTATGTAGCTCAGTGACCCGGCCTCCATCTGCCTGCTGCTCCTGTTCCTAGCCCAACAGCTATTCTAATGGGACTATTTAGTGCTTCTTTCCTTCCCTCCCTCATTTCTAAATAAGTTCTATCTGTCCAGCTTTCCCTTCTCTTTCCTAAATAAAAACAGATTTAGAGGAAAAAAAAAAAAGATTAGTGAGGCTGGGAAATAGCCAAAGATGACTGAGATTGGTTCTCAGGGAGAAGGGGAAGGGCAGCCAGAGAAAGAAGGGAAAGGATGGTTTCTCTCTCCAGGGAAGATTACAAGGCTGGCTTATTACACATGGCTGGAGAATCAGAAACTGAAAGAAACACATTGCTGTGGATTATAGATCTGATCTCATTTCATGTTGTTTGGTGGAAACTATATACTATTTTTCCTTTCCCTCAAGACAGCATTAACTTACCAATTATAAGTGTCACTCATATGACTGGATAACTGGGAAAGAAAAGAATACTATTAATCAAATGCCAACACACACACATCATTAGTTAGATGCATCCTGTTTCGGGAATGTTCGAGGGTGAAAATACAACAGGCACAGTACTTTTGGGTTAGGTTCTTTATAATGCAGCAAAGCGCTGGAGATGGATGGCTATGCAGGGCCTTAATTACAGCAGAGGGTCGGGATGGATGACTAAATAGGGCCTTTAAATCCGTGGAGACTGATGTCTGTGTCTCTCCTCACCTTGAGCCCTCATGACAGCTTCTCTTCATGCTTGGCACGTGGGGTGGGCTAAAATGCACTGAAAGGAACAGCAGCATATTCTCCTGGGACTGCAGCCCAGTCCTCTCAAAAGTCTTAACAGACACTTAGAGACATGACTGTCAGGCTGAAGTACGGACAGAAAAACAGCTCACCTGAGCACCCTCTCACCCCCACACCATCGTCCACACCTCAGGGTGTTTGTAAGGATTTGGTGTCAGTCCCCAATTTATGTTTGGGCTGGTGAAAGGTGTTCTTGGTGCCAATTGCTCTGACTATCCCAGGCTCTTGAAGAAATTCTAGAGAGAAATGAGAACACAAAGAATGTGTTTGTGTGTGTGTGTGTGTGTGTGTGTGTGTGTGTGTGGAGGTGAGGGTGGTCTGCTGCAGTTTTAAGAAAGAAATGTGGTAGAAGTTGAGAACGTGGGGCCAGAGCCAGACTACCCTAGAAGAAAAAAAGGGTGTGTTGTGGTGGAGCCCCCATTAAGTAATGCTGCCATTACTTAAGGGTTCTGCAAAGGAGTATGGGAAGAGGCAACCAGAAATCTGCAGAAACGTGATCAAGAAAAGCCAAGTCAGCCTTGGGATTGGGAGGCTTTGGCTTTCCCATGTGTCCCGAGGGATCAGATCTGCCGGGCACACTGTGGTTCTGAGTACTGGACTGTGCAGAGAAGGTGGGGACTGGTGAGAAGCCTTGGGCAGGAAGCACCGTGTTTGAGCTCAGGCCATTTCAAAGCTGCAGTGCCTGGGGTGACATAGCTAATTTTCATCAATTTGTAGATGTAGCCATATCCAATCTGTGGTCCGGCAGCCATGTGTGTCTAAGGCTGTGAGTACAGCCCAACACAAACTCTTAAGCTTATTAAAATATGAAATCTTTGATGATTTTCATAATTCAATTGTGCAGTTTTCAAATATGAATTCTGCATGGGGTTGAAGATGACTCACGTTAAAGGGCTTTCCAAGCAAAAGATGGGGGGTTCCCCCAAGCAAGCTGGCTAGCTTGAATAGCCCCACTGGCAAGTTGTGGGTTCAAGAGCGAGAACTTGCCTCAATATATAAGGTAGGGAACAACTGAAGAAGAATTCAACAAAATCAACCTGTGGCTTGCATTCATGTGCACACGTGCAAATGTGCCCCCCTTTCCACAGGTACCCACACGCATGTGAACACACATATACATATGTATGCACACACACAGACATATGCACCCCACACGTGCACACATACTTTCATAAAACAAACAAATCAAAAAGTTTGTGGCTGATTCAGCTCTGATTTTGGAATGCCCTATGTCTTGCCCCAACCAACCACTCCTGGAGACTCATTTGGCATCCAATTTCTGAGCCACGCCTGGCCAAAATAGGAAATGTGTAAACAGTCACACCCACCATTGTTGAGAATTGCTGTAGAAGAAAGCCAACTTCTGCAAACTTTGCTTTGGCTTCTGGGTCCCCTGTGCTGAGCTGAGTTCACAAGCTGCCAAACTCCATGCAGGAGCTGGTGTCCTAGGTGGGCGGGGCCCGCCTGGTAACTTCTGCTTCAATCCTCTCTGTCTTCTCCTGCTCGCCTCAGGCTTCCTCTAAAATGGATCTAATCCCCAGTCAGGCCAACCACTTACTGAGGCACATAGTTTGCTTTTGCCTGTGAGTGTTCCTTCCTCCTTCATCCTGTGAGGATGCCACTGTTACTTTGGGAGTCCATTCCCTGTTCTTTGGACAGCACAACTCAGTCTATCCTACCCTCCTCAGGCAGGTATTCACCAGCTCTAGAGCTAAGCAATCACAGCGTTTCATCCTTATTCACTGATGTAGGAGAGGAACATTTTAAAAGTTCTAGTCTGAGATCACTCAATTTCTGTCTGTGATCATGTAGACTGCAGATTTTTTTATAAGGTCAAAACTATTTTTGCAGTCATATTTAGATTTTATTTGCTCCAATATATGAGAGGCAGAGTCAGGAGGATCTGTGAGTTCCAGGCCAGCCTGGTCTTCAGAGAGAGAATTCTAGGATAGCATGACTACACAGAGAAACCCTGTCTGGAAAAACCAGCCCCATACCCTGCCCCCTGAGAAAGATTTTATTTGCCTTTCTCACTTGTTGACGTTTACTTTGACAGGACAAAAGCAGTGGAGAGTATGGCAAGGTCCTGGGCATCTCTGCTATTCTTTGGGAAAGCACTGACAGTTGAGTAGTGGTGGTTGCTGCCGCTTGGTGAAAAAACTTTCCCTGGGGAGAGGTAACACATCTACCTACTCCACATAGGGAGTCCACAGTAAACCAAAGCGTGGACTCCACTGAAGTCTAACTTGGTGAGCCAATGAAGTTTCTTGGGGTTACTTACGGGAATGTGGGTGAGGGTTTATTTACAGGAACAGACATGACTCAAAGTCAGCTGCATCATCAAAGCCCACTCCAGCATGTGTGACAGCTCAAAAACGACACAGTCTGCCGAAGGCTCAACAGGTTGGAGAATGTCCTTTCCAAGCGATTCAATTGGTCTAAACGTCTTTCAGGCAGCTCGGCTGGTTTTTGCTTCTTCCAGACACCTGGTCTGGTCTCAGTCTTCTTTGCAGCTTGGCTTGTCTGAATCTTTGCAGCTCATCTTCCTTCAGTCTAACAAGGATGCTCAGCTTTTATTTCTTACTCTGGTAGAGAGAGGCTTACTGAATCTGGTCAGTTCTGGGAACTTCCTGAAGCTATTTTGAGCTGTTCACCTTCCTGAAGTATGCCGGGAGAGTTTTGGACCTTTTGGGCTTTACCCCGTACTTCGTGGATTTGGGAGGTAGCTCGTTGGCAGTGTGCTTGCCTCGCATGCACAGAGCACTGGTTTAACACACAGGATGTATAAGCTGGGCAGAGTGGCACATATTGTGACTCCAGCTGTAAGGAGGAAGAGGCAGCATGCCCACAAGTTTGTGGTCATCCTCAGCTACATACAAAGTCTGCACTCAGCCTGAGCAAAGGAGACCCGTCTCAAAGATTAAATGAAGTCAAATAGTAATTCAGTTTTTCATATCCATGGGTTCTACATCTATAGACCCAACTAGCTATAAATCAAAACCGTTAGGAAAAAGTGTCTGTGTTGAATGTATATGAACATGATTCCCTTAGTAATATGCTATAACCAGTCACTTAACATTTACACTACATTAACAGCTGTAAATAATATAGAGATATTTTAAGGTATATGAAAAGATATATGTACATTATATACAAACACTATGCCATTTTACATGGGGACTTGAGCACTCATGGATTTGGGGTTCCATGAGGGAGTTCTGGAATCAATATCCTGAGGAATGAATGCCATAAACTCCACAAGAGAGAGGCTGTTTGTCGGCTTTCTGTATGCCTAAGCCCTGCTATATGCCCAGCCCATCACAGACTATTGAGGAGTGTGTTGAATGATTGATGATTTCTCAAGCCCCCCGTCAGGTCCCTGCCCTGCATTATTGATGTTGTTTTGAGAGCACTGGGCTCTGCACTGCGGCCAGCTGTCTTCCCCAGTGATATGGTTTTAAGATGCAACAAGATTTTTTAGATTTAAATTTGTTCTTTTGGGGACCAGGACTCGGCAAGAACAACTGTTTTCCATTAAATTCAGTCTCTGGGAGGCCTCCCTCTCCCTGTGGTTTGGGCTGGGGAACAGCTAGTGGGTTTTGGCTTTCATGTCATTGACAAAGAGCTAACACCAGCCTTGGAAATGGAAAAAGCCACAGGAACTCCAACTCTTGCCCTGCCCTGCTGGCTGCTGAGCAATAGTTTTCCAGGCGGCATATACGGCTGTTGTTAGGTGCTTTGCTGAGTTCTTGGTCTAGTTTTGCTTCCTTCTTGAAGAATGTTGTAAAAAGTGGAAAGTCTGGGATTTGGAGAGGTGGCTCAGCAGTTGAGAGCGCTGGCTGCTCTTCCTGGGGACCCAGGGCTGGTTCTCACAACCCTCTGTAAATTCAGTTATGGGGAACTGAAATCCTTTCCTGGCTTCCGGGAACAGCGGGCGTGCGCACGGTGCGCGATGTGCATGCAGGCAGCACACACACATATGGGAAATGAAGTAATAACACGTTTTAAATGGGATGTTGGAGAGGCAGAGGAGGAGGAAAGTATGAAAATATCTTAATCCATATTATCTTGGAAGGTTTGACATATTAGTTTGCTGTCTGCCTACTAAAAACTATTAAAGAAAAAAGGAATATTTTATCATATGCATGTAATGTTAAATTGAATTGCCCCTCTCAAACTCAGATAGATGAACATTGGAAGTAGATTTTAATGATAGAAGACACTTTGAATCCCAACTAGACCAAACATTATTCCTCAGAAAGGAAGTTAACTTTTCTCATTAGGACACCTGTTTTAAAGGCGTGGGCCACCACCTCCTGGTGAAATCTCTCTCTTTGAAAACATCTAGGCAGGTGGTGTTGACACAGGCCCTTAATTTCAGCTCTTGGGAGGCAGAGGCAGGCAGATCTCTGAGTTTGAGGCCAGCCTGATCTACAGAGTGAGTTCCAGGACAGCCAAGGATACAGAAAGAAAATCTCATAGAAATCTGTTTTCTCTTTTGCTTTTTAAAAGTACCTAGATAACAACACCAATCTGCCTCTTAAGACCCACAAAACCTAAAATACTTACTAATTACTTGTTTTTAGGACAACATCACCAGTCCCCGCTTTAGTGGGCCACCTGCAATGTCCTCAGGTGTGGCAAGGAAGAAGGGATGTAAGTAGATTCACCCAGTATTTGTGTGGCTCTTGGAGGAAGCCCTGTGGGTTCTGTGTGGAAATACAATATGGCCACTGTCCTTGCAGGGCATACCATCCAGCGCAGGATGTTGGAAACTGGCTAGCTCTTGTGTGCCCATGGATAGGCTGATGAGACAAAATGGCCCTGACAGCTTCTGGACTCTAAATGTGTCAACTTGTCACTGGTTTTCTTGGCTGGAGTATGTCTTCCTAGAATGGCTCTCTGTTGGAGCAGTTCCGGGTGCACAAGTAAGATAGAATCAGGTGAGTGCCACGAGACCAGCTGGGAGAAAGCCAAGTCCAGAATGTCAACCGGGGTGGGGTGGCACTGTGGTGTTGGCTCAGGCTAGAAGCCAGAGAGTCAGCCAAAGGTAGCACAGCATAAAAAAACATGACGTGGGACTCAGCAGCTGTGCCCAGTCAGTGACTTTCCCCCACTCTTTAGAGAGAATGGCTAAGTTGGTGTCTCAGGATGTCCCAGGACAGCAGGGGTGCAGGTGCCCCTCTCAATGCAAAGGCATGCCTTCCTTCCCACGGGTTGGCTACTACTCATGGCTGCAGCCTTCAAAAGTGCACATAGTAATCTCTTGGTCCTCCCAGAATGGATGCTGTCCTTTCCCCCTCTGCTCCAACTGGAGAAATAGTACACAAAAGAAACAGGTATCCCCATCCACAGGAACCATCACACCTGTGATCTGTGGAAGCATTGGTTGGTAGTCTGGTCCCCTCATGGGGGTAGTTTTGTAGTAGAAAATCTCACCTAAATGAGGCAATCTTTTCTCAAGGGAAACATAGCCTTGAAAAAACATTCATGTGCCTTGGCGGCTACCCTCAGCATCTGCCATGGAATTCCAAGGCTCCTGTAATAGGGAAAATGGGTTGGAAGAAGAACATTACCAAGGACATCATGGCTCACCCCTATCCAGAAGTCATTCAAGAAATGACTGTAGCACTGAGTATAGACTGACCTCTGCCAGAGTAGGTGCTTAAGAAACTAGGCAGACTAGTGCAAGCTATTTTTGCTAACCTACTCTGGGAGTAGTTTGGCAATGTGGAATGAAGGTAGGCTTGGAGGGTCAGGGGAATGTTACCCAGACTAAGTTTTGTCACTTTGTAGTTTGTCAATTGGCAAGTAACAGCTTGGTATGTATATACTTGTGTATGTGCAAACACCGTTGTACTCACTCAGGCATATACATATACATATGTATATGCATGGAGGCCAGAGGTCAACATTGAGTGTCTCTCTTTCTCATTGCCTTGCAGACTTTTTTGAGATCTATTCTCTCACTGAACCTGGAGCCCCTTGGTTCAGCTAAACGAGTTGGCCAGTTAGCGCTGGGGTCTGCCTGGCCTTGCTGCATCAGTGGAGGGCTGTAGCCGTGCGCTGCTGTGCCCAGCGTTTATGTGGGTGCTGGAGGTCCAAGTCTTCATGCCTGCACAGCAAGCCTTTCTCCACCGAGCCATCTCCTGAGCCCCACAAGGGATGACTCTACCAAGGGTCAGTAAAAGAATGCAACACCGAATAATGGCTGAACCTGTTAAACAGACAAGAGAAAAGCTCCTGTCTTCCCCAGACACGTCTCATGAACACTTTGCTCCTAATGCTTCAGACTTTCCCCAAGGTTTATATTGACGCAAATAGGTAAATGTATATGTTTTTATAAATCAAATATAAGTGGTCTAACACATTTTGCTTCTGCCCAACAATATACCATATGTATCAGTTCAAAGCTTACACTCATGAAGCATCCTTCTCATTGACTAACTAGTGTTTTCTAATATGGATATGTAATAATTAACAACCTACTGATGACTATTTAGCTTGTTTAAAATGATTTTCTATTATAGATCTTGCTGCAATGAACATATATGTTTATGAATTTGTGTTATTCTGATCTTGCAGAAGTGGTGTTGCTGGGTCAAAAAGTAGATACACTTAAAACTCTAGAAGAGGTGGCCAACCAGCCTGTTCTAAAGTGTGCTGGTCTAAACTCGCACTAGCAGTACATGAGCACTCATTTCCATGTGTTCAAGCACTGGGGTCAATTAATTTTTAAACTTTTGAATTTTCCTGACAACAGCAAGGTTGGACATCTTTTTGTTTTTATTTACCATTTGTCTTTTCCTCTGAATTCTTTATTTATATTCCTCACCTATCTTTCCTTTCAGATATTCAAGCTGAGCATTCTTTGTATACTAACTGTGGAAATTAGTCCACAGAGAAAGAGAGAGAGAGAGAGAGACAGACAGATAGACAGACAGACAGACAATGTTCCACCATAAGAGGGGGTGGAAGCCAGAGTCAGAAGGTAGTGGGTACTGGTGGTCTGTGCTTGGTGAGAAATACCAATCCTTTGCCTGCTGAAAGCTGAGAATATTCACCCAAGGCTGGCATCTGTTCTTGAACTTTATGTGCACTCTCTCTCATCATGTTGGAGTTCAAAACGTTCCAGTGTTCAAGTCTGCTTCTGGGCTTCCTGTCTTGCTTAAGAAGCCTCCTCATCCTCACATTATGCAATGTTTCCTATTTTTTTTTTAACGGTATTTTAATAGCTTCGTTTACTTATTTGCCTTTGTTTAGCACTAGAGTTTGTATTTGGGAATACATGAAGGATTCAAGTTGCCAAAATGGTCATAGTTTTATTGTCAGAGTTCTTCTCTCACTTTAATTGCGTTAGGGAGATGGTTTCTTGATGGGTTTTGCTATTTGGTGGCTTCATACACATCCATAGTGTGTTACTACTTTCTCCCCATCGCCTTTCCTCCTCCATCCCTACTAAGTGCCTGCTCATCGTCCAGCCCGTTTCCCTGTTGCAGGAGCCTTGGGAATGCATGGCGTGTACATGCATTCATGTATGGTTACAGAGGTGCCTGCTCTTCTATCAGTGCTATTTTCCCTTGAGAAAACGTTACCCAGCTTAGGTGAGGTTTTCTACCTGAAAACCTGGAGACCACAAGACACAGACTTGTCCTTGTCCTGATCAGTCCCTTATCCAGATTCATGACTTCTGGTTTGGTTTTGTCACCCACTGGATTGGAACGATCCAAGCGTCTGGAGGCATCATTAGTGGCTACACAGCTGAAGGTGTCTCTTCCTTCTCCCTGAATCTATTGGTAGCAAATGGCTCAGTGGTGAGGGGCAGGGACCCCTGATCACCCTCCCTTATGCATTCCAGATGATCGATAGGTTCATCCTTTCACAAGCCCAGTGCAAGTGTCCGAAGCTGCTATGAGTTTGTGATTGTAAATTCTGTGTCTTGCCCTGAAGGTGGCACTTTGCAGCCCTTCTGGGAGATTTTTTTTTTCTTTAATTTTGATTTTTGAGTAAAAAAAGGCAGACTTGATCTCATTAATGGCACTCATTTATATGAGTGAAATGATAGCTTGTTAGCAGTGGTTATTAATGGAGTGGTAATTGGTTTTTTACGATGGGATTGCAGACATTTCTAAATTTCCTCTCTTTTCATTTGTATTTTCATGTTGTTCTACATAAATTACCTTTATCTATACATAGAAATATATTTAGAGAAAGAAGTGTCAAGAGGCTGATTTTATATGCAGGACCTCCTGTAGGCCTAGGCTACCTGACTAAGAGGCTGAAAGTTCTCCAGGACAGCCCTGGCAGCTTCGTGGTCTTTGTTCTCAAACTCTGGGCTTGGCACACAGAAGAGATGTGTGCCCAGGTCTCTCCATTTCTGTAACACCCCACAGGATTCACACAGATGAATCACAACAGATCGACTCATTGAACTTAGGTGTTTGGTCTGGCCCCAAATCTTGTTTCCTGATCCGCCCCCTCTCCTCCCCTAGTGGGTAAACCACATGTGTTGGGAGGAAATTCACCCTCTAAAAACACGGGGAAAGGTCAAACAGATTTGCACCCTGGGCCAACATGTACTAAGTTCGCTTGTTTGGACCGTCTTACCTACTTGTAAACACAGTTTGGCACGGATGTGATTGCCCGTTCCCACCCCACTGGTGGCTTGGGCTGCCTTTGAACCTTTTGAATAACATCTGTCTCTGACTTTTTATGATCCCCGGGCCACACCTGATATGCAGGCAATTGACATAACTGTGGCCAGAGTACTTCGGAAGGGCCTAGCTGCTTCGCGGGTCTGGAGGTCAACACTTTGGAGCGTTTCCCCTTTAAATACTCAAACTTTAATAATTGGAAATATTTGAAGATAATTTGTTTTCTAAACTAACATTCTGTAAAGTGTTGCCTTGTGAAACTCTTTATGGCCACCATTTGAAATGTCCTAAAAGATCTCAGAGCATCATACTAGGATGACCACATGACTGACCTGTACAGACCTGTTTGTCCCAGGATTAACTGGTCCTGATGCAGTTAAGGTCTTTCTTCTTCTCTACAGTTTGTTTCCCTTTCTTTTACCTTTTAACATTTCTATCAATAATCAGTGTATTTATCTCTAGCAGCCAAACTCATGCTAATAATCACATGGTTTCAAGCCGGAAACCCAAGCTTGTTGTTAATATGTAAAGAAAAGCACAGAAGCCAGGAGCAAACCCAATGGGACTTTTCTCTGAGTAAAGACTGAGGCAATGGGGTCATAGCTCTTGCTCGTTCACAAGCCTTTGTGGGGATTTTTTTTTCCTGGTTTCCACATTAATGAGATAATTGTCACTTTACAGCTGAAGAATGGATGCCAGTGAGACTTGGCTCAGGTAAGAAGACAAGTTCCCTGGTGTGCCTGGATCCTGCCTGTTGCTTCAGGACTGCTTCAGGAATTCAGAGTTGTCAAAAAAGCTGTGTTTACCTCCAGGGCTGGTTTGTTGCTGCTGGGTCCTGCTGCGGGCTATTCAGGCTTATCTTCTCTAGATAGACATGTGCTGAGGGCTGCACAATTCTGACCCAGATGGAAATCAGCTGCAAAATACCTAGTGTCACACACACACAAGCACACACACACACCATGCAACCTTAGCCAGCTGCTTCTCACTGACACATCCTGTCCCCAAACAGCTGACTTCTTAGAACACTGAGAGCTGAGCCAAGACCAGCTGCTAGCTAGCTGCTAGCAAAAGCCCCACAGGAGTGTGTCTACCAAGAAAGGACTATTTCCATGAGCTGGCTGCCCAAGACACCTCACTTTTACAACTCTCATGCAGGGAGGAGATGGCTGGGGAGAGTGCACAGAAGAAAGTGGTCATAGGGTTACAGAACTGGCCAGCAGCAAGCAACCATCTTAGCCTGCTGCACATTTGTGTGTGTGTGTGTGTGTGTGTGTGTGTGTGTTGTGTTTGTGTGTTTAAATTCTGAACTATTTCATTCAGGGAACAAAAACCCATTGGGAAAATGTTTCATGTTTCTCTCTCCCTAGGAATTTCTACAGAACTAACAAAAGGCTCCATCCTGCTCCAACTCCCATGGCCCTAAGCTGCTAACCATTAGTCCTCTCATGTTCAAACTATCACTCAGGATCATGAGGGGTTAGTCATGGCTTCACCTCCCTCCCCAGCTGGGAGTCTCTCTCTGCTCTCATGGTTCCTATGCTTTGATCAGTAGCCTTCCTAATGCACTTATCACTCCTAACCACACACAATACTTATTTTTGTGGGTTGTATCTTTCCTGCCGGTCTAATCTGTGTGTTTTTAAGGGTAAGGCCCCTGCTTATCTTTGTACACAAAGTCTTAGTATGCTATACATTGTGGGATGTTCAGTGCATTTTGTTG
This sequence comes from Psammomys obesus, assembly GCF_907164565.1. NCBI lineage: Eukaryota > Metazoa > Chordata > Mammalia > Rodentia > Muridae > Psammomys > Psammomys obesus. The sequence goes on from NW_026596125.1 coordinate 13,543,924, forward strand.
AAGTAAAACCAGGAACAAAGCCATAGGGTTGAAGGTGCAGCCAGGCATCCACATTCTCCCTTGCAGGGAAAACACCTTCACTCTAGCCTGTCCAGAGGACACTGCAAAGGAGACCTCAGTGTCAGGTACCTCAGTTCCTCTAAGAGACAAGGAGACAGGAAGCCAGGCCTGGACAATAGTTAGTGATTAGCTTTATTTATATTCGAGATTTGGCCAGAAGAAGCCTTTTTTTTTTTTTTTTTTTTTTTTAAAGTCAGGCAGAAGGTGGGAGAACTGGGATTTTAACCAGGCTTTCCCTGACACGGAAGACCCATTTTTTTTCCTCCCATGAATGAGCCCATAGCTCCACACCCGAGGATGCAGCTGTTTGCTGTTTTCCCAGAAAAGGGCTCTGGCTGGCTAGGCCTGGGAGGGTCTAGGCACCCAGACAGGCAGCAGCTGGCTGCAGTCCATTCTCAGCTCTGTGGCTGGAGAAGCTGTTTATGAACTCGGGCCTGTGTGAGCCCTGGCAGCCCAGCTGCTCCAGCGGGGCCTTTTCACAGATGACCCAGTGGGCAGGTAACGCAGCATCACACAGGGCCTTTGTCTGCAGCGCATGGTGTTCTCCAGAGGGGAGTTTGTGTTGGCCACGCTGCTAGGGGCAAGCGAAGTGGAGGCCTCCAGCCCTCTCAGCCAGTGAACGTCTTGCTCGAAGAGAGCAAATGGGAGGGGTGGGTGCTTGGGCCAAGCAAAGCCTAAGTGGAAACATGGAAGAAAAATGGCCTGAGCTGTATTCAGGGCAGGGGATAAGGAATTCCTTGAGGGCCTGAACTGGGTTTTGTGTCACAAGACTGTAGAAGACAGTAGAAAACTCAGTGTTGATAGAGAGCTTAGATCCCAGCCCTGCCTGTTACTGCTTGGGTGGGGATAGGCAAGTTTTTGTTTGTTTGTTTGTTTGTTTGTTTTTCCCTCTTAGCCTCTGTTGTATAAAGAGAATAGCAGCAGCATTTTTTTTTTTTTCTGGGTTTGGTGAGGACACAGAGACTTTCTGTATTGTGCTAGGCACGTAGGAATCAATGAGTGGCAGGGTCCCTATGAGGTTTTTTGTTGTTGTTGTTCGTTTGTTTTGTTTTTCAAGTATCGCCTCAGTTCCTAGGTTTATGAACTAATGAAAAGGCCAGGGCTGCACAGAACACCCACACAACAGTGTCCAGTGACTATGGCTAGAAAAAAGGAAACAAGGTCATCATGAGCAGACCCACATTTAGAGGAACTCTGCTCCAGAAGCAGTTGAGTGGAAGACAATCTGTTTCTAGTTAGGGAACAAACAGCCAACGGGAGAATTGTACAGTTATGTTGCTTCATAAGTGTGCTCAACTGAGGGGGGAGTGTGAGTGAGAGAGACGTTCATGTGGTGTGTATGATGTCTGTGTGTGTGGCATTTGTGTCTGTATAGTGTGTGTAACTGTATGTCATATGTGCTTGCTGTGTGTGTGTGTTAGTGTGTAGAGGAGTGTTACGTCTCTAGTAAGATTGCAGAGACTGGTTTTTCACTTTCAGTGCTCAAATATGAAGAAAATGTTTATGACGTAAATGTTTACTTTTAGCACATGCATATCTCATTCTTTAATTCTCCCAGTGGCTCCCAGATGGGGAAAGTGAGTCTCAGAGTGGTCACTTATGATCAACTCCATTTTCTGGCAGAGGTGGGCCTGAGCCTAGGTCTCACCAGCAACAGCAGCATTCAGGCCTACCCTCTGAATGAAGGAACTCCTGAATGCAAATAGACTTGAGGTTTGGCTCTTTGTTCGAGGTGAGCTTTTTTTGTGGCGAGTCACCTAAATAGCTGTGTTCTGTTCTGCCTCCCAGACCCACGGCTTCCGGTGCGCCTTGTTGCTACCCTCATTTTTATTTTTGTCGGCTCTTCCTCTGAAGCAGACCTCACACCACTGAAGCTGGCCCACTACGTGGAAGAAGACTGGCCTCTGGGCCGAGCCAGGACGTTCAATTCTGCCTCAGCTCAGGCCAGCTGGGTGTGTCAACTTGTTCATAATGCCTAGGATCCAGTGTAGCTGCAGCCCTGGGGAACTTCACCTTCTTGCCATTCCTGGGGTGGGGGCAGAGGAAGACAGAACTACCCCAGTGCCTCTTTTTGCATGTTCACAGCACAGCAAGGCCTCAGCTGCAAGCAGTGAAGGCTGCTTGCTGTGCTGTGCTATGAGCAGCTCCCTGCAGGCCCAGCAAATGACAGGAATGTCACGGGCCAAACCAGGAAGTGAAACTCTCAGGACAGCCCCAGATAGACTCCTGCAGAAAATACAAGTTTTATTAGTTCCTTTACTCTTTTGCCAAACGTTTGTGGGCAAGTACCTACAAGTACCAAGGTCTGGCCTTTCGGGGATCCACAATTCCAACGGACCAAGCAGTGTGAAAACAAAAATCGGAGGCAGGAGGCCAGTGTGGCGCTACAGGAGCAGATATGGGAAAAGGTGGACCTCCACACTCTGGCTTAAGGGAAAAGTACTCAACTCTGAAGGCTCAGTCAGGATTCAAGAAGTAAATACCAATAGCAGCTAAGCATTATTTACCAGTTGTTACAAAATGTCAGGCCTCCCACTCAGAACCTAACAAATATTGTTTCATTTAATTTGGACCAGGGCCCTAGTGCAAAAGGTGTCATAATTATCTCCGTTTTCAGGAGAGGAGACTGGGGGACAGTGAGTGTGAAGTAACTCGCCCAAAGTGAGTATTTTATTTGTTGAGCAGAGTTCACCTGGGAAGCTGCCTGTTTAGATTTCATGAGGCTAAGGAGTAAAGAGAGGATAAAATGGGTGCTTTTAAAAGGTATCTTGTATGAGTTGGACGCTGGGCCAAGCATAGCCTGCTTGGACATGTGGGCTTTGCTGGCCACCAGGTCACATAAACCCCCACTGCTGTGGCTCCCCCACTGCTGTGGCTGGGAAGCTTGTCCAGGGGACAAGTTCTAGCTTGTTGCTGGCCCTGTGGCCTCTACTTTCAAATAAGTCTTCCCTCGCTCTCTGCCTGCAGAAATTTTATAAGGCTTCCCGGACTTACAGCAAATACAGTCTTAATGCAGCACCTCAGGCTACTTTCCTACTGGTTTGTACAAGAGCTGGAGCCATTTCACAGGTAGTACTTAACCACCTTCCCAGGCCTCTGCTGTTCCCTGGGAAAGCCGCTCTCAGGACTGGCACTGACTCAGGCATCTTTGAAAGAGAGCTAGAGTCAGCATTCTAACTGAGCTAGGAGATCTTCTGCAGAGTAACAGTATTTGTAGGAACAGCTGATCCTTTGGAGAAAGTCACATTTGTCTCCTAAGGTCACGTAATCATGGTTGGTAAACTTCGGTTGCAAAGCAGTTATATGGTTGCAAACAAACCAGCTCCATCCATGCCTGTGGCTCCTAGCCAGCCCATCAGTCACCGTATGGCTTGAGCACAAGAATTCACCCCCATGGATAAAGCTGACACAGCTTCGCCATCTTGCTTCTCTCAGTTCTGGTGCCTTAACACCTACCTCAGATCTCTAAAAAGATTCTTAAGATTTATTTTTAATGCATGTGAGTATTTTGCCTGTGTGTGTGTATGTGTACCACATGTGTGCAAGAAGGTCAGGAGGTCTCAGGTCCCTGGGAACTGGAGTCACATATGGGTGTGAGCTGCCCTGTGGGTGCTGGGAATCAAACCCTGGTCCTCTGAGTAAAGAACGTGTATTCTTAGCCAGTGAACATCTTCCTGGGGCCTCTAACACAGTGGTTCTTGGCTTAACGCTGCCATCTTTTAAAACAGTTTCTCACTTCATAACCGGGATTTTGCTGTTATGAATCATACTGTGAATATCTGTGTTTTCTGATGGCCTTGGGGGACCCCTCTGAGCTGCCCTCAGGTTGAGAAGTGCTGGGAGAAGGTGGCTTATACACAGAAACTGCCACCCTACCTTCTGGCTGTAAATGTGTGTAAATATGGACAAGGGCTGGCGAGAAGCAGAGCCTTACACCATCTGCCAACTTAGAGATTATTTTGAGGGGCTAGAGAGATGGCTCAGTGGTTAAGAATGCATACTGGGTCTTCCAGAAGATCTGAGTTTGGGCCCTAGCACCCATGCCAGGAGGCTCACAACCACCTCTAACAGCAGCTGCCCGGGATCCAATGTTATTTTCTAGCTTCGTGGGCACTACACTCATGCGCATGTATCTGTGCAAAGACATACAAATATACATGTAATTGAAAATAAAAGCAAGGGCTAAGGCCATGTGGATGGAGACCTAAGGAGCCTCAGATGTGGACCTGGAAACACATCAAATCCCATTCTCTTGAAGCAATGTTTTTTCAGCGTGCGCTCCATAAGGTGTTGGTAGGAATGTGCACAAAAGAGTGCCAGGATCAAGAATGCTCGAAAACACTGGGCTGCAGAGCATCAAAGAAACTGGTGGACGCTTGCAGAGCTATATATTTCCAGAAGAAACCAAAGATGCTTCCTCCCCAGAAACTTCATGGATTTTAAGCAATAAGCTTGGGAGTGTGCCTCTCGTTTAGAAAATGTGTGGATCTTCAGCTTCTGTTGCTGGCCTGTTGCTATAGACAAGGTAGCTACCCTACATAACTAGAGCAACTACTGGAATGTCCTAAGATGGTGTCTCCACTGTGGTCCCAGAAGTCAATTTTTAAAGTTGTGGTTCCTTTAATACTTTGTGATGATGCAAAATAAACCCACCACTTTTACCTCTGAGGGGACTGGTCATAATTTCTCCAAGAGCTAAAAATGACTATGATCTATGATCTGAGAACACAAATTTAGGTTACCATCAATACCATGTTTCAACATGGCAGCAGTTCCACTAAGGTTTCTTTTCTTTTTTCTTTTTCTTTTTCTTTTCTTTTTTTTTTTTTTTTGAGATAGGGTTTCTCTGTGTAACCCTGACTGCTCTAGAACTCACTCCATAGACTAGGCCTGGCCAGGATTTAAGAAATCCACCTACCTCTACCTCCCAACTGCTGGGAATTAATGATGTGAACCACCATTGCTCAGCTCCAGTTAGTTTTTATGCTAATGGAACAAAGCTCATAAATTTAAAATTCTTCTCAAATATATGAGCGAGTTCCTCAGGTAGACAGTTACAGGAAAAGGGAAGCCACTGCTTTAGGTTTTACATGCTGTCTGGTGGCATTCTTAGCTTTGGGTTGGTGGGAAGCTAGGATATTGTTTGTATGTTCCAAAGAAATTTACCAAATAGTCACAAGGATGTGAGGTCACACGCAGAGGTGGCCAATTCATCCATACTTAAGGGGCCAACAGCGCAAGACCATTTATCTCTGGATCCACAACATTCCAACCTCCCCACAGTCCCTCAGGCTCCACCAGCTGAGCAGCTGGTAAAATGGTCAGGATGGGTGCAGCTTTCTTCCTGGAAAAGTCACTAACATTTTGTTCTATACCTGGTTTGACCTACATAGGGAAGGAAAGCATGATGGCACGTCCTGGGGGAACGCGCACCCTGAACAGACATCCAAATGTTATAGCGTACTATTTCCTAAAACTATCATTTTGGTGACATGATTCTTTTTGTTCTTTTGAAAAATATTATGAAGCAGCTGTGCCATCAAATGCATATTCATAATAAAACTTGCATAAAATTTAAGATTTTTTTACATCCTTTGAAGCCCATCAATAAATCATTGACCTAGATTCCTTGCCTTCAAAGAGAACTATCGAAAAATAACACACACACACACACACACACACACACACACACACACACACAGACACACTGGTCAGAATATTGTCCCCTCTGCAGTTATTTTTCTTTCCTTTGCATTCTTAGTTCCCAGATGGTTACTTGTTGCCAGCTAGGTCCTATTTGGAGGACAGTTTTGTCAGTTGGGCTGAAGGACTGCCAACTGTGTCCCTGGTTATGCTCAGATGCAGAGTTTGGGGATTTTCTGGAGGTGTGGTTTAAAGTGTCAGGCCTCATTTTCCTATTTGGAAGTGTTGGAAAGAAGAGCACGGTGTGTGTACCTGTGTGTGTTGCAAACATAAGGAGAGGCACAAACCACAAGCAAAGGGTCGTGTGGGAAAGGTAGGCCGCAGCACTTGGTGAGACCGTTCACTTGCCTGTGTTTGCCTGGACCCTGATTGCTCTCTTTCTTTTGGGCGCAGTTTTGTTCTGTTTTTTTGTAATCTGGGCTAATTGTCTTCGCTAGGCCATGTGCCATACCCTTGCACTGGGTCTGATCTTTCATGGAGTCCAATATCTAGGGGCAAGGAGATGGTTCAGTCAGGGAGGAGCTTGCATTGCTAGCATGAGGACCCCAGTTCCATGTCCAGCACCCCCACATAAGACCTGGTGTTGTGATGTGGCTGGTGCTCCCAGCACTAGGGAGGTGGACACTCGGGGCTTGCTAGCTAGCCGTCTGGCCTGATTGGTGAGCTCTAGGCCAAGGAAAGACCTTGTCTAAAGGAGTTGGCAGATGTTCTTGAGGATGACAATGTTAGGTTGTCCTGCAGCCTTCACATCCAGGTGTACACACAGGTAACTATGCATACACAAACACTCACAAAACATGCATTAAAAAGATCACGTTTTGGCTTTCCAGTTCTCTTGTCCCTAATTTTATTTTTCTGTTAAGATTAACAGAGGTTTGGTTAATGAGCTTCACTTTCTTTGGTATGGCACTCCCTTCTTCCTGGGCAGACCCAACACCCCTTTCTCTGCATTTCTCTGTAGAGCTGGTTCTTTTAATCACAACTCTGGATCATTCATTATTCTTTCTTACTGCCAGGGAAAAAAAAATCTCTTCTTTCTATTCCAGCCTCCTTGTTACTACTAGCCTTAAGATTGGTACTTGGGAGGGAGGCTGAGGCTGTATGGACACAGAGGCGAGCAGGATGTAATGGCAACTCCGTGCGCTTAGATACTCAACAGAGAGAAGAAAGGCGGTTCTGAGATGTGTGAGGCTTCGCCAGGAACCCAGTGTTCTAGGAGAATGCAGATAATGCCCCCAGAGATGCATGGGGCAGCCCCACACCACTCACAGTGGAGCAGCAAGCACAGGAAAGCATGGGGTCCATAACCAATTATCACCAAAGCCCGACGAGCTGGGTTTTGCACATGTTTAGAAGTCAGGGAAGGTATAAGGTATAGGAGATGTGGTAAAATTTTATTTTATTTTTAAGGAAAACATGTTTCTCTGGTGTTCCCCATCCCTCGTTGAGCTAGTTCCTAACTTGCTAATGTAGTAGGACTGATTTGGTAAAGAAGCTCTACAAAAGACCAGCATATACCAGAGCCTCTCAGGAGCGGAACTGGTGAAGTAAACGGTTACTAGTTACTCCATGCTCCTTGGTAAATACTGTGCTAGCACGCCACATCTGCTTTCTTGTGCTGTGTTCCTGATCATACCACATGCTCTGCATGCCCGGAATGAATGAAACTGTTGAAAATGTCTAGGTGGGAAACATCTTTAACATCACCCATTTTCTCTCTACCATACTCCATCCCTCATCGTTACTTCCAGGGCTTTAAGAAGAAATGGAGTCATCTGATAGTAGCTGGCTCTGGGGACCAGGTGCCTGACTGTCATTTAAAAGACTCAAGGCTGAGCAGTTGGAAGAATCTAGCCTGGCCTGGCTTCCAGACAGCTGGAGTCTTCCTGTCTACATGATCCCTACACGGCCGGTGCACCAGAACCTTGTTTTCTCTTCTGGCTTTGATTCTAACTAGTGAGGAGCATTTGGACCACTCACTAAATTTCTCTGGATCTGTTTCTCTATTTATCAAACGAAAGGTTTGATGTAGAGAATTCCCAAATTTGCTGTCCACATAAAAGTCCCATGATTACTAGTGACCTACTTAAGCTTCATTTCCCTTGCTTTTAAAGCACAGAGGGTCTTGTCCACATCACTGGGAGGTGGTGAGAGTATACACAGAGTGCTCAGGAAACCTTAAAACAATGCAAATTGTAGTTGTCATCACTATGATTCTTTTTCCAGCTTCCTCTTTTAGGCCATGCCTCAAGTGTTTCAGCATTTGTGCTAAAGGAGATATGTCCTCTCATGGAAATTGCTAAGTTCTTGGCTTCCACAAAAGGAGGCCAAGATATCAGTGAAGGTAAATGAGGCTGACGCAAATGATAACTGCATCTGCTTGTTCTTTGGAAGGAAAAGGGCTACTCTCCCCAGAAAGATGGATGCTTCTCAGTTTCACGCAAGGGTTTGAACAGAGTGCTCAGACCTCAAAGCATGAAAAGGCTCTGAAGAGCTCCAAGGTCGCCCACAGTAATTACTTACGTTAACCTGTTAGCATAACACCAGTCCCCCCTACCCCTGCCTTGTCCTTCTTTTGTTTAGGGGATGGCTTCATGTTGTTGCCCAGGCTGGCCATCCTCTTGCCTCTCTCTGCCTGCTGATGGAATGACAGGTATGACGGCCATGCTTGGCTTCTGCCATCATGCTTGCCTTTGGGATGGAGTTTTACTCTCAAAGCTTTGTATCCAGAGACAGCTCCTAGATTGAAAGTGACAGTTCTTTTGCCCCTACCTCATTTGAATCCTTTCTAGATGCTAGAGGAAAGTTCTGTGGTCCCTTGTTTTTCACTCCCAGGACTCCTGTGGTGCCTCCTAAGTTCTTGGCAGAGCCTGTCAAGGTGTTAGAACTTGAATGAATCCCAGAGAACTCGCAAAGTAGACAACTTCTTTTATGGCCTAGATTATTGGTGCATTTAATTGATCTGGGAAAGAGATGTTGAAATGCCCAAAGCCATGCAGTTAGGAACAAAGTCAATAACTTAAAAGCAAAAATTAGAAATTGTACTTCCCTTCTCGCAAACCTTAATGAGCCATGTAAACCCTCTGTGTATCTTAACAGCGCTTAGACCCAAAGCATACCAGGAAACCAAGGTATTTAATGCCTATCTGATTGCACAGCAAGGACTCTGCTGTCACCCCTGGACAGGGACGTGGCTTGCCCTTGGTTATAGTTATAGTCTTTCCTTTCCTTTTCATCCCCAGAATGAGTTGTTTTTGAAAGGAAGCGGAAGTTGCGATTTCATTATCCTGGACAGAGTGAGTGAAGAGGGAGGGGATCTTGTCTAACAGCAAAATTATTGTTAAGCCTATAGGCAAATGGCTTTGAACAACAAAGATTGTATGGCAGTTTATAATGTGAGAAGAAAATACACACAATGGCTAAGAACCTTCAGAAGTCCTAGGCTTTAGATACTAGCCATCCTCAGATAGAAAATGCCTTTTCCAAGAACACAGCTGGATTAATTAGCTGCTTTTCACAGAATAGGCAGCCAATAAATAACTTGCAGATTGATTTGCTAGGCAAGAATTCTTGGCACCTTGTTACTTTTCTATTTCTAGTTTATTTTTTTAAATTTATTATTATTATTATTTAAAAAAAAACGTTTAGCTATAAAGGCATAGGTGATCAGGGCTCAGTATGGCTAGAAGGAATGTTAGTGACAGTGGCCGTCATCTATAGTCCCAAATTGGTTTATTGTAACATATTCTAGGATATCTTGAGGAGTTTCAGGTTCAAATAAATAGCGATATTAAGTTTCTTAGGCTGGTCACCAAAGGTGCTAAAAGAGCCAGGAGAAAACAAGGTTTACCTTTGTCGAAACACTTTCTTTCTAAGATGTGGCCACAAAACAGTTTCTTCCCTACTTTTTTTTTTTTTTTTTTTAGGATATCTATTAAAATATTGCAAAATTTATACACTTGTGAAAATGCCTTCTGAATTTTACTGGCAAAGAAACAGCTGTCCTGAGAAGCGAGTGAGGTTGTTATAGAGAGCAGGGAGCTGGGGCTAGACCATCATTCTAATCTTGCCCAAACTGGTCAACCATATCCTAAGGTGGGTTTTGGGATTTCAGATTATCAGGGTAAGGATTGAGATAATGAGAAGAAAGCATCTGAATATTTTATTCTCTATTAGGCCTATTCTCTGGGGCAGGTTTGCTAAACAGACAGCTTTTGAGGTCCTAGATTTCCTTGTAAAACTGGGAGTTATGTTTTATTCTTATTTTCTAGGTTTTGGGATGTCTTTCCTATAAAGCCTGGATGATATACCATGTGTGTGAGTAAAAGGGAGAAGGGAGAACTTAGTAGAAGTCTGCAGCTGATGGCAGGGTGGGAGAAGGAAAGGGTCAAGAAGTAAAGTCAAATGAGAAAAGGGGCGAAGTGAGGGTTGGGTGAAAAGAAGCCACGGTCACAGATTAGGAGAAAGAAAGGAGACAGCTGCAGATAGTCAAAAAAGCCAAGAAACTGAGTGGTTTGGAAGCTCTGAGTATAAAATTGAGCCTGGCTCAATGAAGCTAACTCAGATGCTGGTAGTGTGAAGAAGTCCCTGAGGAAGAATCAGGAATGACTACCAACTGCTGGATTCCCTGTGAGCTCACACAAGGCATACTTACTGCATGGGTATAATATAGCTACAAAACACTTTCTTAAGCAGTCCACAGAAAGGATGAGTGAGACACAAGCCAGGACTGCGACTCGGATTAAAGATTGCCAGATGGAATGCCATCAGTACCTCCAGACTGGCTGATACTCTGAGAAAGCAGGTTTCAGAAAATGGATCATATCGGCATGAGACTTGATAAAGACTGCAGGAGGTCAAGATCCATGGATAGGATGTACCATGCAGAGATACCAACTAGCAGAGGCATTGCAATATGAGAAAGACCTGGCAAGACAAAAGGGAAGATGTGGAGCAATGAGCTGTCTACTGGGTTCCCAGAGGAGGGGTGTTCATAGACTAGGAGAGGTGTGGAGAGCTGGCCTCAAAGCCTTTAAGTCACACTGTGGTTCTAGGGTGTCTGCTGAGAAGCAGGACCTCAGAAAGGCAGTGGAGTGCTTGTGAAGGAGTGTGTGTGTGTGTGTAATAGCAGTAGATAGTACCAGGCAGGAGGAGACTTGAAGAAAGGCCAAAGTTAGGGGATGATAGCTGCTACTGAGCGAGGAGGCAGTTCTGAAAAGAGCAAGCGAACCTTCTGGCATTGCCATTCACACTAAAGGAAAACAAGGCTAGAGAAAGCAGGTCAGTTTGCTTTCCAAGGGAGAGCATGTGGCACTGCATATTATCTCAGGAGATAACGACCAGACTTAATGAGGGCCAGATAGAGATGGCAGCCAGAGGGGGGGGGAAAATCACATTAGACAGCCAGAGAAGGCAGTTTCAAGACACAAACTATAGCCATGGTTGAGAAACCCAGCTTTGAAAAGAATACAAGAACCACAGCGGCCTGGTTGGTTAGCAAAGCTTCAGCTGCTGAATCTCTTTATCTGGGAAACGGGAACGATGTTTGTCTCAAAGGATTAGGCCTTCGCCGCGAGAAACTTCTGAGCACGTGGACACACGGTAGGAGCCACGCGTGAACGAGGGCCAGCGGCAGAAGTAAGGAGAGGCAGCTGGTTTTCCTCCGTCGCCCAGAAACGGAGGGGGCCTCGGGAAATCCACAGCCTCTGAATTAGCTGAGACGCCCCGGGGAGAGCCGAGGCCGGACCGGTCAAGGGGCCGCACCTCAGCCCCAAGCCCTGCACAGCCCTCCACCCGCCTCCACATCCCGGTCCTCCCCACCGGCCCCCGCCCGCGTGCTGGCCGCTGAGCGGCTCCCGAGCGCGGTGCGCATGCGCCGACCGCGGGCGCCCTCAGAGCCCCGCCCCAACTTTCCACGTTTCACTTCCCTCCGTCGCCGCCTCAGCGGCAGCTTCGCCACCGCGATTGGCTCCCGGACCCCGTCCTCTCGGCCAATAGCCGCCACGCTGTCGCCCCCGTGTTACTGGGTAGAACAAAACAAAAACAAACAGAGCGAGAGGGGCCAGAGGCGCTCCGGAGCGGCTGCGGAGGCTGAGGAGCCGGGTCGGGGCCGGCGGACCGAAGTCCGGGGCGAGCGGCGGCGGCCTGAGGAGGTCAGTGCGGTGGGCGCGGCTCGCACCCCGGGCGGCCGGCGGCGGCCTCCCCGTCGCCCTCGGTCGGCGGAGGCAGCCG
>NW_026596125.1:13556317-13598186 GCF_907164565.1 Psammomys obesus
CCGACGCAGTTGGACGCGGGGGACGGGACGGTAGGAGCCGAGTGAGGAGCGGACGGAGGTCGGGGTCCCGCAGGAAAGCCGCTGGGCGGTGCGGCCTCGGGGTCAGCTCCTCGCCGCCCCCGCACCGGGGCCCTCGGGAAAAGTAGAGCTCACCCGGAGGAAGCAGCCGAGGAGGGAGCCCCTTCTGTGGACGCACGCCGTGGGCGCTGCCTGAGCTGCCCGGGACTGTGGAGGGCCTGGAGGGCGTGTTGGTTGTGTTCCCCCGACGGCCGCAGAACTGCAGGCCTGGCGCGCTCCTGGCCCCCTCGGGAACGGCTCTGTCGTCTCCCCTCGGCTGTGTACGACCCCAAGTGCAGCTCCGGCCTGGCCGAGCGGTGGGGGTGAGGCCTACACGCTGCTTTGAAAACAGTTTGATAGTTTCACAGTTGGAACATTCTCCTTGAGTTAAAGATTTGAGACGTTGGGAAGTCCATATGTATGTATATATATGTATATGTGTATGTATATATATATATATATATATATATATATATGCATGTTTTAAACGAGGTTTTAGCGAATATGTTCGTACTAGTATTTATACCCATAATGTGCGTGCGCTATATATGTATGTGTATCGGCACATACATATAATACACGTGAATGGTTATCTGGTTAGTTATTTTCTGGTGTGGTGCTATTAAGGGAAAATAACTTGTTAGGATTGCAAAAAATAAATGTACATGGTTATTTTCTATAGTGGTTCCTTTGCATTATTGTGGTGGAGTGCTTTTAGCTGCAAGTTGCTAATTAATGGGATTATATCCCAGGGAAGAATAATTTGCTAGTTAACATATGGTCTAAACTTGACTTCCAAAAACATCAGAGTAATTTATGGGGTATTTAGGAAATGCACTGGAGAACAGTTAATTTCACCCTTAATTTTTTTTTTTTTTTTTAGCTATATGCATAGCTTTTTTTCTCATTGGAAAGGATTTTGTATAAATTAGTGTGGAGCAAATGGAGTTTAGATTTTTTTGCTTTGCCTTAAGTTTGAGGTAAGCATTTTAAGGATTTTTAAATTGAAAAAAAGAAAAAAGCCTCCTACTGAAGAGTGTACAACTACTGTCCTTCAGAGCAGCTGTGACGCTATCAGTGTGACTGGGTTCTTGATTGCTTGATCAAGGTGTCGTGGCCTGGAGGTAGAAGTTTGTTGTTGTCATAATTATTTGATCCAGTACTCTTATCTGGGGTCGTCGTTCCCTGACAGCTGTTTTCTGTATCCTAGCGTAGTTATTCTAGTGTTTGGAAAGCAGTGGTTAGCAAGTGGTGCTGCAGCAGGTCTCCATTGGCATGAAGTGCTTTGTGTTGACTCCCCCTAGGTCTTCCTCTAGGGCACTGTAACCTTCTCTACTACTCACAGGCTCTGGGTTCAGCTGTAGTTCTCCCACTGTGCTGCTCTTTCCCCTTGCACAGATCGCTTACTCTTTCTGAATCTCTTGAATTGTTTGTGAATACATGAAGTAAGTGAAATAATGCATATAAAATTCAGTTTGGATTATAAAGGGCTTGATAAGCATTATATATAATCTTTTCCCCTTTATTAAGCAGATGCTGCCGAAAATATTTTCTAAAAGATTATATTTGAATCAAGAATGAAAAATCTTGAGAATGTAACTTTAGTTACACTCCAATCATTGCATATGTGCCAGATTTCCTATAGCACTGAAACTCATGTGTGTACCGAAAGGAAGCAGAATGTGGCATTTTCAGCCATGGAAAGTTCTCATTTTTTTGCGTTTCCAAACTATACTTGGTCTTATATCTTCATGAATCTCTATATATCTATTTTAAAGTTCGTTTTTCTAAATCCTAAGGTTTTTTTTTTTTGAAAGTAAAACATTGGGAAGACACTCTTTAGACCTACATGTCAGTTAATTCTGAAAAGAGTTAGAAAATGATTTTACCATGCTCTGATTCTCAGGCAGTATGATAACATCTTGGTGTAGCCTAAGAATTATGAGGTCACTTCAACTTAAGATGTTATACTTGTTTCACAAGTTAATACCCTTTTTGGAGAAAAAGAATGTAAACCCAAAGGGGTCCTGTGCATGCTATCACTAAGTTCTATCACCTGTTGCCACCTCTCACCCGGCACTTATGGTGTCTCTTTGTAGGTGTTAAGCTCCTGAGTAGCCAGCTTTTATTTCTTCCTAAAGTGGGCTTTTGAAAATTTTAGAATATAAAGGCAATATGTTAAAAATAAGTCACTTAGTAGAAAAGGTACTTAAAATTGTCTTCCTGTTTCAGTGCCTTACGGAAAGACAAAGGTAATGAAATGATAGCTGCTTCTGCTTTCAGATACTCTATGATGTGAAAGATAAATACATAAAGTTCTTGATTAGCCAAAACTGTTGTTTATATTTTAGAGTAACTAAGTTTTTGTTACTTGACCCTCTCTGTGGTATACAATTAATTTTAAGACTATTAAATGTGGGCTGGAGAGATGGACCATGGGTCAAGAGTACATAGCGTTGTTCCAGAGGACCTGAGTTCAGTTCTGAGTGTCCACGTGTGTTAGCTCCAGGACCACAGTGCCCTCTTCTGGCCTCCACAGCTACCTTTACACATGTGGCTTACACACACACACACACACACACACACACACACACACACACGGGTGGGAGCAATAGATTCGGTGTGTATGTTTCTTTAAGTTGAAAGGAATGTGTATTGTAAATCTTTAAACCCCATGTTTAAGGGATTCATTGACACATGCTGAAATAAGTATTTTATCTCAAGTTTTTTTTTTTTTTTTTTTTTTTTTTTTTCCCTTTTTGGCTCAGAAAAGCTTGTGGAGAAATTTGGAGGTAAGTATTAGATTATTTTTGAAAGGATAGCAAACTTTTAAAAATGGAATTAGACATTTTCACATCAGTTGACTTTACCTTAATTTTGTCAGCTTAGAAGATGTTGAAACTTTTTCTTTTCTTTTTTTGAAACATAGATTCTAAAGGACCACTTCCATTTAGTAATTTGTGTATAATCAGTGCAAGCGAAATTAAGGAAAAATGGATGTAGAAAATGAGCAGATACTGAATGTAAACCCCACTGGTAAGTAGTATCCAAACCCTATCTTGTGAGCAGACTTGAAGCTATTCCATATTTTCTGTGAAAAAAATGAGTAAAACTTTTAAAGTATTTTCTTATGCATGCTTACGGTATCACACCTCTACAAAAAGACATTTCAAAAGACAAGATGACATAGAGTGAAGTTTGCACATTTGCATTGAGTATGGTGCAGTTAGCAGGGGCAAAGTGTTCCATGGCAGTGTTTTACGTAGTGAAGACCTTTACGCTTTGTTTGAGATGTGACAGACTTTGAGAGAGTTTCCCGTAAGGGCAGGCTGTAGAAAACCAGTCTCTTCAGTTTGGAGAATGTTGTAAAGATGGAGGCCACAGAGACAGCGCCTAATGAAATACTTTAGTATACTGAATGTGTTTTGTTTTTCTTATTAAAAATTGGCTCCCCTCCCCCCCCTTTTTTTTTGCTAGGAATCTAAAAGGATTGAACACACCCATGGTTTTTAGATTAAATTTTAATTTTAAACCATCACAAAATTCAATAAAATCATATATATCAATTTGATCCATCGTAATTATAATTAGGCATCAAACAGTTTGGAATGAATTCAGTAGCTTTTCTGACTTAAATGTTTTCAGAGTGAGACTGAGGTGGTCATGTGATCTTCACAGACATCGGCGATAGGGAGGGAGGAGAGTGCTCTGGTACTGTTGACAGAAACCACAGTCTAGCAACTGCCCCTTCTTTGAGGCTATGACCCGGGAAAGGCGTTATGAAAGAAGCAAAACATCAATTGCTGTGATGAGTTAAATGATGATCGTATGAGCATTTAATGTTACTGTGGCTTGAGTTTTTAGGAAGGTTTTCATGGAGGAAGTGAGATCTGGAGTGTATTTTGAAGAATTTTGATAATGTTTTAGTTCAAATGACTTCTAAGCAAGAGACCATTTGGAATACTTTTTGGTGCTAATGTGGCAACTTGTATAGACTGGAAACTTTCCAGAGATAGAAATTTAGGGAAATAAATTAGGAGTTTTGAGATGATGATTCTAAGAGCATTCCTTATGTTGAAGGCAGTCAATTCCACAATTCCACAATTCCACATGATTGCATATTTGCCACATATATACTGCAGGCTTTTGCAGAGTTACTGATGCTTCCTAAGTGTTTGTAACTGGACAGGGCATGTTTGGGAAGTAGTTCTAAATACACTCTGAGACTTGATTTCTTCATCTGTATAAATTGCTGAACTTGTAGTGTCCAGTATGGAGTCTGAAAAGCACAATAGACATTCTGTGTAGTCTACCTGCCTTGTCTCAAGAGTCTTCGTCTTACTGTCTGACTTGTAACTCTTTGCTCACAGGTCTAGCTTTATGTTCTTCATACTAAGATTTTATTATTCAAATGTGCAATAACTTCTCTTTAGAAAACCCTATTAAAATTCAGTACCTTCATTTAATGGGAAAATAAGTTAATTTGTCCTTTATTAGATTAAGACATTTGAAATTGCTAGACTGCTACTAACCTAAAAAATGTTCATTTCATATGTAGTAACCAAATTAAATTATACCTGACATAACAGTGGATACTGGAAATACTTAGTTAGGTTTCTTTATTTTCTCTTTTAAGATCCTGATAATTTAAGTGACTCTCTCTTTTCTGGTGATGAAGAAAATACTGGCACTGAGGAAATAAAGAATGAGATAAATGGAAATTGGATTTCTGCATCCTCTATTAATGAAGCTAGAATTAATGCTAAAGCAAAAAGACGACTACGGAAAAACTCCTCCCGGGACTCTGGCAGAGGCGATTCAGTCAGTGATAATGGCAGCGAAGCAAATAGAAGTGGAATAACTGTGCCCACCAGTCCAAAAGGAAGGTTGCTAGATAGGCGTTCCAGATCTGGGAAAGGAAGGGGGCTGCCAAAGAAAGGTTAGTGTGTGCCATGTGGGAAATCCCAGCTCCTGTGCTAAAAGGACAGAAGCATAAACAGTCCTAAGGTTTTATGGGTTGCATTTGTAATTAGAGTAGAACTGAAGGACCATATCACTTTTTCTTTAGGTTGATTCCTTTTTCTTTGGAGTAGAAATTTTTCTTCCGTCCACCCCCCAGCAAAATATAGTAAACATTGATGCTTTTAGTTACAAATTTTATACACACTGTGAGAGTGGTTAGATTTATCATAACTGTTATCGGATGAATCTAGCTATGTCCATTGTTAAAAATCATACCTATACATTTGGTAACATAATCTGTAGCTCTGGGTCTGAGTTCTCTTTAGTATTGCTGCTGGAGTGCTGGAGTGGATTGGTATACTGAGAGACACCTGAAATTCATTGAATGAACATTTTTTAGCTTCTATTTGTAGTAGGATTTCGCTGGAATTAGTAGATTGGACTGGGTTTTGAATGGTTTGAATTATACACTTAAGTCTCTGATAATTTGTGATGAAAGTGCTTGGAAGGAAGGGAAAATGAAAATGGAGATTGAATTTTAGCATCTTCTATTAATGAACCTAGAACTAATGCCAAGACAAAAAGATAGTTATGGAAAAGTTTTTTTTAAAAGGGGAGTAGAGAAAGATAAATATATTAACAACACAGATACAATATAGTGGTCTTTGCCAAATTATTTTGTGAATAACTCCATGATCATTTGAATCAGAATGATACATAGTTATCTGATTCTGGTCTGCTTTGTTGGCAAGGATTATATTCCAGGTACATAATGAAAATTTAAAAAGGGAGCAATGGCATTATGAAGGCTTTTTAAAAAGTTATCATTTTAGACAAATTTGGCCTTAGGAAAATTCTACAGTAGGTTGATATGGAAAAGCAGCTTGCTGAGTTGATGTACTCTTTGGTCTGTATACACAAGTAGAGAGACAGTTGTCAGGGCTGTTAATTCTCACATAGCAATTAGTAATTTGTTAACATACTGCAGATTTCAAGGTATAGTTTAATGTGTACTTCATGTGGAGGAATATTAGACATTAAAGCATTTGGTGGTGGTCATTATGGTTCTTTGTGGAATAATTTGTCATATGTTGAGGTTTTAATGCCACATTTACTGGCCTACCATGTTTCTTCTCTTTCTTCTTTTTCTGATTCCAAGAAATATCAAACTTTAGAGCTTCATCACAATGTCATGTTCTGAAGGCTGTGATATGGCTGTTACTCAGATTAAGAAAACATTTTAAAGAATCTGCCTTAGTTTCTAGCTAAGTTATTTTGAGTTGCTACTTTTGAAAATAGATAATCTATTATTGAAAAAGTGATCTAAATAGGAATTTCAAGTATAATTCTCAATTGGAAAATACTTAGCATAAGAATTTTCACATTTGAAATTATTCCAGATTTTGATTAATATTTGTGAACCATCATCTGAACTTTCAGGTGGTGCAGGAGGCAAGGGTGTCTGGGGTCCACCTGGACAGGTGTATGATGTGGAGGAGGTGGATGTGAAAGATCCAAACTATGATGATGACCAGGTACCAGTTATTATTCTTATATATATACTCAATGTTTGTGAGAGTTCTTGATTTTTTCACTCATAAGCTTCTCAAGTGACATATGATCAGATATCAATGCACTGTAGTTATAAAGGCATATGCAGTATGTATGCAAAATTATATATACTCGGTACTTTCTGGTTACTAATTTATTTTTAGATTAAAAAGTAGTTTTTCGATAGTAAAGTGTGTATAATTTCCTCTTGATTTTTGGGAGTCAAGATCAGGTCTTTATTGACTTGGTACTAGTAGTGATGGTGAAGGAGTTCTCTGGGGTTTATGGGTCACAGGCCGTAGGTTCCCTTTCAGAGTCACTATTTTGCATGAGAACTAATATATGTGTTGTTCTGGGGACACATGCATTTTCTATCATGCTAACACTTAGTAAGAAATGTTTTAGTGATTCATTGTCAAGTTCTGCTTTTTAATGGAAAGATTTAAGAAGTATAATTGGTATCGTGAACATACTTCCAGCTTTACCACTGCCACTGTATAGACTCACAGGCAGTCTTCTCTCATTCTTTACTCCATAGAAATGATTTGAATAGGTGGAATATCTTTATCTTGTCTTACTGATAATCACTAACCAGTTGGAGTATGAAATGATAATTTCAGTTTAACTGAGTATTTAATTTATGATCCTCCTTTTTACAGGAGAACTGTGTTTATGAAACTGTAGTTTTGCCTCTGGATGAGACAGCGTTTGAGAAGACTTTAACACCAATTATACAAGAGTATTTTGAGCATGGAGATACGAATGAAGTTGCGGTAGGTTTTAAGCTGCAGGGACAAACAAACAAACAAAAAACCCATTATAAACAAAACATATTTAGAAAATGAGTTGGCTCACTCTGTGGAGAGGTTTAGATTTCTTTTTTTTTTTTTTTTTCATTTTTGACAACAAAAAATTTCTTAACCAAGAAGGGAGTGGGCTGGACGTGGTAGTTTATGCCTAAAATTCCAGGACTGGAGAGGTAAAGGTAGGTAGGAAAGTTTTGAGTTTGAGGCAAGTCTGGGCTACATAGGGCTTCAAAAGGAAAAAGAAAAAGAGGCATAAAATTTTATGGTTCAATAATTTTTCTTATGTATCTTTGGGCTCTGAGGAAACGTATATGCCATTTCTCTCTGGGGAAAATAATATAACCACTATTTTAGTACATTTATAGCCTCTGGTTTTATAATCTAAAGAATTTTAGGGAATTTATAGACTCTGTGAAACCTCTGTAGGGGCCTCAGTTAGTACTGCCTGATTGTTTTTAATGAGATTAAAATGTGTCTGTACATTTATATACACTTATAGATTTATATACATTATAATAATTTAATAAATAACATTTATATATTTAGAAAATATATTTATGTATTTATAAACTATATATTTATATACATTATGTACATTTATAAAAGCAACATTTATACAGAGATATGGAAAAAGAATGTATACAGGTAAGTTTTGAATCCTAATTTGTATGGGAATATTTAATGGGTTTGTAGTGAATTGTTCATAAAGTAAATCTAGAAGGGTAAAATTAAATACCTGGTTTCATTATAATTATAGGCCTGAAATAGAACAGTAACTAATTGGAAGGCATTTATAATTCTTAAAGTCCAAGCTGGACTTTTTTGATTTTGTTTGTTATATAGGTTTGGTATCTTTGGATACATAGAATTGCAGTATATAATTGCAGTATATAAAACAGGTACTTGTTTATTATACACTAATGTGTGACAAACTTTTTCTGGGGAGACTCAACACACAATCGTCTACTGAATCCATAGGGAACCAATGACTCCAAAGTATAGCTACCCCAAAGTCCAATTTTGTGAACCAGTGACTCAAAGACAGCTGCATCACCAAAGGCCTAGCACTCTAGCATGGGTGACAGCTGGCAAAGCTGACAAAGCTGACAAAGCTGGAGCACACTGCACAGCCTGCAGACAGCTGGACAGATTGGAGAGTGCTCTTTCCAGGTGCCTCATTTGCTCTAAACCTCTTGTAGGCAGCTTGGCTGGTTTCTGCTCTTCCAGGCTGCTGGTCTGGTCTTGTCTCAAAGGTGTTTGTGTTTTTCCTCTGTAAGTCTTTGCAGTTTGGCCTTGCTCACTCTGGCAGGGAGAGATGTAATGAATCTGATCAGTTTTAGGGACTTTTCTGAAGCTGTTTTGAGTTGTGTATTTTGCTGTTTAAAGAGCTTTCCTGCAGGATGGGATATTTTAAGTCTTAGAGGAAACTGTTATACAACATTTCACCCCTTACTCCCGCTCTTACATTTTTTCTGCCTTTCTGTAGTGATCCCTGAGCCTTGGAGGGGTTGACTACAGATGTCCCCCTATGGCTAGGAAGTGCCACATATGTTACCTGTTTTCAGGAGCTTCACCGGTGGTTATGAGTTGAGGCTGATAACATACGGTGACTTATAGGTGTAAACAACGTTTAGAAGGCAGTTTGACAGAAGTATCACATCCATTAAAAACAAACAAACAAACAAACAAACATACAAGTTGCTTCCCCACTGGACTTAGGACCTCCCTAGCTGCAGGCTTTTGTCTTGGCTTACAGTACCAGATGTGAACTCTTATTTTGTGGTGTACGCTTGAATCCAGTTGGAAAATTGTTGGTCTTACCTGTGACAGCCAAGTCACTATTGCACAAGCAGACACATCCTGTCTAGAGTGTTACAAGGTCCATAGCCAAGCAGGAATGCTGGTGACAGTTCTCAACCAGCAGCCTGCATGGCCTTTTCTGGCACTGGGAAAGCCAGCCAGCTGAGTGGGAGTTTATGGTTCAGTCTCAGCTTAATCTGTCCATGTGCTGTAGCCAGAACATGCAAATGCAGTGTTTTCAGCAACAGGGTCTTACCATCTAGTACTGATACACAACCAACAGTAATAGCAGTGGGTTTTACGATTTGTGGGGCCTCGTGGGCTTCCCTAGCCAACAACTCACATCCCTGGCATTGGGGTTTTCAGTCAACAATCCCTAAAGCTTCTGGGAGTGTCCTTTTCCACTCATGTAGGGAACTGTTTGGATGTTAACTCTTTAGCTGATGGTTCAATTACTGGGGGATGCTCAGCAGCTTCAGAGGTCAGGGCTCCTGGGACAGCCTCCATGACAGTCATGATGCAGCTTGTATACCCACCTCTCACTGCCCTAGGTATGTTTGCCACTGACATAGCATTTGCTTCTATGCAACACCAGAAAGCAGTTTGGCCAGGAGGCCTTCAGTCTAGCTCTTTATTGGGCAACCTGCTTGTAAGTCACTAGGGTAAAAACCAGTTGTAGATTGTTGCCATGCTTTAAATAACACTAAACAGTTGCTGTTCTTTTGCTGTGCACCGAGCTTCTGCTCCTTTCTATAACAGACCAAAACCCTAATGGAATTTTGCTTTGGTTGCTTTTGCAAGCCCCCAGCTATAGTCTTATCAACTTCTGGTGATTTCTAACAGGAAGAGACATTGGGTTGGTGGGGCACACTGCTATTTAGCCTGTCCTACAATGATCTAAGCCTGCTCAAAAGCCACTTGAGCATTTCTGTGCCAATCTCATGTAACCCCTTTCATTAGCAGTTTATAGAGAGGATGGACAGCTTGGACAAGATAAGGTATGAAATCTGCTAATATCCTAAGAGCTCCCCAAATGCCTGTGACTCCTTTATATTTGCAGGCTTAGTCTGTTGTAGGATTTTGACAGTAATGTTGTCAGGTATCATATGTGTCTTACCAGACTAGATCATCATACTGCCAAGAATTTTACACCTGTGCCTGGCTGTTGCATTTGTGGCTTGTCTCCCATCTTTATCGAAGGGACTAGTATTGGCTCAAGATACCCCAAGACCAAGTTCTCAGCAGAAAGCAGATTTATTTTTCCTAGAGGGACAAAGGGCAGGGAATAAGAAACAATAACAGGAGATAGAGGAAGAGGGAGAAGGGGGGGAAGGGCTATTTGTGATGCGGTGGGGGAGCCAGGACGATGACAAAAGGTTTCTAGAGAGAGAGGAGACAGGTGTGGCCCATAGGCAAATGGCAACTGTATAGGTAAAAGGAGAAACCCTAACCCTGTTAGGATGAGTGTTTAATTTTGATTGGGTATGTTAATTAGGTGAGCAAAAGGGGCTTTTGATTGCTGGGGCTTCAGTGCTTTGATAGCTGGGTCTACATAGTCAGTCTCAGGGGGAAGTGGCCAAATAAGGGAATCAACCTTGAGGGCTAGCTCTAGGAATGTAATCTAATTTTTTTTTTTTTTTTT
This sequence comes from Psammomys obesus, assembly GCF_907164565.1. NCBI lineage: Eukaryota > Metazoa > Chordata > Mammalia > Rodentia > Muridae > Psammomys > Psammomys obesus. The sequence goes on from NW_026596125.1 coordinate 13,567,136, forward strand.
TTTTTTTTTTTTTTTTTGAGCAAGGCAGAGGGAATGTGGGAAAAGGGCAAGGCCTGCCATAGCCATGTTTGCTCTGTTTAGGCTATCTAGAGTCCTTTCAGTCATTCCTGTAGATGGATCTATATGCCCTTTAGGTACATTATCAGATCTCCAAAAACACTCAGCATTATGTCATCTATACAACAAATTTTCCAGAGGATGGGCAGGACAAGGTGACACTCAAGTGCATCAACATGTAACAAAGAGGGGGCTACAGAGATAACTGTGGTGAAGCGTTCTGAAAGCCTATTGTAATCTCTCGGAGCCGGAGGTTCACAAGTAGAGACACTAAAGTAGGACATAAGCAAGGTCCAATACAGCAGAAGGTTCCATCCATTTGTATCAGTTGCTTCTTCCACAGATCAAGACTGGGTACAAAACATGGATGAGAGACACTAACTTAATTTACTGTTATTCCTGTTTCTAATCCTGGAGCTTTTCTATGGAGTCTCCCTACATTTCTCCAAACCTGAGAAACTCAGTAGTCTGACTTATTCTGCTCATAACTACTCATGGCCAAAGGTGAATGCTCTCCCCTGCTGCATATGCTGCCCTCCCTTGGTCAGAGTGGTCCTGGGTTGGCATAGTGGCTGTAAGCCTTTCCATTCACCATAGTGGTCTTTTGGATGGAGTCGTAGCTGGGCAAACCATCATTGTCGTTAGCATAAGCTTTTGCTGGAGGGAAATGTACCCTTTTTTAAGTCTTGGGGAGATAATTACCATCCCTGGGACAGGCTTGATCATCTTCACCTGTATTGTTGTATCATGGGTGTCTTCTATGAAGACAGGCTAGAAAGCAGTCTAGACGCCTCCTAGGAGATATAGTGAGACAGAATCCCACCACATAATCTCAGACCTCTTCTCTGCTTTGTCTTCTCTTCCAGGCTCCTCTCACATTACAGACATCTTGTTATAAGCCGCTGAGATCTGTCAAAGCTCTTCCTACTTTATAAAGATCTTGTGCCACCAGAGGTCTCAGCAAAGCCACTAATTCTCCATACCAGCCATGAGGTCCCTGCTGGATCAACCTTTCCTTTGACTTCCCTGTGAACACAGTTCTACCTGCCCTGGGGAACTGGGGTTCACACATAGCTCCTCTTACTCCGAGTTCCCTCAGTAGCACCTCTCCCTTCTCTTAGGTACTTCAGCCCCTGCTGTTTATGGAGACCTCAGATGGAGATAGCCAAGTGTTCTAATGGCGTTCGTAAGCCAGTCCACTAGACACCGATTTCCCTCACACAGTCTCAGAGTATGCAGGGGTGGGAAGTTACATCACTCAGTTTTCCTGTCTCCACAGTAGTCTGAGCCCGTCCTCTCCCATGTCCCACAGCCTCACAAGCCAGGCTGAAACAGGCTGTTTTGTTACTTGCTTAAAAGTTTTTCCTAATTCCAGAAGTTCAAGTGCTGAGTATTTCCTGATCACCTTAGTTTTTTGCATTAGACCGTGTTCTGGGTCATTGATTTTTCCATTAACAGTTGGAACTCTAGAGTATCTTCTGTCACTTTTACCATAATCTCTTCCTCATTCTGAATCTTCCTATGGGTTCCAAGGTCTTGGCTCCTAGGAAGAGCTTTTGAGCATGGATCTAACTTGCTGTTTTCCTTCTGGTCCCCAAACCTTAAGAAGCAGCAAGTCAGTACCTCCATCTCATCCTCTTGTTTATCTAATTTACTTGCCATATTAGAGGCTAACATGGAGGGTGCTAGCCATAACTCCCTTTCTTGTTGTAATTGCTTCTCTTTACACAAACAAGTTCCTGTTTGGCAGCTATCTCAGCCTCAGGTCCATTTCTAACTACACATAAGAATGAACAGGCAACCTCTGTGCTTCTTCTCTGCTAATGTTAAAGACTTCAACATTTCCTTTACACTGTTGATTTTCAGGATTCCTAAGGCTGTGACCTTTTACATGTTTTGGTGACACCCTTAACTGTTAAATTATTTCATTGCTGCTTCATAACTGATTTTTGCTACTGTTATGAATCATAATGTAAGTATCTGATCTGCAGGGTAGTTGCTATGCAACCCTAAGGGGTTGTAACTCACAGGTTGAGAACTGATGCTAAAATTTTAACTGTTTTCATAGCATATCCCTATCCCATGGTGTACCCCATTTATCAAGCATGCATGCCACCTATACTCTGTAGACATAGACTCCTGTCCTGGAGTTCTCCCACAGACATTACTAATCCTGATGGCTTGGTCTTAGTTGCATGTCTCATTACCAATAGCAAGAACCATGCAACCTCTTACATAGCACAAAAATGCAAACACTCTCCATAAAGGCAAGGACCACTGTATCAGAATATCCTCCACTGATGCTCCACCCTCAGGCTTCTCAGCTCTATTTCCATGCCTTGTCAGGGCTATGCACTCACTCCTCCCAGCTCATCTTTGGTACTCTCATGTCTCTGTTTGGGTGTCAGTTATGTTGCGTGACAAAACTTTTCCTGGGGAGACACAACACACATCACCCCGGATACAGAAACCATGACAGACCAAAGTACAGATAAACCGAAATCCAATTTGCTGAACCACTGATGTTTATTGGGGTTACTTTCAGGAATATGGATGGGGTTTACTTAGAGGAGAAGTCACTCAGACTGCTCTACTACCAAAGCCTACTCTAGTGTAGATGACAGCTCACAAAACTTGGAATGTGGAGCACACTGTATAACCTGTAAAAACAAGTTGGAGAGTGTCCCTTCCAGGTGCCTCAGTTGCTTTAAACCTCTTGTGTACAGCTGGTCTGGTCTCAGTTGTCTTTGTAGCTTAGCTTGGCTGTGCTTATTTGTAGATTGACTCTGTTTACTCTGTAGGTAAAGGCCTACTGAATATGGTCAGTTTCAGAGACTTCCTGAAGCTTTTTTGAGTTGTTTAACCTTGTTAAAAGACCTTATCAGGCTTTTTTTTTTTTTTTTTTTTTTTTTAAAAAATCCTTGTTGCTTTTTTTTTTTTTTTTTTTTTTTTTTTTAAGAGATGCCTGGTGACACGTCTTTAGTCCAAGCACTTGAGAGGCAGAGGCAGGGGGATCTCTGTGAGTTTGAGGCCAGCCTGGTCTACAAAGGGAGTTCCAGGATACCCAGGGCTACACAGAGAAACCCTGTCTCAAAAAAAAAAAAAAAAAACCAAACCAAAAAAACAAAACAAAAACAAAAACCCAAAAAAACAAAAACCCAAAACCAAACAAAAAACCTAAAACCAAACAAACCAAAAGCAAACAATAACAAAAAACAAAGCTACCACTACCAAGAAACCCTAAAAAAGACATAAACAAATAAAAGAGTTTCTCTGCCTGATGTAATATTTCAATCTTGGAGGAAACCCTTAAAAACACATGCCATGTGGAGAGATTTGTGACCTGTGATTCCTCCCTTGGTCAAGGTTGGTTAGGTAAAGGAAATGATAGGTGAATATTCAGTTCAGAGGAAGAGCTTAAGTTTAATGAAGGTAAGGACTCTGATATTTGAATCTCCACCTGTTGAGCGGTTGTGTCCTGTGGCTGTGTTAAAGGCAGTGCTGTGGAAGTATAAAATAGAGGTCAGGAAAGAGGTGATTCTAGCCATATGAAAAGATACTTAGGAATTTGAGTTTGCCACATCACAGTTGAAGATTATCTTTAATGAGTATGACGTTTAAAAGTGCAGTTGAGGAAGAGGAAAGGGTGTAGAAAAAGATTACTAACCAGGATAGTACTTAGGGGTAGTACTTAGTACTTAGTGGTATTGGCATTCTCCTAGTTGTATATTGTGGTTTAAAAAATTTCAAGAAAACTTAAAAAGTCGGCAGTGTTAAGTAACCACATCAGAACTCTTTCTGTAAGGTTATGTATATTCCACTTTGGGTTATTTTGAGAATCAAATGAAGTGGTATAATGCTTGATAACATTGATGAGTTGAATTTTTTTATTCCATCATTTAAAACATTAATCCCACTTAAACACTAAACATAGCTCTGGCTGATTTGGAACTCACTCTGTAAGATCAGGCTGGCCTTGGACTCTGAGGTCTTCCTGTCTCTCCCTCCTTAATTGCTGGGATTTAAGGTATGGAACTCAAAACTCAGTCTTAAAGAGAAAAGTTTTAACTAGACTATATATAGAGCCTGTATAAAAATGAATTTCTTCACAAATGTCTGTAAAGTATTTGTAGAAATAATAGTGATAGATTTCAAAATAGATGATTAGTTAATTAGGTAGTTGAATGAACTTTTCCACCCTTCTTCACATCCCAAAAGTGTGTATGTTTGGGCAGTTAAATGTATCATTGTTTTAGACCTGCTAAATATGACTGTTGATACTAGTAAAGAAAGGGAGGTGTAAAGATAGACAAAAAGCACGACTATAAAAATAATATTGTGCTGAGCTATAGTGACAAGTAATTATCTTCATTCTTTTAAACAGGAGATGTTAAGAGATTTGAACCTTGGTGAGATGAAAAGCGGAGTGCCCGTGTTGGCAGTGTCCTTAGCATTGGAGGGGAAGGCCAGTCACCGAGAAATGACATCCAAGCTGCTTTCGGACCTTTGTGGGACAGTAATGAGTACAAATGATGTGGAAAAATCATTTGACAAGTTGTTGAAGGATCTGCCTGAATTAGCATTGGATACCCCTAGAGCACCACAGGTTAGTTAGTACTTGTTTTCTTTCTGTTCATTTCCTTTCTCTTCTACACAATGATAGTAGAAATAATACATGCTCCTAATAAATTTTAATAGCTGTAAAGGAAATGACCTACATTTCTTACTATACAACATAGCTGTGCATATTTTTAGGTCTTTTTTCCTAATTTTGTTTATATTTTCTGTACTATGTAGTAAACCAGGGGCTACCCATGTGTCGGCACATGCTCTACCACTACCTAGCCTTTCTGCTGATTTCAAACAGCCTTGATGAAATGAAACTAGGTTTTACATCTTACTGCTTTTCCATCCAGCTCTGATAGTTTTTAGGTCATATGGACATGTGAATTTTCTGCTCATGTAGTTTCTATCATATAGAAGAATCTTAAAAATATAAAATATAAATGTTTTTTGCTGTGTGATTTAAAAACAGTTACAAGCAATAGCTGTTCTGTTTTGTAACCTTAAAAACATGTAATTGCTATTTATTAATATTTGCATATAATTCCAGTTTATAGAGAGTTTGTAAATATTGTGTCTGTAGCAGGCAGTTTCTATGAGTCAAAAATGGACTTAATAACCTTCCCCTTTTTATATATACCCTTAAAAATGATCATCTGAGCTCATATTAATTATAGAGTCTTTGATGCATAAAAACCAAAATGAAGAAAGGCAAGGAAAAATCTCCAACATAAATCTGTTAACATTTGATAACTTATTTTTCATTTCTAGATTTTGGTTATTTATCAGTGTCCTTTTACCTTTGTTTAATTAGAACATGGAATTGTACCACATACACTGTTTTGTACATTTGATTTTTCTTACAAAAATGTGGCAAATTTTTCCTGTGGCCCCATAGTGTACTTTGCCTTTTATGTACTACTTAAGCATACTTTTACTGTTAGACGATAAGGTTGTTTTCAGTTTCTGTAATAAATTTTGCTATGATCAGACTTTGAAATTGACATTTATTTTTGCATAACTTTTCTGTACCAGATAAATTTTATAGTTGGTTGAGAAAACATTCTGGGTTATTTTATTTAAGAAAAGAGATTTTTCCTTAACTTTTAAGTCTTTGTAGTAGATATTATTGATCATATGTTAAGAATGAGGCAGTGTACAAAGTATTGGGAATTAAGTAGTGAGAAAAACATGTACCTCTATCAGTCCTGATGGTGTACCTGAAGTCAGTGTACACCACACATAACAAGTAGGTGCTTTGCATGTCCTAACGTGTTTTAGGATTGTGAATTTAGCCAGTTTTTATCATTTATACATTTCAGAATTGTGTCCTAATAGAGATTTATTTTAGTTTTTTTAATACAATTTTTTTTCTTATTATATAGTTGGTGGGTCAGTTTATTGCGAGAGCTGTTGGAGATGGAATCTTATGTAATACCTATATTGATAGTTACAAAGGAACTGTAGATTGTGTACAGGCTAGGTAAGTAAATTAATGTGTGCTACTTATAATTTCAAAATGGGAAATTCTGCAGCATCCTGTAAAATGACACTTGTATTAATCAAATGTTGGGAACATGTATTTGTCATTTATTCTTCACTGTTAAAATATTGTTGGTGTGAAATAATAGGAAGATGACAGCAACAAAATGCAGTTCTGAGTTAAATTATTAGGTTCCCTCTTTTTAAGCCACCCTTCTCTGGGCCTCAGTTTCCCTACTTGTAAAATGAAAGCATTGGGTGTGTAGTGTTCACAGAACCTTCTGGTTCTCACCTGAAGTTTTTTAGTGTTTTAGTAAGAGTTGCCTTAGTGAACCTTGTTTAGTATTATTTTGTTCTTTGATTTAGTGAATTATAAGCCACATGTATTGTTTGACTTTTTGAAACTTCCTGAAGACTTAGACTTTAGACAGCCATGCCGTAGGCTTTCCCAAATAACAGATGCTATTTCATGGGCTACTTCAGGTCCAAGTAGAACAATCTCCCTGGGTGGGAAGAGTGAATCTATATGAAAGTTGTATATGAGGTGTTCCTTCCTGGCTGCAGTTCAGTTATTTTACAAGTACTTTTGATTTTTTTTTTAAATGAGAAATGGATGTAAAAAACATGAAAACAATTTTTTTATTTGAAAAGTTATTTTCAAAAATTATATTTTTGTTACATGAAAGTTGTCAGTACACATGCAGTTTCATAAACTTTATTGATAGTGTGGCATGTCTGTGTATCAAATGAAACATTTTTTCTTTGTCCTTGTCTCTTTGATAGAGCTGCTCTGGATAAGGCTACTGTGCTCCTGAGTATGTCTAAAGGTGGAAAGCGCAAAGACAGTGTGTGGGGGTGTGGAGGTGGGCAGCAGTCTGTCAATCACCTGGTCAAAGAGGTACTTACCATCGTTGTTTTCAGCTTATATGGATTCCTTGGAAAGATAAAGCAACAAAACTGCTAGGTGGTATTTTTGTGGGCAAGAATTCAATTCAGTCATGTAGCTGCAAGTACAAAACTGAATAATCTATGAATTAGAAAAAATTATCTAATTGTTGTTTGTGCTTTTTTTTTGTTTCCCCATTTTTTGTGCTTCAATAGCATGACTACTAAGAGGTCATTCATGAATATAAGAATGTTGTCTGTGAACGTTTAAGGGATGAGTAGTTACAAGGCTGTCCGTGAGTGTGTAAGAAGTGCCTGGAATCTTGTTTGTGATAGTATTTAGGCTTAAGTTGAAATGCTGCTGAGGGAAGACTATTTGTAACTAGTCAATATATGTTATATGTGAGCAGTTTGAGTATCCTGAAATTATAAGTTAGGAATTATGAACATTAGAGTAATCAGAGTGCTAGAGCTTCGTAAGGATGTTCACTACATTTTTTAGAAGAAAAGTAATTGAGTTATCTCATTAAAATGCAAGATTTGATTCCTATGGATTTTCCTCTGGTGTCTTATAACGAATGGAAACAATGTAATCTAACTGCAGATTTTTGAGATTGCAGTTAGAAGGTTTTGTAGTTTATATGCTTGTTTTAGTGTATTCCTTTTCATTTTGTTTTTTCAATTAGATTATTTTATTTTAAAGACAGGGTTTTCTGTGTGGAGCCTTGGCTGTCCTGGACTTGCTTTGTAGACCAGGCTGGCCTTGAATGTAAGATCTGTCTGCCTCTGCCTCTGCCTCTCGGAGTGCTGGGATTACAGGTGTGCACCACTGCTCTTGGCTCCATTAGTTTTTTTTTTTTTTTTTTTTTTTTGGTGTGTGTGTGTGTATGTATGTATGTGTATGTACATGTTCATGTGTGTTTTAGCCCAGAGGTCACTTCAGGTGTTATTCCACCTTAGTTGTTAAGACATAGTCTTTAACTGAGACTTTACCCATGATGAGGCTGCTGGATAGCGAGCCCACGTGTCTCCTTGTCTGTGTCTCTAATTGTGAGAGTGGAAGCATGCCACACCCAGTTTTTACATGGGTTATGAAGATCAAGCTAAGGTGATTAAGCTTACATGACAAGCACTTATTTGAATGAGCTCTCTCCTTAACTCTCATGTATCTGGTTTAAGTGGTAAGCAGTTTAAACGGGTAGTTAGAACATGGACCATCCTTGTTTTTCATGTTAGAGTAGATAGGTCAGGTCATGACTGTAATATATTTTAAAAATTTGAAGAATTACAAAATAAAATATAAAAATTGTTATAGGCAAGGAAGTGCAATAAAGGGCATTCTGACTAGAAATGAAGATGTAAAACTAGCTGTTTTCAGTGCAAGTGCCATGTAGATTAAAGAATCCAGGTGAATCCACAAAGAAACTCCAAAAATCCAAACCAAATATTGACCAATAGTTTGGCAGAATTTCATGATACAAAATCAATACATGAAATTCAGTTCTTTATACATTAGGATTGAATGAATAATCAGAAATGCAAATGTAACTATATTCATAATAGCATAAAAACAGAATATGATTAAAATTAACAAAGGAAATTTAAGTTTTATACACCAAAAGATGCCACATTTATGGATTATTTGATAATATTATAAATATGGAGATACTCTCTGAAGGTGATATTTTGAGAAATTGATAAACTCTTAAGACTATAAATAATCTCAATTAAAATAGACAGGAAATAAAACCAACAATATATGACATTATTTTGGATAATCATTTAAATGGAAGCAAGCGTCAAGTAAAAAGACTTGAGAAATCTTTACATGGTTTTGTGACTTATTTGGAAGACATGCATTGAATCTGATGGGGAATGTTTGTTTTACTTTTTATAAAAACATCTTTTATAGATTTATGTATATGCCTGTGTGCTTGCCTGTCTGTATGTGCAGCATGTGTGTGTGGAGGCCAGAAGAGGACTTTGGATTCCCTGGAACTAAATTTAGGGGCATTTGTGAGCGACTGTGTGGTGCTGGGAACTGGAGCCAGTCCCCTGCGAGAGCTGCAAGTGATGCCGGCCACGGAACTGTACTTCATTCAGCTCTGTGTGTTCCTTAACAAATGTAACGTAAACAGTAACTATCTTGTAGTTTAGTGAAAGTGCTTCAGATATTTAATGTTATATTAAATATATGGTACACAGGTTTACGTTAAACATTCTTTGCGTGGAGTCAGTGTGTGTGTGTGTGTACAGTGTGATGTGGTGCACTCATCTGAGCTGTGAGTTTCTGTGTGTGTGCACAGGCACGGACAGTAGCTGTCTCCCTCTCTCACCCTCCACCTCGTGGCTTTGTGATAGGGTCTGTCACTGAACCAGAAGTTGGCTCTTTTTTCTTGACCTGCCGGCTAGTGAGCTTTTGGGATCCACTTGGCTCTGGCCAGCAATGCTGGAATTACGTCAGTACAGCTGTTCTTGGTTTACTACTTTATGTGAGTTGTGGAGCTTCTGAACAGTGGTCCTCATGCTTGCAGTGCAAGCACTCTTACCACTGAGCCATTTACCCAGCCTTAGATATATACTTTAAAAAAAAAATTTCTAATTAGGATGTAGTTTAGTGGTAGATTTTTACTTTACTTTTTATGAAGATAGTTGAAGTTGAGGATATTTAGATAAAATAATCTTATTCATCCAGTCAAAATTCACCTGGTGCCACTAGATACAAATGTGATTTTCCCAGATAATTTGTAAGGAAGATTATTTGTAGTTGAAGATCTTTTGCTGAAATAACATTTACCAGTTTTTTTTTTTTTTTTCTTAGAGCCATAAATGACACCCTCAAACTTTAGTTTGTTTGGAAGTCAAGAATTGTGTCTCTTGCTGTGAACGAAGCTCACTTACTGAATGTTTTTATTTTTTAAGTTAAGGGTTTAATATGTTTGGGTGCTTTACCTGTATATAAGACTGTGTAGCACGTATTTGCAGTGTTTGTGGAGGCCAGAACATGGCTCTTACTATGTAGTTGTCAACTACCATGGGGGTGCTGGGAATTGAACTTTGGTCCTCTAGAAGAGCATCTAATATGATGTTAACCACTGAACAATCTCTCCAGCCCCACTGGGTGTTTTTAGATACTGAGTTTCAGATCGTCAATTTTAGAGAAAAGAGAAACTATAGAAATGTTTGGCCTTATAGTAATACCCCATTAGCTTATTTTTTGGCTTCCATTGCATTAAAATCATCCTGATATTTTCTGGCATCTTGAAATGATGAGACTAAGTTATTGCCCTCTAGAGGTATTAAAAAAACCCTCTGCCCTTTAAAAAATTATTTTAATTAGATATATGTGTGTAGATATTGCATGTAAGTTAAGGTGCCTATGGAGGACAGAGATGCAGGATCCCACGAGCTGGAGTTACAGGTTGCTGTGAACCATGTAACATGAGTGATGGGAGCTAGCGTCAGGTTCTCAACTGCTGAGCTGTCTCTCCAGTCCCTGCATCCCTTGTTTTTAACAGGATACATTTGAGCAGTGAGGAAGGTCATCTATATTATAAAACCTACTTTCATATACCAGAGATTCCTTAGAAAACCAGGTGCTGCTTTATTTTATAATTGAACCATTCAGAGCCATGGAGTTTACTTTTTAATTATGAAAAACTTCTTTCATGATACTACTATGCCAAATTCCTATGTTCAGTATTGGTAGAAATGTAAATAAATCATTTAGGCAAGTAAACATTCTTAAAAATTAGAAATTCTAACATTTCAACTTTTAAATCCAATAGATTGATATGCTGCTTAAGGAGTATTTACTCTCTGGAGATGTATCTGAAGCTGAACACTGCCTGAAGGAACTGGAAGTACCTCATTTTCACCATGAGCTTGTATATGAGGTAAGATTACATTCTCACAACAAAGAGGATTGTCAGGTGTTCCTTCTATACCACAGGTGACCAATGATTCTTTAATAATATAGATTTTTAATATTAAAATAATTTACAAGTTTATATAATCATTACAAAAGCATATAATCACTAGAGGAGAGATTGGATATGTTTTTAGGAGCAGTTTCTAAGGAATTGATCACCAAAAGTTCATTTACTCTTTCTGTTCAATTTTTAGGCCATTGTAATGGTTTTAGAGTCAACTGGAGAAAGTGCATTCAAGATGATCTTAGGTTTATTAAAATCCTTGTGGAAGTCGTCTACCATCACCGTAGACCAAATGAAAAGAGTATGTTGACATTATTTTAAAGTATGTTTGTAAAAGTTATGTACCGAATTATATGATTGAATAAGGGTTATGAATTGTTAATGAAAGTTTCATTTAGGGCATGTGTAGTATTGTGCCTATAGATTTTGTTTGGCTTTTTTATATTTGTGGAAAATAACACTTCAGGGTTTATTTTTTTGACTCTTTAATATTGTTTAGTTTGTGACATGTGATATGTTTGTATGTATGTATGTACACACACACACACCTACACATATATTTTCTATCTAGAGAAAACACTTAAATTACATTTCTTAAAATTGTGTTTTATGAAATGTTGGTGAAATTATCTACATTTTTATACAAGATAGTAAATGTAGATGAGAAGTAGATAGGTAATTTGCTTACTGTCTGACATTTGCCTGGAGTTGTTTTGAGAATCTTTAAAAGAATACAGGTTTAAGGTTCAGATCTGACTTATTTTGCCATTTTTCACTGTATCAGTTTATGTTACAGTGATGTGTTGTTTCCAGGAATACATTTTTATACATGCTAACAGTTGTACATGTAATTTTGTTACAGGGTTATGAAAGAATTTACAATGAAATTCCAGATATCAATCTGGATGTCCCACACTCATACTCTGTGCTTGAGAGATTTGTGGAGGAATGTTTTCAGGCTGGAATCATTTCTAAACAACTTCGAGATCTTTGTCCATCAAGGTACTTCATTTAAATAATACCTTCTCATTAAAAAAAAAATACTGAATGAGATACTTGGGGAAAAGCTAAGGTAGTTTTTCATCATTCTGTTTGTCAGAAAAATGAAGTGTCTTTTTTTGAAGTGACTGGAAAGCAAGAACCTAGAGTTTATAGACAGATAAGTGTGAAGCTTTTTTGTTGCTTGCAACTGTCATTCAGAGGAAACTAACTTTATAGTGTACATGTTTACCAGGATGCTACTAAATGTTATTTTAGAGTAGGTATTACCACCAGTCACATGAGAAAATTGAGGATCATGTAATAAACCTTCAAGGTCTCATGACTAGTACATTAACTTTTTTGGACTTTAAAGGTCTAAACTCTTTGCCGTACTTGATAGTAGCTTCCTTTGCTGCACGTGATGGAAAAGTGACAGTGCTAGAAACTGCATGTGGGGATGATTTTCTTTGGAGGGAATTATATTTGTACTCTAGGATGTAATTTAAGAGTTGATAAAGGCTTTTCTCCTTAAAATTAATAAGCTTGTAATATATAATAAGTTAAATACTTATTTGGGGCCAAAACTTACCTTTTGTATACATTATTTTGGTTTATTTTTTTTTGAAGTCTGAAAAATGTAAGCTTTGTTTATTTCTGTTTTGTGAACTCTCAGAAAAGCTATTGTCTAGGTAGGCTCCCTTGCTCTAAAAAGTTTAGAATCTTAATAGAGGAAGATGGTGAAAAATGAGTAGAAATGTCTGAAAATATAGATTTGGGCTACATGTCGCGTGTCAGGTGGCATCAGTGAAATGTCCCTCTTGGCGAGGTCTCTTGTTCCTCAGTGAATCCCTGGACTTAATGTAGTCTTCCATCCAAGAACAGAGTAGATACCTGTCTACTTGTGGTTGCTTTTAGGGTGTTCTTGAAGGCTTGTGTTTGAAAGTCTGATTTTAATTGGGGCTTCTCTAAAGAGTCATTTGAAGAGTTCTTACAGTTGAATAGCATATACCAAAGAGCTTTGACTTTTGTCCTCTTATGTTTTTCCTTTTTTGTGTTAGGTGTACGTTTAGGTGTGATCTTGCATGCTTGTACATGTTGGTCAGGGGACAGAGTGAGGGGTTATCCCGTACCGATCTGTTTGCACTTAATTATGTAGGCTGCTGGACAGTTGTACTCTAGTTACAGGCAGCTAGAGCACAGTTTACTTGGTTTCTTGAGTTTTCAAACGACAGTCAAAAATCCCCAGATGGGGCATATAGGCTAGAAGATATTAGATTTTCATTTGGTTATCTGTACTCTGATTTTGATTTTCCTAAGGCCAAGTAGAAAATCACTCGTTAAGATTTACTTATTTGTTTGTTGTATGTGGATTTGTGTGCTTACGTCATATGTGGGTCACAGCATAGTTTGTAGGAGTTCATTCTGTACTTCCATCATGCTGTGTCCCAGGATTGATCATTAGGTTTGCTAACAGGAGCCTTTACTTGCTCTGAACCACCTTGCTGGCCAAATGTGGCTATTTTGATAAGTTTTTTTTTTTTAATTTATTAATTACACTTTATTCATTATGTATCCCCCCATAAGCCCCTCCCTCCTCCCCTCCCGATCCCACCCTCCCTCCCCTTTCTGCATGCATGCCACTCCCCAAGTCCACTGATAGGGGAGGTTCTCCTCTTCTTTCTGATCTTAGTCTATCAGATTTTGATAAGTTTTACAGTTCCATCTTTCATAATTCTAATTCATGTTAAAAGTTGTTTGGCTCTTTTTTTTTTTTTTTTTTTTGGAGACAGGTTCTTTTGTGTAGCTTTGGCAGTCCTGGACTTGATTTCTAGACCAGATTGACCTAGAACTCACAGAGATCCAATTGCCTCTGCCTCCCTGAGTGCTGGGGTTAAAAGTGTGTGCCACCACACCTGGCAGATCACTTGCTTTCAAATAAGGCAGATTATAAATGCTAAAGTCTAAGTAAAATGTCTTCGTTTTTCTACTTTAACTTTCATTAGTAAGTCCAAGTAGATTAAGTTTATTAGTAATTAAGCATTTATCTAAGCTACTTGTACTTAACTAATAAACTTAATCTAAAAATTAAAACAAAAGTTAAAATAGAAAAATGAAGACATTTTACTTAGACTTTAGCATTTATAAGTTATCTAATATTTTATAAAACATCTAGTAAGTCTAGAATATGGGTTTTTTTTTTTTTTTTTTTTTTTTACAAACATCTTCTCTAGGGAATTCAGAGTGGCTAGCCTTAAACGGCAAACCCTTTAAGTGTTAAGCATATAAGCAGGAGAGTCAAGGTTTTAATGTTTTTCATTGAATCAGATGTTTACCTGATTTTGTTTTTGTTCTTTTTATTACAGGGGAAGAAAGCGTTTTGTCAGTGAAGGAGATGGAGGTCGTCTTAAACCAGAGAGCTACTGAGCACAGGAACTCTTACAGCCTTAGGTGTTACAGAGTACAGACCTGAATTGTAAGAGTTGATAGCACAGGGTTTTTTGTTTTGATTTTTTTTTTTTTATTAAGAATTTGTTTTGGGTACAAGGCATTTCTGAAATTTTATAAACTTACATTTAATGGGAATTTTTGAAGGAAGTATTTTCTTTTTCTTTTTTTTATTTCCTTTGAGGGGAAATTAAAGGAGGGATAGAAGAGTAACCACTTCATTGTGGACTATACTGATAAGCTACTTTTTCTAAGTGCCATGTTTATGACCTAATCATTCCAAGTTTTGCATTGATGTCTGACTGCCACTCCTTTCTTTCAAGGACAGTGTTTTTTGTAGTAAAATCACTGGTTTATACAAAGCTTTAGTGAGGGGTGAAGTGAAGCTACTAAACCCCGTTTTGGCTGCTGCTGTGGAAATGCTGTGCTTTGAGAGTAAACACAGAGAACACACACACACGCACGCACGCACACACATATTTTTGTCTTAAAGAATTTTTAAAAAACGAGTTAGTCATGAGACTTTTTCATCTTTCCAGGGAACATATTGATTGGTCTTAAATACTAGACAGTTAAGTAAATGGTGGCTGGAACATCTATTTTTCTACAAAACCGGAAAAATGAACCTGGTTCTACAAGAATGTACAACAAAATAAAACATGTGAAGCAGTGTTGATTCTTTAGTGGGAGTACATTTATTTTGTCTTTTGAAAACTTCCTGTCTGAACTGTGCTAGGCCTTGTGTTCAAGCCCAATAGTGCAACACAAACAGAAATGTTACATTGTTTCTTGAGACAGAACCTTGTTCTATAGCTCTGGCTGGCTTGATAACTCTTTAGGTAGTCGAGGCTGTCCTCAAACTCATGGTAGTCTTCCTGTCTCAGTGTCTTGAGTACTAGGAATAGAGGTATGGACCAGTGATGCCTGGCTTTCAAAACAAGTACATTCGAGCTTAGTGAGCTATGACAAAGTTTTTTTCCTTTCTTTTTCTTAACCTCCAAACTTTAAATAAAATAGGACTAGAGAGATCACTAAGCAGTTGTGAACAGTTGCTGATTTTTCATAGGATCCAACTTGGAGTTCCAGCACCTACATTGGGCCTACAACCCCCCTGTAATTTGAGCTCTGTAGGGCATCAGATGTCTTACTGTGCTTTATGGGCACCTGCACACAGGTGGCATACACACAGACATATGCATAAAAATCTTTAACAAGTGTAATGGTTGAAAAAGGCCTTTAAAGGTTCTACTAGTGAAATGCACATACACCTTGATCTTGTTTATTAATCTAGAGTTTAGTGAAATTTGTCTAATATATAAACAGCTCTTATCCTTATAGTCTGTTAACATGTTTAAAAAAAGTATTCTCCAAGTACTTAAAGCTTTATATTTATCTAAATATCAATATGTAACTACCAATAAATAAGTTACCTTAAAGGGATCACATTTCTAGCCTCTTTTATAAAGCCTGTTTAGCAAGGTTTCAAGGTCTATAGTAACTGAAGGTGTCTAGTGATTGCAGGAAAACCATTACATTTATAATTTTTTGAATAGTTTCTTGGTTTCAGGATTAGGGATCTTTTAGAAAGAAAACTTATTTAGTGATCATACTTCATGGGCTCTTTTAAGCTCATCTTGGTTTACTAATATAATAGCTGTAATAAGCATTTTCAGGTTTTTGTATTTGGTATTTGAGTAGCAGTTATGTGAAATTCTCTGTTTTTGGTGACAGGGTTTCTCTGTGTAGGTTGGCCTTGAACTCGCAGAGATCCTGCCTTGTAATTCTCTATTAAAATTAGTGTAATTAAAAGCTTAGTTACCTAAGCTTTTAGTTTATAGCTGAAAGTTTCTTAAAAATCAAGTTTAAGAAACCAGTTTTGTTATTACTGCATTCATTATGGTCAGGCTACATAGCATTAAACATGACTTGCTACACAATTGGTTGGTTATTTTTTGGTAATGTACAAGCCCAACAAGAGTTTATTTTCAGATCAAGGTTTCTAATAAACACGAAGAAATCCTTCCCCCATAAAAGATGCATTTAATCTTTATATTCATAACAATATGGTATGGTGAATAATTTATAAACTTTTCAAAATTCTATAAAACCTGGTTCAAAGTTTTTCTTTTAACACAAACCAATATTTAAATTCCCAAGTTCTGGGTTTTAATGTTAAGAATGCCCACTTTGATTATGCGGTTTCAGCCTACATCTGCAGAATAGTTTCTAATTACTGAACAGTTAAAGGGTAAGATGGGGCGTCCTCTTAAGTGATACTGGTCAATGGGTTCTTTGCTGATCATCTTTTTCTGCCGTTTCTTGTTGACGGACTGTATCCTGTGCTGCCTGCTGCATCTTCTCCAGCTTTTCCAGAGTCAGAGACTTTAAGGGTAGAAGCTTGGGCTTACACAGCACCATTGTGGTTACATCTTCCACAGACAACTGCCCTGTTAATAAGAAATGAGGAATTAATAGAGGAAGATACTTGGTGGTTTTGATTTGCAACCAGAATGTAAGTCTAAAAACTTAGCTGTCAGTGAAAATGTTCCTACTCCTAGACTGACAATGCTGTAATCCACAAGCAACATTGCTCAGCACTGAAGGGTCAGGTAGCTGTTGAGGCCAAATGTTTAGTTGGAAGAATATATACACACCACAAAAGATAGCAAGGTGCAATATTTAACATGAATGCTCAATTTTATGAATGGCTTATTTTGGTTAGCTTTTCTTACTAAGTTTGATTTAGGGTAATTTCCCCATACTTTGACTCTTCCTTTGAATTTCATGTCAGTGACAAGTTCACATTGTCCTCTGCACCTAGGTACAACAGGATTTCTAGTTATAAGAAACAGCACTTAATTTTTAGTGCTGTTTATTTTATTGTCCTTTTATTGGACAATAAACAATTGGAGAATTTTTATCCAACTTGCTCATGAAAACAATGTGAGAGTGTATAATAAATGAGGCATACACACCAAAGTAGTTGCAGATACTTTAGCTATTTGGCTGACTTTATAAGATTCTAGTAGCCTATGCCCCAAATACTTGTGAGATATACCTTGTTTTGGTAGGACTTCCCGGAACATCGACTTGACTTCTGCCATTTGTAAACTGCTGGATTCAGTGCTTTTGCTCCTTCAATGAGAAATCAATTACTAACATTAAAATTCCCAAGGAATACAACTGGAGACCACAACAAACCACAATTCACGAAAGTGAACTATCCTACCTACATGATTTTGTCATTAGTTTTCTGTGATTGTCTTCACTGAAATAAATAAGGGTGAGCTGGTTTATGTGTATCTGTATCTTGTCAATTTTTATTCAATAGTGAGTAATTCGAAAATTAAGCATTCTAACTTTTTGCCATACTAGGAAAGTATTTTTTTTTTAATTTTGAAATATTTTTTTAATTTTAATTTTTTAAATTTTGAAGTAATTTTTTTTTTTTTAAATCAGTCAATTGAGAAAAAGCATTTTATAGCTTGGTTTACTGACAGCTTTTCTCCCCAGGGGAGACAATAACTACCAACTGAAAAGGGGTGAAGCAGAGATGAAAGGGAGGTATTAGGCAAACAATTCTTAGCATTCTTTTTCTCTTTTAAGAATATATATTAAAATGACATGTACATTGGTGTTTTGTCTACATGTATGTCTGATCCTCTGGAACTGGAGTTGATAGATGTGAGCTGCCATGTGGGTGCAGAGAATTGACCTGAGTTCTCTGGAAGAGCAGCCAGTACTTTTAATCACTGAGCCATCTGTCCAGTCCCCGAAATTATTTTTCTTAAACAGCCTATTTCTACTTTTCACCTTCCTTGCTATGGCAGAAAATAGCATAAAGATGAATTCCTGGGTGCACAGCTCTGATCTGTAGAGAAGCAACATTGTGGGTCAACAAGCTACAAAAGAGACATGAATTACACTTCTAGTAGTGGTCCTACTGAGACACTAGATCCTAAAAGACCAGGCTATACCCTTACATTACGATTGTTACGGCTATCTAAACACATGCTACTTGCAGCCAAAAACACTTGCTCCAAGTGTTCTGGATCAAATTGCAGAATGATGTTTTTCTAATATGCTTTTCCAGACAGTGCCACCCATTTAGTGATGCTTGACCACACTGATGCAACCTTGCCATATGTCTTTCACAACATTACCACCAACTTTATTATCTATAAAGTAGTGATGCTGGCTTGGTGCCTGCCTTTTCTTCCCACTGCAAATTAATTATAACTAAGTGAAGCTGCTTCTCTTCTTTGTCATTCTTGTTCCACTACTTTGACATTCCTAATAAAAGCTTTCTACGGTGTATCCTTCAAGGTGGTTATCTTCTCTTTCAAATTACTCTGGAATTTCTAGGTTCCCAAGAAACCTCTATCTGCCTTGTAGAATCTGTTTTCAAGTTTTATTCCTGTTCTCTCTCTGCTCCATCAGAGAGAGATGATGAAGTAAGGAATAGGCCAGGAAAGCAACTCACTGCTAAATGAAGTATGAGGTAAGTGCACCATGCAATTTCCTTCGAATGCACAGCTATTTAGGCCTGATACCTAATAACCACAGCCTTTTTCTTTCAGGTTGCGTTGAGGGCTTATAACCTTGCATAGCAGCATTTGAAACGAATATAACCACTGAATCCCCTAACCTCTCCATTAAAAACATGACAATGACAGTACTGTGCCTGAGCTGGGCCATGATAGTGGAGGCACACACCTTTCATCTCAGCACTCAGAAAGCAGAGGCACTGGATCGCTTGAGTTTGAGGCCAGCCTGGTCTACAGAGTTAGGGCCAAGACAGCCAGGGCTACAAAGAGAGAACCTGTCTTGGGAAAAAAAAAAAAAAAATTCTTTGCTTGCATTAGGTCTGATCTGATATGCCACTAAACAGTGAACATCACTGATTTTGAGAAAAGTATAGTAACTTCACACCACCAAAATGCTATCTATCATAGTAGATTAAGTTTAGCTGTTTATAGAATGAGCAACTGTAGCTTTGTACAATTAAATCACTACCCCATTTTCCTTTAGTTTATATTTGTTACACATCTAAAATACAACCTGCAGAAAACAGTGAAACTTGATGTTGTTCCTTTCTGCTTGACTGACCATTGTTAATGGAAAGGTGGTGGGACTAAAGGACTGGTAAAGAGTGGGTGGGGTCTGGTGTGGGTACAATCAGTGCCCTCATTTGCTTAGGTAGTTTCTGCCTTTGTAGGACTGACTCTTGTTCTAGGCCCCTTAGGCCTTTACAGGAGAGAAACAGGAAGGGAAGGGCTAACATAAGCAAGGTGGAGATCTGATGGCCAGCATTGGCCAGGATACATGGTTTTGATAATTAGCTGCCTTGGGAGTCTAGAATAGGAAGGAACATTATTATTTTTTTTCCTCATAGCCGTCTGTTATTAGCCAAACAAAAATGTTTTGTAGGATGTAGTGTTTTCTAAGGAGTTGTAGCTACTTGTAAGCATATTATTGATGTAAGTAGGGTGTGTACAAAACCAAAGACAGATGGGTCAAAAGAGAAACATAACAAGCAGCTATTACTGAAATGTGTATTGAAAAACTTCCATGACCATTCAGTAAATGAGGGCCTACCTAACGTGCCAGACAGTGTTCATCAGTGAATAAAAATCTTTTGCCTTTTGGAGCCTACAGCTAAGTTTAAGGGAAGAGAAACAACAGAAGGCAGTTAATAGGAAACTAAGGTCCCGTTAGGGTGACACTTAAGCAAAGACTATTTTTATGTGCTATTTGCTGTCTGGGAATTGTAGACAAGTCAAAATGCCTGTTAACTGCAATAGTGAAAGGCTTACGAAGATGGGCAGCCTGTTTCAACCTTTTAGTACAGCTTCTCTGCTTTATGAACTAGAACCAAACAGTACTTCAATGAAGCTGTAGTAGAATGCTTGAGAGTAGGGATGCCCATCTAGCACCACATTAACAATGACACTGACTAGCAAACAGCAACACAGAGCCCACTGGTTCTCCAACTGGCCAAGAGTTAAAAAGTATGGGTTATGCACAGACTAGAATACTATCTCAGATTAAAAACTGATCCAGACAGTGATGGCATATTAAGACAAATAATGAAATGCTGAAGTACACAATGTATTGTTACCCAGATGCTTAATGCTCAAGTAAATACCATTTTTTTTTAAGCCCTTGTTCAGGGTGACTGGAAAATACTTTGCTGCTTTCTTTCCTTTTATAAACTTTGTAATCTATAACAGAGAATATAGTTCTTATGGGCAGTGTACTTAAATCATGAGGAAGTATGCAAACTACCTTTGTATTGGATATCTTAAACTGAATGCAAAAAGAACTCAAAAGAAGGCAAAACCTTTGTCAGAAGATATTTTACTGTTTTTGGAGCACTGAAAAACTTGTGTAAGAAAGATGTCTTTTAAAATCAATCATGTATTTGGACAAGTTGGAAGTCCTTGGAGTAGAAAGAAAAGATCACTAAAGTGTCCTTAACTTCATGAATGCATGCTGTCTTTAAATTCTTACCTGCAGAGTCTTTGAGATATGCTGGAGAAACTAGATTCATCACTACACATTTTTAAATCAAACAAACACATTAAAGAATCAACAGCATATTTAGTACATTTTTTATTTGTAATAGTTATAAAGGGCATGATCAGTGTAAACACAACAATCAGCTAACAGTTTTTTAAAAATGAGGTTCTTTCTTAGGAATTTTGCGTTCATTTTATCCCTAGACCTTTCTATTTCTATCACAATTTTAATCTAATGTGACATTTTCACACTTGATATTTTA
Organism: Psammomys obesus; assembly: GCF_907164565.1. Lineage (NCBI taxonomy): Eukaryota > Metazoa > Chordata > Mammalia > Rodentia > Muridae > Psammomys > Psammomys obesus. Next base: position 13,588,268 of record NW_026596125.1, read on the forward strand.
CTGATCATATTATATTATCTGGCTACAAAAATATTTATAAATTTTAATTATAATCCTAAGATACATGTTTGTAAAATAAAGCTATTGACCGTGTATCTGTTGTTAAGGAGACCTTTCTTGGTAAGCTTACACATGCATGGCTGAGAATTCATTTGGATTGCTACAGTCTGATTTTTCGTTTATACGTGTCAGTACTGATAAGAGTGGGTTGTTTTTTTTTTTTTTGTTCAGTTTTTGAGCTTGTTGTATATTTGAAAATCATAGTGACCTATCATTAATAAGTATTTAATGAACAAGAAATTAGGAAATAAAATTTTTACCATTGTGCACATTAGGCAAGCATTTTGCCAATGAGCTGTATCGTTAATGCCTGTGTTTCCTACAGTAGTTTTGGAAGCTGAGCATTGAGCAGTCTGTCTTCACAAGCTCAACCTTCTGTAATAATTCCATGTCCTCAGTCTTACTACGTGTTTTAGTTAGTTACTGTCTCTGGCGTCCAAGAGATTTGCTCCTCCAAGCATTTTATCATAGTAAAGTTTTACATTGTGTAGAGAATACCTTTTTTTTTTTTTTTTGGTTAGGTGAATGTGAAGGGGTTATGGGAAATGACAGTTCGCTACAGACCCATTTTCTCAGGGAATTCGGCACCAAATGACTGAACATGGAAATTAATGGTCTGCAAGTTCATTATTCTCAGCCTTGCTTGCATCCATTCTGCCCTGAATGTCTGTATGTGACTTGAAGCATGTGTAACCTGGCGTAAGTACTTCTGATTTGTACAATAAATCACATTATGTTGTACTTGGACATGTTAATAGATTTCCTGGAAGAATTTTATAGTTACTAATACTTGAGATCCCACTGGAAGGAAAAAAGATTTTTTTAACATCACGACTTTTTTTTTGAAACTTCAATATACTACAGTATGTAATGAATCTGCAACAACAGAATTGAAAATGTGTTATTTGCCAAACTTATTTGGACTCCTCTGAGAATGGTACAAAATCTACTACAAACATACTAGATGTAATGTGTGATAAGACACAATAGGTGGAACACACACTAAGGAAAACATTATTTACAATAAAGCTAATTTGAAATCACGATTTTTTTTTTCTGAATAATTTGTAAAGATCAATCCAAGATAGTTGAGTTGACCCTGGTAGCCCCTGGTAGCAGGGAAGAACTGACTGCTGAAGGTTCCTTTTGACTGCACATATGCTATACCGTATGTGTCCCCCACTCCAAATATCATATACCCAATAGGCAAAGGGAATTAGGAATGTTTAAGGAGAAGGCAAGAGATGGTGGTAGATTGAGCCAGCAAAACAGTGGTATACATATTCTCCATTAAGTATCAGCTTCACTCTAACAATACCAAGACAACTTTGAAAGCCAAAGAAAAATGTTTATAAGACCTTGTAAAGAGTTTGCTCCTACCGTCATCTGCTAGACTTTTAATATTGCAGACCTGTAGAAGAGATAACTCCAACATTTCATCTATTACCCATTTGAGAAAAACAGCCTAGGCCATAGTCCTTTGATCAGGGAGAGAGAGATCTCTAAAGTGGCCACAAAGCAAAAGGTTAAATACTAAAATTACTAAAACTGTACCTTATATCCTATAGAAAATATACAGACATATAGGTATCAGGGAACTGGAAGACTTTAAGGCATATAGTATGATTTCTTGAAAAAAAACAAAACAAAACAAAAAACATTCTACGCAGGCAAGCCCAGAAAAGATAGCAGAGGCATTGGGATCAGTAAGGGAAGTACAATTGTTTTAAGAGTATGAATCTATAAAATAAAGAAATGAGAACAGATGGAAAGGATATTCAATGATATATGAGAGGCTGAGATTCACATCTCTTACCACTACACAACAGTTTGGGTGATGAGAAAGTAATCAAACATGATTGAGAAAAGCCAAAATGATTGGATTTTGCAGGCATTCAAATTTGGAAAGGAGTAAAGACCATTTAGAGTGGTTTGGATGAGATTGGCACCATAGGATCATAGATTTGAATGCTTGGTCACCAGGAGTGGCATTATTTGAAAGGATTAGGAGTTATGGCCTTGTTGGAGGAAGTGTGTCACTGAGGTTTCAAAAGCCCATGCCAAGACCAGAGTCTCTTGGCCAGCAGATACAAATATAGCTCTAAGCTACTTCTTCAGCACAATTTCTGCCTGTATGCTGCCAAGCTTTCTGCCATGATGATAATGGACTAAACATTTAAACCCAGTCTTCAATTAAATGCTTGCTTTTATAAGTGTTGCTGTGGTCAGAGTGTTTCTTCACAGCAACAGAACACTGGCTTAAGACGTCACAATTCAGGAGGCTCACTAAGTATGAAAGCCCAGTTGGAAGGTAAAAATGACTGAGATAGAGTTGGTTGTCCATCAGTATCAATGAGAGAGGTATACTGAATTACTCAAGGATGGGGAAATGGTGGGTGGTGGGATCAGTGGTAAAAAGACAAGTATACATAGCAGTTAAGCATCTTTTTTCTTTCAAAGCAGAGTTAGCATTTTGCTTATTTTGTGTGTGTAGGTGCACACATGCCATAATAATGCATGGCAAGTAAAGAATGCATACAGCAACCTCACACCAATTCGTAGCACATAGGAGTTCAATCAATATTAGCAATTTTTACTGTGCTGTACCACTATAATGCCAAAAAACTAGATTCTCGGGGACAATGTCTAATAACAGTTATGGGGGCTTATTACTAATGTTTAATGAATAAAAACATAACAGCAAGGAACAATTCAGAATTACTCACCTGTCATCCCATCCACTGTCTTAATAGGTGAGAACCTGCTTCCAAGGCCAGCCCTATTCACAGTGGCATGGCTGCAGACAAGCCACCATTCCCTCTACAGCCCTATGCTCTTAGTAGTAATCTTACACACACATTAGTTTGAATGACTAGCTGGGCTGGGCAGTGCTGGTGCACACCTTTAGTCCCAGCACTCAGAAGGCTGGGACAGTCATATTGCAAAAGGTAAAGAGACTAGAAAAGGCAATCATCTTTAAGATTATATAATTGTTAAGTGAAGAAAAAGGACTTGGACTCTCATTTATCACAGTCCATTAGCTGCTTCTCTTTTCAGTTTTCTCTATGCTACACCTGGGCAAATAGCTTGGAGGCCCACGGAAAGAAAAAGAGTACAAACATTTAAGATGTTAGACAAGAAGAGCTTACAATGAGTAGAAACCAGTGAAGGCTGAAGTAATACTCTTCACAATTTACTGGAACAGGCAGATTTGAAGCCACTGGTTACTGTTAAGAGAACAAGGTAAAAATGAGTCAGAAAGTCTAAGAAATGTGTACTTGTTTAAAAAATAAACACTAAATTACCCTTTTATATCATTAGTGACTGTCTCAATGTATATAGCATGTAAGTGTTCTTTTTCAATTTATATCGAGTATGCTAATTATCATATTTGATACCACCCTGAAAACAGCATAGGATGGCAAGCAGGTTTTTTTGGCCATGGGTTTTACTTACAGATTTCTTCCCTAGTGCTGGTGATCAAGTCAGGGTCTTATGTATGCTAAGGAAGAGTTCTACTATGGATCCTCACCCCAAGTATCATGTTTTAAAAGAATGTGCCACGGGACTGTCTCATTTTGAGCATATATGCAATATTTTAAATAGCTAAACAGGGCTATAAGCGTTAGGTCATGTCTTTGTCTACCTAGACAAAAAAATGCAAGCTGTGGTACCAAAAACAAAGCTAATATATGATTTGAGTAAAACAAGCTTGAGCTGGAATATTTTCTTTTAGAAACCTATTTACATTTATACTTTAAATGGGATACAGAGTTGTACTCTGGGCTAATTAGCTAGCTGGCTTTGCTCTGTTTCATGTACATATTTTAAGTGGAATACTAAAGTTATACTGATGGATAACTTAGTTGTGTGATCCTGAATATATTTAACCAATTTCCAGCTTGGTATTATCTATCCAAAATTGTAAACTTCTGTTTGCAATAGATATTATAATAGTAGAGATAGACAAATAATAGTAGATATTTGATAGGTAAATAGATGGACTTGCTCTTCATTGCCATTAAGAGATTTCCTGAGTTCAAAAATCTTCAAATCTTTATGGAAACCATAGTACCTATAAGATGGCATGATCTATTAAAACATGTTTCAACACTTTTTAAAAGATTTAAATTTGAGGCAGCATGCACTGCCAAATTATATTCTTAAATGTTGTTGAATGTATGATAAAGCAAATGTACATCAAATAGATATAACTGAAGGTTGAAATCATGTCAAAGGTTTTAAGAGAGCAGTGGAGACTAGAAACCCATGCAGACTGTAACCAAAGAAATAGAAGTCTGTTGTATGCTAAAAATCTATCTTGAATTTTTGGTAGAGATGACAAGTGAATTGAGTCTTACCAAGAGAAGTAATAGTACTTTAAAGCATTCTGAGGGTCTTTAAACAAAGCAAAGTGTTTTTTTATTATGTAAGAAATATAGACATCATAAAGCTAGAGCCCTTATTTTTTTTCTTCTGGTCTTCTAGATGTTTAAAAAGTATTTGAACTAATCTTGAAAACTTGCAGATTTGACATAAAATCCAAATTTTAGCTGTATTTGGTAGTATTTGCTAAATATGTACGTTCAAATTGTGCAGTCCTTACTCTTCCCCTTCATTTCCTTCCCTTGTGAGCTTAGCTGTGTCTGACACTGACCTGCAGTAAAGTGCAGAGCCATTGTGAGATACATGCCAAATTGTCTGACGGCCTCAGTTGTGCGCAGACTGACTTGTTTGGTCGGTGTTATCGATTTGTTTTTATTAGCTGTAACCTAGTCTTTAATGTCTGAGGCTTTCTTCAGCCCCCTCCCAACTCCTTTTGAGATAGGGTCTCGATGCATTTGCCTAGGTTGCTTTGGGACTCTTGGGCTCAAGTAATCCTTCTGCTTCATCCTTGAGAGTAGTTGATACTACTGGTACAAACCACTGGACTCGGCAGACATTAAGATCGAAATCCTAGAGCTTGAAGCACCAGAAACAATTCTATAATAAAAAGAATATTGTTAGGGCTTTTAAAATAAATTCTTTTGTGAATATTCATTAAGTTAGCTTTTTTAAAGTCAATTTAGTTTGGGGTACAGTTTCAAATGCACTTGGCATAGAGTTGTAGGAATAACAAAAAATTATGCTTTGTTTTATTCAAAAGTTGAAGTTGAACGATAGATGAATTTTCAAAAGCTTAGATTTTGGAGGAATAGAGGGTGGGGCAGTAAAGGGGATTAAACTTAGGGCCTTGTACACAATAGATAAGCACTCACTGCTGAGCTACACCCCCAGTCTCATATAGATTATCTAATGTAAGCTAATAAAAAGGTAAGAGAATGTCCAGAGAGAATGTGTTTCCCAGTAGATATACAGTAGTGACACCCAGTGTACTTAAGCAATTGCTCATATGCCAGACTGATAACATTCATGTGGAGAAGCCAACTGACATCAGATATCGGGCAGTTGGAGACACAGTAGATTCTATTCTGCTTTGCTAGCTGGCATCTGCTAGTATAAATGTGTTGCAACATGCTCAATTTGGCTAATTAACTCAGAGTCATGTTAATAAAATGTGTGGTGTCTAGTTTCTGAGCTTCAGAACAGGAACTGTTCACAGAAGATCTGGATGATGCCATAGGCCCTGGAAGACTCCACCAACATATATCACTGTTAACTGCGCACTCATCTTCTGTGAAATACTGCTCTCTAATAACTGGTTTCAAAGTTCAGTTTTAGGTGACAGTCTTAAAAAGACTAACCGTTCACCTTTGTGAAAAAGTTAATTAGTAGCCGAGATAAATGGTTAGCCATTCCCATAGTATGTAAGGAAAGAGAAGTATTTGATAGTTTACATTGTTTTCCAAAGCCAAGTCCTCAAATCTCATTCTGCATAAAAATCTTGTTTCATTATTAAAAATGACATTTTTTTCTAAAGCCCTCCAGAACCTGTGAATTAGAATCTTTTGTTTTTGACATTGAACTGGAAGAACTCTCTCTCTCTCTCTCTCTCTCTCTCTCTCACACACACACACACACACACACACACACATACAGACTTTAATATTTTAATGCCCAACACGTGCCTAAACTAGACTGCTTTAGAAGTTAATAACAACCATCCTCTTGACTATACTCTGTATGCTGGGAGGAAAGCTACAGTATTCTATATAACACTTGACTTCTATTCAAATTTAGTTTTAAACAGCCCATAAACACTCAGCTAGTGAATGAGCAATTCCTGAAGTCCAGGTCTGATTCCAAAACCTACTCTCAACTATTATATTTAGCCTTCCTGAATTCAATAGTAATTTAAAATTGTTTCGCAATCATATAGGAACACACTTCCTCCTATACAAAGAAATCAACTGAAACTAACTTTCACTGTGATGGCTATAAACAGTCTACACTAACCTAAGAAATTTCTTTTCACTTTCATGATGAAAAGTATAGGGTAGGAGGAATACATGAATTTTGCATTCTTGAGAGTTTTCCTCTTGTGATTATAAACTAAATTCAATGGTTCTCTATCTACTGGGCACAGAATGTTCCTAATGAACTAAGTGTTAAGTATAATCTTGATTTTGCAATTTTTAATAGGCAATGCTATCACAGAAATAACAGGACCAATTAGATCTTGCAGAATTATTTCAGGGAGAAAATAACTTTGCCTAAATTGGATTGTGGCCAGATGGACAACAGTTGCCGTGGTATCTGCCGTGATAAGATCAACATTCATGTGTTTGAATTACAGAGCTACACATCTTTCAACAGCAATCTGCGGAGTGCCAGGACTTGAAACTCAAGAAACTATGCTGACATCAGTATACTTTGTGTAGATTTCATTGCATCAGCTTCAAGCATAGGCAAAGAAGCAACATTTATTAAAAAGATCCATATTGCCAGCCGAGGCACTATTAAATACACTATAGACAGAGGCAAATTAAATGTCAAAGCCTCAGCGTGCCAACCGGGATGGACTTGACCTGTAACAGAAGGCAAGGGCACATGTAGTTGCATCTGAGAACATAGCTGAGAACTGTTTCCACAGTCATGCACAACATAGAACTAAGCTTAGTCAAGCCTTCAGTCTAACTTGTAGTTCACATGAAATAAGGAAAGGAATCCTTTTCCAACAATGCTTCCTGGTATTGACTTCTTCAAAATGTCAGTGTCACAGCGAGGAAGAAGATGGGGACAGTTCTAAAGTTACAGTGGCACTGTCCATGTACAATACAAAACTCAGGATTTTGGTTTGTGTATTTTCTGTGTTTTTTGGTTTCAATGACACTATATTTTTTAGTTTCTCTGCTTCAAAGTTCTTAGGAAATTCATGTTGAGGGTGACTGCCTAACTTCAGACCTATAATTTGTTTCTAAATAGTACTAACATAGGAATGCAAGGAAAGAAATGTGTATATAGCAGTATCTTAAATATTACACAGCTGATATGACTGTACAGCATCTGAGCTTTTCTCCCCTCACTCCTCCCTCCTTTTTGAGATAGGATTTCTATATGTATTCAAATGGCTTTGAATGTGATATTTTCTTGCTTCAATCCAAGTGCATCATCACACCTAGCCTTTTTAAGCTTTCTAATGTCTGCATGTTTTCACAATAAAACATTTGGGAGGGGGATTATGCTGTAAAGATTTCAGAGGGAGCACACACACACACACACACACACACACACACACACACACACACAAATCAGAGTACCAGGGATTATGCTTAATTTCTGATACAGAAGTGTCTTGGATGCCCAGGACAAAGCTAATAATGTGTACAGCATATGAATCCCACACAAACCATTTTATTCACTCATAAACAGTCATGAAGCAAAAAGCATGTAAGGAGGTGTGATATATGAAATAGGGACTACTATAAGATGTGTAAGAAGTGCTATATAAGGTCAGAGGAAATAATTTCCTGTTGGAGAGAATTTGAAAACAGCTCTCCGAGGATAACAATCATGAACATAAATCACAAAAGGTGACAGCAGATTGCAATAAATAACCCCAGAAGAAATAAAGAGTATTTCTATTTTTCTGGAATATTGGTAGAAAAGGTAGATTTGCATTTTCATTATCGATTGGGTAGGTAGAAGCAATTCTTAATTTACCTTTTTCTTGCAGCTTTGGGAACCCGATCGGTAATTAGGAGAACGATTGACTTGACTCAAAAAGTCTACAGAAGCTACTACATGAGATAATGTATTTAAAGAGCTAAAAAAGCATTTTTAATATTTCAAGATGTTCTCCAAAAGGATATTCACAATCGTAGACACTCAGGACTAAATACTACAATACACCCTAATTCAGAATTCTTGTCAAAGCTTTCAAAGAGCCCAGGAAGGAAAGGCAGTTCAGAAAGCGTGGAAAAGTCAGAAGGTGAACGAAAGCGGAGGTGGGAAGGTTTTGCGTTGCTGTTTGGCTGGGGAAAGACTTTTTTTTTTTTTGATAGTTGGGGTGGAAACTGATTCCTTTTTGTTCCCGAAACAGTCTCTAATGGTCATGCAGTGAAAGTACTGAACTTGACAGGAACTCGTGGAGGCCTGTCGGGTGCTCCACTTGGCAGCTGCTAGGGCCCAGATCTAGGGTCGGCTAGCTGCCGGGCCAGGCTGTGCGGTGGAGCGGGCAGCCTCGCCCTACAGGGAACCTCAGAGGGGCGGAGGGTAGGCTGGCCACCGCCCCACGAGCCGGAAAGAATACCCTCCGCCAGCGGAAGCGGCCCTGGGCCTCCTAGTCTTCCCAGAGCTCCCTCCCCACGGGCCGGCCCCGCTGCTGGGCGTCGAGGGACACTTACTTACCTCACTCTTCAACTCTGGGAGAGGAGGCACCCCCCGGGGCGCAGGCTGGGGCGCAGGCTGGGGTGCAGGCTGGGGCGCCTACTCCCACCTCCTGGCTAGGACCCTACTAGGAAGTGCCAAGCGCAACTTCCGGCGCGAGGGAGTTTTGAAGCTCTAAGCTGTAGTTCTACGTAAGTGATCAGGCGTCTCAGTAAAGGGCCTGAAAACAAAACCTGCAGCTCCTGAGCACGAATTAACTTGCCTAAATTGGACTGTCTGTCTGTGCAACAATTCTGTAGGTATACGTACGGTTGCGCCCCTCCCCGGACAGCTCCGCTGTTGCCTAGGGTAACGGGGGAGGGAAGAACCGAATGCGGGAAGAGCTTACGTCAAACGGGAGACAGGAAGCGCCTCCTGCCATTATCAATTATGGCTGCCTGGGCTTCAACCGTAACTTCCGACTGGGAGTTGTTTCTCTACCCGGCCGGAGGCTTTCTCTGTGGCGGAGCGAGCCAGCGGCGCCCAGTGGGCGGGCGACCGCGCACAGCCGCGGAGGCTAGGAAAAGGGCGGGGTGAGGGAAGCTGGCACCAACGTCTCGCTCTGATTGGGCGGCTGCGCCGGCCGTGGCTCCGCCCAGCCACCCTCCCCAGCGAATGCCAGGCTCGCTCCGGAGGGCCGGGGCGGGGCGTCGGCGCCAGAGTGTGTGGAGGGGCGGAGCGAGTGGGGGAGGGGCGGGGGGGCGGTGGCAGGGAGCGTCGCTCGGGGAGCGGAGGACGAGGAGGAGGAGGAGGAAGGAGGTGAGCGGGGATGGTGGAGCCCCGGCTCCGGACGGCAACCCGGGGCGCGAGAGGCGGAGGGGCGCCCGCGGGTCGGCCCTGGCGCCTTCCGGCCTGTCGGGCGGGCCGGCCGGCCGTCGGTAAGGGGAGGCCCCACGCGTCCTGACAGGCGCGAGCCGCCGGGGCCGGGGCGAGGCCTGAGGAGTCGGGGCCCTGGGAGGCGCCGCGGCACTTTCCGGGGTGCTCGGGCGCGGGGCGCCGGGGCCTCGGAGCCGCTGCCCGCGCGGGCCCGGCAGGCAGGGCGCCGGGAGCC